>NC_091255.1:23052803-23355833 GCF_042477335.2 Ovis canadensis | reverse complement strand
GCTGCTGCTGCTGCTCCTAAGTCGCGTCAATCGTGTCCGACTCTGTGTGACCCCATAGACAGCAGCTCCTCTGTCCCCGGGATTCTCCAGGCAAGAACACTGGAGTGGGTTGCCATTTCCTTCTCCCGTACATAAAAGTGAAAAGCGAAAGTGAAGTCGCTCAGTCATGTCTGACTCAGTGACCCCATGGACTGCAGCCTACCAGGCTCCTCCATCCATGGGATTTCCCAGGCAAGAATACTGGAGTGGGGTGCCATTGCCTTCTCCGAATGTTAGGCTACTGTATGGATTTTAAGCAAAGAGGACTAGCTCTGTGCAAAGTTTTCTATCAGGTGAGAGATGTGATATGAGTTACATATTCGAAAATACCGTCTGGTGGCTCAGATAGTAGAGAGTCAGCTTGCAATGCAGGAGACCGGGTTTGACCCCTGAGTCGGAAAGATCCCCTGGAGAAGGAAATGGCACCCCACTCCAGTACCCTTGCCTGGAAAATCCCATGGACGGAGGAGCCTGGTGGACTACAGTCCATGCTGTCGCCAAGAGTCGGACGTGACTGAGTGACTTCACTTACTTTGGAAGATAAACCTGGAAGGACCATTGTTGGATAGGCCAGCACAGCATTTCTCAAAGTGTGGTCCCCAGACCACCAGTAGCGTCTGTATCATATGGCAACTTGTAAGAAATTTAAATCCTTGCTTTCCCCACCCTCCTGATTGGGCCTGCTGAATCAAACTGGGCACAGGGGCCAGCGGTCCTTGTTTTAGCAAGTCCTCTGGGGTATTCTGATGCATACCAAAGTTTTGAGAACAACCAGCTTAGACGGAGGAGAAACTGGAAATGGGAGACAAGGCAAGTGGCAGCAGGGCCAGGAACCTGCAGTGTTAGAAAAGCCCTCTGCAGTCCTTAGCCTGGCTTGGCAGCCACGGCGGTAGTACAAAGTGGACTCAGGAGCTCCTGATCTGAACCTTGACTCCGGCACTTAACTGCTGTGTGGCTGCAGGCCAGGCACTTGCTCTCTCTGAACTTGTAACCCCATCTGCAATGAGTGAGGTGGACGAGATGATTGCTAAGGTCCCTTTCAACGGACACACAGTCTATAGAGTATGGAGTTGAGGGTACCCTCTGAGGTTGGTGCGGCTGCGGTTGGAGAATGGCTCAGGCTTTGGGCTAGTGGGGCCTCATCTAACGTGAGGTGGGCCTACCACCCTCGGACACACATGCCTCAGCTCCAGCGGGAGCAGGGATGGGAATGGGGTCTTCTGACGCACATTGCAGAGGGGCTGGTTGCATGGTGAGGGGAGGCCAGGCCAGGCCAGGTCTGAGGAAGGCTTGGGGATTCTCTCCTTCTAGATTTCCTGGACCTACGCCCCTGGCAAGCAGCAGGTCAGCTTCTACCAGGTCCTGTTACAGGAGGTGGTCAGGAAAAACAGCGGTGAGATGCCCAAGGCAAAGAACCGCCCCTGGATCTTCAATAAGATCCTGGGCACCACCGTCAAGCTGATGGAGCTGAAGCCGAACACGAGTTACTGCCTCACCGTCCGCGCAGCTAACACCGCTGGGGTGGGGACATGGTGCAAGCCCTACAAAGTGAGCCCTGGGAGAAGAGGGGCCCGAGGGTCAGGGGCCCTAGAGGTTGGGAACACTCCTGTACCACCAGGACCTCTCCTCCTGCTGGCTTTCCCTCTCCCTGGGCAGATAAGCCTCAGTTCCAGGCTGTTCTCCTTGGAGAGGGTTAAGGAGTAAGTCACTTTGGGGCCCCCTGGAAACTGACCTGTTCATTCATCCCTAATGTGTGTCTCTCAAAGCCAGTGGCTTCTGGATTCTTCACCTTAGGTATCAATGATTGTGAGTGGGTTGGGAAGTCAAGGGCACCAAGGGAAAAACAGAGGGAAGAGGCTAACAGGGGGCAAAGCAGGGAAGAGCCTGGGGATGGCAGGGCAGGCCCGAGTAGACACTGCTGAGCTTGGAAACAGCACACAACCGGGGAGAAACAGATGTCAGTGAGTAGGTTGGAGGGCACTCAGGGACCCCATTTCACAGACGAGAGGTGGCAGTGTGGAAGAGGTGAGGTCAGGGTCAGCTCTGCCAAGGAGTTCTGAGGACTTTGGTTTCTTTCAGTTTGCAACCGTGGCCACTGACTTGAACAGCTTCCCCGAGAACAACCCCATCCAGATTACCGTGCAGCGCAAGGAGCCCCAGCGGAAGACCGTGTCCCTCGGGCTGGAGGACATGCGCAGGCTCGAAGATCTGGAACACCTCTTTCCCTACTAAGGGGGAGGGCCCCAGGAAGCCCCTCACCCACCTTCGGCTTCGGCCCAGGGCCCTCAGCAGTCAGAACCACGAGATGTACCACCAGCCCTTAGCCAGGGAACCACCAACCACCCTGCTGGTCCCAGGCCTGGGGCCGAGGTTAGAGGGGAGCTCTGCTCACCCGGAGCCTCTGCAGGCCAGGCCAGATCAGCCTCCACTGCCCGTAGTTGCTAGGCTTCCTTCCCCAGATCTGGGCTGGTCCAGGTCCCTCATTAAAACCTGCAGGTCACCCAGCACCCTGAGATTCTGCTTCGTGCCAGTGACGGCCTCAGCTGGGCCGCGGCCCCTCACCCTTCTGGCTTCTGCCAGGACCGAGAGTCCAGGTAGGTCAAGGGGACATGGGGTCATGAGATGCCATCAACCTTTCCCCGTGAGAGAAAGAGACGGTCCCCAAAGACTGCAGCGCTCGCCAGGAAAAACAGTGATGCTGGACAGAGGCAGTGACAGCCTGCACACTGTCAGCCCGACTTGAGCTCAGGGGGACATGGGGCAAAGTGCCCGAGCTCTGATGGGAGGGTTTAATCCCTTCTGTTTCACTTCGGCTCTTCCTGGATGTGACGGCTCAGACAAACCACGTACGCTTCTGGGGCTGGATTTCCTCGTCAAAAGTACGGGGATGTGGGACTTCCCTGGCTTCCAGTGGTTAAGATGCTGCACTTACAGTGCAAGGCGTGAGGGTTCAGCCCTGGTCAGGGAACTAGATCCCACATGCTGTGTGCCGTGGCCAGAAAGAAAAGGTTGGGGCAGGGGGCTGTGACAGCACAGAAACCTGCTTTACTTGGCTTTAGCCAGCATTTCCCAAGCGGTTGACGACAAAATGCCCCTCCCCTCCTATGTGAATTACATTCATCACGTGTCCAAGGAATACTAAGGAAGGCTAGAAACCTATTTGCCTCTTTGTTTCTTCACATCTGTACCCCGCCCTGGGGATGTGGCATGGTCCTTCCAGGCACTGCTGCAGGGTCACTGTGAGGCTCAAGTGAGAGCCCAGCAGCAGGGAGCCTGGCACAGAGTGGGACCTCAGAGCCCGTTGCCTCCCTTCACCCCACACGCAGTCCCACTGCAGAGACCAGGCAGGTGGAAGCCGAGAACCAGAGCCAGGCAAGGTGCAAAATCATAAAAACACAGATGTGGGTGAGGGAGGGTGAGGAGGACCAAGAAGTCAAAACAGGCTGTCGCCCCGAGTGCTCCATACAAGGATGGCTGGAATTCAACCCGGGTAGAGGCACCTGGTCCTGGAAGAGAAGTGGGGGCAAGACCTTGCTCCAAGGTCTGAGCACGTCCTGGTGGGGGTTCCCTTCTCCCTGTGAGTCTTTGGGGGGCAGAGAGCCACCCTGCCCATCACACCATCCCCACTTCTGCCCGAGCCTGCACCACTGCATGACCCACTAGGGGGAGCCCTCGGGGACCGCCTCTCTGAACCCCGAGAGCCCAGTGACCCTGAATGAGGTCAGGGAAAGCCCTCCAGAGCAGCAGGGCTGGCACAAGTCCCTGTGATGGTCATGGCGTCCTCACCCTGTGCAGTCCAGACCAGGAAGTAGCCTCGAGCTCGCGCGACAAGAGCATTTCTAACTGGGCTGAATTCTAGTTCACGCAAACAGCTACACGTGGCTCATGCCGCCAAAAGGGACAACACAGCCTTAAGAGCCTCCTCTGGCTACTACGAGACGGGCCTCAGCAGGTCACCCCAGCCTCTCCCTCGTAGACACAGTGGCGAGAAAAGAAAGGCCGCTTCCTGCTCAGCATGGTACTGGAGTAGCCCAGCTGCATGAACTGACCCAGCGTAGACCCCTGGGCATCGAGGACAGGAATCGTAACCCAAACGCACAAAATATAAATTATTTATTTGGTCACAGAATCCAGGGCCTGACCCTGAAGAGAGACAGCATTTAGAAAAAGCAGCAGCTGGTCATCGCCCGGCTTTTCACAGCTGCTCGCGCCAGCAAGGTACCAAATGATGGCCAAAGACTGGGCTCAGTGACGACATCCTGTGACCTTCGACCTCCCGTTCTGCGGAGGGACCCCCGTGGGGTCTGACCGAGGACAGCAGGCCACGCTTGTTCTCAAGGTCATCGCCCAGCCTGAGGCCTTCCGTCAGAGCAGGCAGCGGGCGGAGGCTGAGTCCAGGTGGGGATCCCAGAGACCTGGGGGGCTTCTCATCGCCTCCATCTGTGAACAAGGGCAGGGAATGGGATGGTGACCCCAGCTCAGGGAAGGGAGGCACCACAGAGTCCCAGGAGCCCACGATGGGGGAGAGCCTGGGCAGGTGGAGAGCCCGTGGAACTCTCCACCACGGGGGACGACCACGAGGGCAAGGGCGGGAGAGCCAAGCACACCGGCCGCCACTGCGCCCCACCCTACCCCCAAACTCACATCCGGAGGCACTTGTCCTTCCCACCGCTGGCCACTCTCTGGCCGTCGGGACTCCAGTCGACAGCATATACCTAAACGGGGGAGGGAGACAGCGGTGCAGTGAGCAGGGCTGGGGTTGGGCGGCAGGCTTCAGTCCCCCGCTCAGCCCACGCGGGTCGGCCGCACCTCATCCGCATGGCCCGGCAGGTCCGTGGACAGCTTCCGGGCCTTCACGTCCCACACCTTCAGCGTGCTGTCGCTGCTGCCGCTGACCAGGAGCCGGCTGTCGGCCGACCACGCGATCTGGTACACGGCAGCCACGTGGCCGCGCAGGGAGGCCAGGTACCTGGGCCGGGGGAGGGGGATGAGGACAGATGTGAGACCTGGGAACACGTCTGAAGGGTCCTCGAGGCCCCCAGCAGTCATTCTTAACCGTGGCTGCATGTCAGGATTACCTGGGAACCTGCATAAAATCTCACTGCCTGGCCCCCACCCTGGATCAGTTTAATCTCTGCTGGTCATTGCGATTTTGTAAAAGTGCTCCTAGGATGCTTCTTGCCGGGCTTCCACGCTTGCTCAACTTTGCAAGCCTTGGACTCCAATGCCCCCATCTCTTGGCCCCATCGGCACGACACCCCCTGCTCTCCCCACCCCAGCAGGTGCCTGCTGACAGGTGGCGTGGAGGAACAGTGGGCCGGGCCACTGGGACCTGGTCAGGACAGAATGACTGTGTCTGCTGGTGCAAGTTGTTGGGCCTGAGACTGTTTCCTTGTCTTAAAAAGGAGCTGGGGACTTCCCTGGGGGTCCAGTGGTTGAGAATCCACCTTCTAATGCAGGCGACTCGGGTTTGATCCCTGGTTGGGGAACTAAGATCCCACATGCCACGGGGCAACTGAGCCCATGTCTGCAAGAAGAGAAGGCTACATGCCAAAGTGAAGACCCCTCACGCTGCAACTAAGACCTAACCCAGACAAGTAAATGAATTTTAAAAAAAGGGAACCGAACAGCCTATTTCAAGGACTTTGGTGTGGAGATACACGGAGACGGACACGTAAGTCCCCCTTTGGCCTCAGGAGTGTTTCCCCACTCCTTCCCCAACCCATGCCTCGACCTCTCCTCCTATCAACTGGGAGGGCACTGTGCCTCGTCACACCACTGCTTCTCAGACCTGAAAGGTGACCTTAAATGGTGGGTTCTGATCCCCAAGCTCTGGGCTGGGGCCCAGGGTTCTGCAATTCCACCAAGCTCCCAGACAGGTAACGCACTGTCAGATCTGTGGACTCCACTGTAAGGAGGGCCAGATAACAACTAGACCACAGACCTACACTACCCGCTGCATCCCCGGCCCTTGGCCGGCTTTCAGACCATCTCTCTCCCTAGGCGTACAAGGAACTAGCCATTTTCCGCGCCCGCTTAGTGAGGGTGCTGAACATACCACCTCATTTAATCCTTGTGATAAGGCTCAGAGGTAAGGGGTCTGCACACTCAGAAGAGGAAAGAGGCTCAGAAAATCCAGGGACTCCCCTGGTGGTCCAGTGCTTAGGAATCCGCCTGCCAACGCAGGGGATGGGTTCGCTTCTTTCCTGGTCTGGGAAGATCCCACATGCCCCGGGGCAGCTAAGCCCACCCCGCGTGCCACAACTACTGAGCCCGCCCACCTAGAACCTTCACAACAAGAGAAGCCACTGCAATGAGAAGCCCGCACGCCACAATCAGAGAGTGGCCCCCGCTCACCGCAACTAGAGAAAGCCCGCGAGTGGAAACGAAGGTGCAGCAGAGCCAAAAATAAAAACGAAATAAATAAATATTAAGAAAAAACTCCAACCACTTGCCAGAGCCACACAGTGAGAAAGCAGCAGAGCCGAGCTCCGTCCGGAGGGGGAGCACCCCTCCTCCCGGGCCCACACCCCCCACTCACTTGCCCGTCCTGCCGTCCCACAGCTTGATGGACTTGTCGAAGGAGGCGCTGGCGATGATGCGGGAGTCTGGGGAGAAGACCACCTGGTTGATGAGGGCCTGGTGCCCCGTCATCCGTGCCAGGGGCTTCTTGTCCTCTGCTGGGGACCATAGGAACAGGGTGAAGTCGTCTGAGCCAGACACCAGCCTCTCTGGGCCCCGGCCCTGCGGAGGCAAGAAAGCGCACACGGTCTCAGGGAGGAGACCCGACCTCAGAGGCGAACACTCCACTGTCTGCTCAATCATGGGCTCTTAACCACCGGACCGCCAGGGACGTCCCACAGTGGGATCTTAAAAGGGGGGAGGGTTTTATATGCGTGTCTATCTGCACCGTGTGTAGTGTATACACGTGTATGTGAAGTCTCGGAAAGGAGACACGAGACACTGGGAGAGCTGGATGCTTCCAGAAGGAGCCACAGAGATGAGAGGCTCTCCACCACCTCCTTCTTTTGTGTTCTTTGAACCCTAGACTATCTGAATGTGTTACTGAAACTAAATGAAATTTTAAAAAGAGAGGGACTTCTCTGGTGTCCAGTGATTAAGACTCCATGTTCCCAATGCAGGGGAGAGGAGGTCTGTCCCCGGCTGGGGAACTAAGAGCCTGAATTCTGAGGCCAAAATAAATAAACGGGTACCTTAGAATTACAAATAAATAGATAAGCAAAAAAAAAAAAACCAAAAAACAAACACAAAAAACCAAAGTGAAATAAAATGATCCCCAGCACACTAAGATTTTAGAATTGTAAAGGAAGAACTTTGGGGGGACAGTACTTTATGTACTAGGGCTAGAACTGAGCCTGTGCAGGGTTTGGGGGATGAGGAGAAACCCCGCATGGAGTTGGGGATGCTGGGGACACTCACCCGCACGAGGTTGTAGCGGCTCAGGGCCTTCTCCTTCAACTCCTGCACTGTGACCAGGCACCAAAGGAAAGAAGGAACAAGGCTGATGAGAAAATTCAACACGGACAGCAAGCACCCCCCCATCCGGCCGAGGCTGGCCCCTCACACGTGAAGCCAGAGAGCTGGCTCCTTCTCAAGCAGCTCTTCCTCCCTGCCTCCTCCCGCTCACTCACAGGACCCTCGGAGGTCTTGGGCGTTCACTGAGGCCTCGGCAGGCTCAAAGGCCCCCGTGCGCAGGGCGTAGTCGGTGCTGAGGGCCATGGTGTTCACCCAGTGGCCGTGGCCTTGCAGAGTCCGGCACAGCACGCCCTAGGGTAGACGGAGACAGGTCAGATGCCCACAGAGCAGTCTGCACCCCTGGGAACATGAATGTCCAGGTCAGCCCCAGAAGACGGGGGTGCCCACAGGACTCAGAAGCAGGGCCCTCATTCACTGTGATCTGAATCAAATCACCCATCAGATCACTCACTGTGATCGGAATCAAAACTCAAACCCTCTGGTCAGATCAGTGTTTCTGAAAATATGTTTCACAGAAGAGAAATGTCAGGGAAAAAGGGCTCTAGTCCAGTAAGTTTGCGATACAGCAGGTCTGATAAACCTAAATAGGCTTCCGACAGCAGGAAATTCCAGGGCCTGACCATGCTCAGGGGCCCTGGACTCTCCGCTATAACGTGGCACCGACCCCAGGACCCACTGTTCAAAAGCACCTCCCTGAGCAGTTCCCGGAACAAGTTCAGGAAACACTGGTTTGACATCCCTGACCAGCGATTTCCCCAGGCTGGTTCCGGACCCTTCCCAGCTCTTACATCATGAGCCCTCCAGACTTTGATGGTGCGGTCCTGGGAGGCCGAGTAGAGAAGCCCGTCCCCTCCCCACCGGAGACAGGTGACTGACTGTGTGTGCCCGGTGAGGATGCGCTCGCAGAGGCCCGCGGTCGTGTCCCAGACCCGCACGCTGCCGTCCTTGGAGCTGCTGGCCACGTAGCGACACTCGGGGTTGCTGGAGAGGAAGAGACGGGTCCTCACTTATGAGCAGGCAATGCCTGTCTTCCCACGCTGCCTCCTGATGCCCAGCTCGAAGGCTGGGGATAACGTCTCGACGGCTTCCTGACCCCACCATCTGGTGGCGCTGCAAGGTGGCTCTCAGGGCCTGTGATGAGCATCCTCCACCCCCACTCGCAGGTGCAGACGACCTTCCCCGCTGCCTGCCACGCCGTCACTGCCAGTCAGAGCCCCCACCCTGTCCCCTAAGACTCCTCTGCACCGAGCACGGGTAGGGTCCCTAAGACTCCTCTGCACCGAGCACGGGTAGGGTACAGCTTTGAACCCCTGGCTCCCAGTTCACCCCAGTTGTCAGTGTCACTTACGCGTGGAGGGGCTCCCAGCTCAGGGCTGTGATCCACTTGCTGTGGCCAGTGAGTGCCCTGCCCACTTGCTTCCCTGTGCTTGGGTCCCACAGGAGAATCTGCAGGACAGAAGCTCATCAAATAACCCTCCCCAACCTTCCCCTGGCCCCACCCAAGGTCCCCTGCCCATAGCCCCCAGCCACCCCTCCCTAAAGACCCCAGTACCTCATTCTGAGGTACTCCCAGGAAGGGACTCCAGGGTCCCCACCTAAGTACCCCAAGCATCATCTACCTGGCCATTCTTACAGCCTGAAGCCAGCTTCTTGCCGTCTGGGGACCAGGATATGCTAAGGACCCAGTGTCTGTGTCCTGGGAAAGCAGGGAGGGGAGAGAGGGGGGCCACACCTGTCTTTATCCCAAACACTCAGCAATGCCTGGCATACTGCAGAAAGTGCTATAGCTAGCTGCCAAATAAATGAACGCTCAAACACCGATCGAAGGGATGAGACTCCCTAGGCAAATGGCAAACCCTCCCCAAGGGCCAGAGCCATGCACCTGCTGCACAGATAACACCACCACTTTCTAACAGCTCCTCACATGCCACGTGATATAAAATTCTTGCACACGTCAGCCCCCTTACAATTCTCACGATAACTCTAGAGTATGGAACAACGCGAGAAGTATCACTCCCATTTTCCAGATGAGAAAACTGAAGCTTAGAAAGGAAGCGAGGCCTACACACAGGTCACCTCACTAGTGTGAGGCTCCCAGGCCAGCAGCATCAGTACCACCCGGCAACTTGAAATGCAAATTCTCAGGCCACATCCCAGACCGGAGGAGACAAAAATTCTGGGGGTGGGACCCAGAAATCTGTATTTTAACAAGCCCTCTAGGTAATTCTGATGCATGTTCAAGTTTAAGGACTACTATGTCAGAGACCGGACTTAAGCCCAGTTCTCCTTGCTACCAGCCAGCCAGTCCCTGCCCGCATCCTCACACTGACTTTTGGGTCCAGTCTCTGCTTGTTTGTAAGTGGCTAGTGGGGCTCAAGGGTAAAGTCTCAACCTAGGAACTGGCAACCGCTAACTGGATATTAAGAGGCTGGAGTGCGCTCTGGGCCTCCCAGGAACTAAAGAGCTGAATGAATCATCCGCCTGCCACTGTATCAACCCCTGCTCTGTGGGTAACTGTGTGCGCACCGACCCTGGCATGTGAAGTGTGGCGTCTCAGTGCTGAGATCCCAGAAGCGAACTGTCGTGTCTCCGGAGCCACTGGCCAGGTACCTGGGGAAGAAGAGGGGCAGCCTGACCTCTGCACTGGGGACAAGGGGTTGGTTTGGGCCCCACCCAAAACACTGCACATGTACATTCCAGCAGCCTATTCAACTGTCTTCTGGGAACAGAATCTGGGAGTGGAAATTTCTCTCTCTTCTGAAAAGGAGAACTATAACACCCAGGCCATCTGGGAGAAGACTCAAGGAGGTAATTTCTCTCCTTGTCCTTCCTGAAAGGAATGGCCACAGCCATAACCAGTTTAAGCTTCTTATTATCCTCAGAGAATTGTGAGAAGCAAATAAACCCTGTTTCTCAGAGGAACAACTGACTCAGAGAGGTTAAGTGACTTGCCGAGGTCACACAGCAAAGAAGGGGCAGAGGTGAGCTTGCAGCTCAGCTCTCCTGAGAGCAAGTCCAGGAAGGGCTCCTCCAAAGCAGGTGTCCTTGGCCTTTGGGGACAAAATTTCAGTGGGTGAGTCACTTACTTCCACCCTGAGCCCAGAGCTTGGGTCAAGGAAAGGCAGCCAGAGGCCCCACTGAGCATAACTTGGGGGGTCCCCCCACCCCAGCCAACAGCTGCACCCACACTCCCCTCCATGACTCTGCAGCTGTCCTTACTTTCCTGTGGGGCTGAAGGCCACGGAAATGACCGCCTCACTGTGACCCTCCAAGGAGCTGGTGCAGCGGGTCACAGCGCGAACCCTGAAGATAGCTTGTGGCTGGTAAATGATGTCCAAGACCTTCTCTGTCTCCACCGCCTGGGACTCCAGGGTCCTCCCCAGTGAGGAGACGATCTCGGCATCATGGACATAGAAAGCCAGTGGCAGCGGATCCTCCTGGAGGACAACAGGAAAGGGAAACCCCCTATCAAAGGATGGGCAGGGCAGCCTCCACCGGGGGACCCTCCCCTCCCCACCCTCTGCAAGCTGTGTGCAGGCAGCCTTCTTTTCAGCCACCCTGCTTGGGATACCCCCATTATTACCCATTGAGCAAGACCTTTTCAGTCCTTCAAGATCACCTCCAGAATATTTACAAATCACTTTAGAATCCTTTATCTGCATCTCACAACCACCCTGACAGATAGGCATTCATACTGAAAAAACAGAGCAACCAAGTGATTCGCTCAATGTCCTACTGCTAACGACTAATTCAGGTTCTTCAGACAGAAGTCCAGGGTTAGAATTAGTATATAGCATTTAAGGCATTTTCTAAACCACCACACCAGGCTCTATAATGTGTAAGAAGCATTCAAAAAGCTGATTGAAAATGCAGACTCTCTGCTTCACCCTTGGGTCTGGTGTAGTAAGTGTGGGGTGGGGCCCAGGTACTGCATTTTTAAGCAACTTCCCCCACCTCCAATGTTGTTGTTCAGTTGCTAAATCCTGTCTGACTCTTTGGGTCCCCATGGACTGTAGCCCGCCAGGTTCCTCTGTTCTTAGAATTCTCCAAGCAAGAATACTGGAGTGGGTTGCCATCTCCTTCGCCAGGGGATCTTCCTGACCCAGGGACCAAACCAGTGTCTCCTGCATTGCAAGCTGATTCTTTACCACTGAGCCACCAGAGAAGCCCACCGCCAACAGAGGGCAGCACCTTGATAAACACTAGCAGGTTAGGGTGGAGAAG
The DNA here is from genome assembly GCF_042477335.2 of Ovis canadensis. Classification (NCBI taxonomy): domain Eukaryota; kingdom Metazoa; phylum Chordata; class Mammalia; order Artiodactyla; family Bovidae; genus Ovis; species Ovis canadensis. Next base: position 23,344,073 of record NC_091255.1, on the reverse strand, counting down.
GCAGTGGCGCCCCACTCCAGTGCTCTTGCCTGGAAAATCCCATGGACGGAGGAGCCTGGTGGGCTGCAGTCTATGGGGTCACCAAGAGTTGGGCACGACTGAGCGACTTTACTTTCCCTTTTCACTGTCATGCATTAGAGAAGGAAATGGCAACCCACTCCAGTGTTCTTGCCTTGAGAATCCCAGGGACGAGGAAGCCTAGCGGGCTGCCGTCTATGGGGTCGTACACGACTGAAGCGACTTAGCAACAGCAGCAGCTTAGAGGAAATCAGTCCTGAATATTCATTGGAAGGACCGATGTTGAAGCTGAAACTCCAATACTTTGGCCACCTGATGTGAAGAACTGACTCATTTGAAAAGACCCTGATGCTGGCAGAGATTGAAGGCGGGAGGGGAAGGAGACGACAGAGGATGAGATGGTTGGATGGCATCAACGACTCAATGGAAATGAGTTTGAGTAAACTCTGGGAGTTGGTGATGGACAGGGAGGCCTGGCGTGCTGCAGTCCATGGGGTCACAAAGAGTCGGACACGACGGAGCTGACTGAGCAGCTTAGGAGAGCAGAAGTTTTGAGTCTGACGTTTTGAGTTCCAACTCCAAATCTACCACCTACGGCACAGCCTGTAGGCTGTGCACACAATCTTCATTCTTACACACAATCGAATGACCGTAGGCATCACTTCATGGGAAATAGATGGGGAAACAGTGGAAACAGTGTCAGACTTTATTTTTTGGGGCTCCAAAATCACTGCAGATGGTGACTGCAGCCATGAAATTAAAAGACGCTTACTCCTTGGAAGAAAAGTTATGACCAACCTAGATAGTATATTCAAAAGCAGAAACATTACTTTGCCAACTAAGGTCCATCTAGTCAAGGCTATGGTTTTTCCTGTGGTCATGTATGGATGTGAGAGTTGGACTGTGAAGAAGGCTGAGCGCCGAAGAATTGATGCTTTTGAACTGTGGTGTTGGAGAAGACTCTTGAGTCCTTTGGACTGCAAGGAGATCCAACCAGTCCATTCTGAAGGAGATCAACCCTGGGATTTCTTTGGAAGGAATGATGCTAAAGCTGAAGCTCCAGTACTTTGGCCACCTCATGCGAAGAGCTGACTCATTGGAAAAGACTCTGATGCTGGGAGGGATGGGGGCAGGAGGAGAAGGGGACGACCGAGGATGAGATGACTGGATGGCATCACGGACTCGATGAACATGAAGCTGAGTGAACTCCGGGAGTTGGTGATGGACAGGGAGGCCTGGCGTGCTGCGATTCATGGGGTCGCAAAGAGTCGGATACGACTGAGCGACTGAACTGAACTGAACTGAGCACTGTAAAATGGGGAGACAGTGGGGGGCTGCGACAAGGAATCACTGTGATGATGCGCCCAATGTGTTCAAAACCCGCGGTCTCTCCGCAGGTGGGCCCTGAAGATGGGCGTGTAAATCGCTCACTCGAATCACATCTTCCGACCCTCCCCAAGGGAAGACCGCAAGGCCGGGTTGTCAGCACTTCGGGGGAGCGGAGGGGGCCCTGGTACCAAGACCTTCGGCCTTCCGATCCCCCGCGTGCCCGAAGCTCACCTGGGCCAGCAGAGCGTTGCATACGAGCTGCAGCTTGTCCGGGGTAATGTCCACCGGCACGTCGAACGGCGAGCCCAGCAGCTGCCCACCCTCATCCTGGAACTGCACGAGCAGCCGCTGCACGTCGCGCGTCGCCGCCTCGTCCTGTACGGACAAGCGCGGTGGGCGTCACTCCCGCGGCTCAGTTACCCGAGGGCCACCACTCCCGCCTCCCTCCGGCCTCGGGAAAGCGGGCGCGAGAGCCCGGCCGCGGGCCCCGCCCGCACTCACGCACCCCCACCGCGGCCGTGGCCGCCATCCTGCGTCCCCACGTGGAGGAAGTAACTCCGGCGTGATGGAGCGCCGCTGCCGTGGTTCAGCGGCGCCGCAGCTCGCCTCATCGCCCCCTGGTGTCGCGGCGGGGAAGTGCCGCGCCCCGCCAGGCCTCTGGCATTGGGCGTGGGCTCAGCTGGTACCCGCCTCCACACCCTACGCTTGGCGGACCGGTGGCCGCCTCGGCGTTCAATCTCTCCCAGTGCTTTGCAGGATACTGACAACCTTTTGTCTTTTCAGAATAGCGATTCTTAGCCCCAGTTTTCAGTTCAGTTCAGTCGCTCAGTCGTGTCCGACTCTTTGCGACCCCATGAACCGCAGCACGCCAGGCCTCCCTGTCCATCACGAACTCCCGGAGTCCACCCAAACCCATGTCCGTCGAGTCGGTGATCCCATCCAACCATCTCATCCTCTGTTGTCCCCTTCTCCTCCTGCCCTCAATCCTTCCCAGCATCAGGGTCTTTTCAAATGAGTCAGTTCTTCGCGTCAGGTGGCCAAAGTATTGGAGTTTCAGCTTCAACATCAGGCCTTCCAATGAAAACGCAGGACTGAGCCCCAGTTTTCAGTTCAGTTCAGTTCAGTCGCTCAGTCGTGTCCGACTCTTTGCGACCCCGTGAATCACAGCACGCCAGGCCTCCCCGTCCATCACCAACTCCCGGAGTTCACTCAGCTTCATGTTCATCGAGTCCGTGATGCCATACAGCCATCTCATCCTCGGTCGTCCCCTTCTCCTCCTGCCCCCAATCCCTCCCAGCATCAGAGTCTTTTCCAATGAGTCAGCTCTTCGCATGAGGTGGCCAAAGTACTGGAGTTTCAGCTTTAGCATCATTCCTTCCAAAGAAATCCTAAGGTTGATCTCCTTCAGAATGGACTGGTTGGATCTCCTTGCAGTCCAAAGGACTCTCAAGAGTCTTCTCCAACACCACAGTTCAAAAGCATCAATTCTTCGGCGCTCAGCCTTCTTCACAGTCCAACTCTCACATCCATACATGACCACAGGAAAAACCATAGCCTTGACTAGACGGACCTTAGTCCGCAAAGTACTGTCTCTGCTTTTGAATATGCTATCTAGGTTGGTCATAACTTTTCTTCCAAGGAGTAAGCGTCTTTTAATTTCATGGCTGCAGTCACCATCTGCAGTGATTTTGGAGCCCCAAAAAATAAAGTCTGACACTGTTTCCACTGTTTCTCCATCTATTTGCCATGAAGTGATGGGACTGGATGCCATAATCTTCATTTTCTGAATGTTGAGCTTTAAGCCAACTTTTTCACTCTCCTCTTTTACTTTCATCAAGAGGCTGTTTAGCTCCTCTTCACCTTCTGCCATAAGGGTGGTGTCATCTGCATATCTGAGGTTATTGATATTTCTCCCAGCAATCTTGATTCCAGCTTGTGTCTCTTCCAGTCCAGCGTTTCTCATGATGCACTCTGCATAGAAGTTAAATAAGCAGGGTGACAATATACAGCCTTGACGTACTCCTTTTCCTATTTGGAACCAGTCTGTTGTTCCATGTCCAGTTCTAACTGTTGCTTCCTGACCTGCATACATATTTCTCAGGAGGCAGGTCAGGTGGTCTGGTATTCCCATCTCTTTAAGAATTTTCCACAGTTTATTGTGATCCACACAGTCAAAGGCTTTGGCATAGTCAATAAAACAGAAATAGATGTTTTTCTGGAACTCTCTTGCTTTTTCGATGATCCAGCAGATGTTGGCAATTCGATCTCTGGTTCCTCTGCCTTTTCTAAAACCAGCTTGAACATCAGAGAGTTCACGGTTCACGTATTGCTGAAGCATGGCTTGGAGAATTTAAGCATTACTTTACTAGTGTGTGAGATGAGTGCAATTGTGTGGTAGTTTGAGCATTCTTTGGCATTGCCTTTCTTTGGGATTGGAATGAAAACTGACCTTTTCCAGCCCTGTGGCCACTGCTGGTTTTCCAAATTTGCTGGCATATTGAGTGTAGCACTTTCACAGCATCATTTTTCAGGATTTGAAACAGCTCAACTGGAATTCCATCACCTCCACTAGCTTTGTTTGTAGTGATGCTTTCTAAGGCCCGCTTGACTTCATATTCCAGGATGTCTGGCTCTAGATTAGTGATCACACCATCATGATTATCTGGGTCATGAAGATCTTTTTTGTACAGTTCTTCCGTGTATTCTTGCCACCCTCTTCTTAATATCTTCTGCTTCTGTTAGGTCCATACCATTTTTGTCCTTTATCGAACCCATCTTTGCATGAAATGTTCCCTTGGTATCTCTAATTTTCTTGAAGAGATCTCTAGTCTTTCCCATTCTGTTGTTTTCCTCTATTTCTTTGCATTGATCGCTGAAGAAGGCTTTCTTATCTCTTCTTGCTATTTTTGGAACTCTGCATTCAGGTGCTTATATCTTTCCTTTTCTCCTTGGCTTTTCGCCTCTCTTCTTTTCACAGCTATTTGTAAGCCCTCCCCAGACAGCCATTTTGCTTTTTTGCATTTCTTTTCCATGGGGGCGGTCTTGATCCCTGTCTCCTGTACAATGTCACCAACTTCATTCCATAGTTCATCAGGCACTCTATCTATCAGATCTAGGCTCTTAAATCTATTTCTCACTTCCACTGTATAATCATAAGGGATTTGATTTAGGTCATACCTGAATGGTCTAGCAGTTTTCCCTACTTTCTTCAATTTGAGTCTGAATTTGGCAATAAGGAGTTCATGATCTGAGGCACAGTCAGCTCCTGGTCTTGTTTTTGTTGACTGTATGGAGCTTCTCCATCTTTGGCTGCAAAGAATATAATCAATCTGATTTCGGTGTTGGCCATCTGGTGATGTCCATGTGTAGAGTAGAAGCCACCAAAATGAGAAGCTCTCATGCTGCAACAAAGAGTAGCCCCCGCTCGCCACAAATAGAGAAAGCCCACTCGCAGCAATGAAGACCCATCACAGCCAGAAAAGAAAAAGAAAGATGTTATTGCCTTGATCCTTATCACATACTCCTGCATGACTATATAACCTCTCCCTACTCACCAGAATTGGCCTGCAATGCAGGAGACCTGGGTTCGATTCCTGGTTTGGGATGATCCCCTGGAGAAGGGAAAGGCTACCCATTTTGGCCTGGAGAATTCCATGAGCTGTATAATCCGTGGGGTCCCGAAGAGTCAGACACGACTGAGTGACTTTCACTTTCACTTTTCACTCACCAGGGCAGTGGGGCACAGCACTTGAAACGCTAGTGTGCCGGTACTGTGTTCCCCCTTTGCCCGACAAACTAATAGAGTCACTCTTTCCTTCTCCTCCACAGTTCTGTCTGCATATTGCTGTTCAGCATCAGTGCACAGACAGCCGAGATTTTGGCCACAATACTGGTTCCTACAGTCCCTACATTTGCCTACCTGTCTTTACCCTGCTTCCTCCTCTTCACATGGCAACCAGGGTGATGTTTCAAACCAAAACTCTGCTCAGTTACTTTCTGTCTTTGTTACCCTACAAAGCCTCCCATTACAGGCGGGAAAAATCAGACTCCTTAAATGGTCCACTCAGCCTTAGTTCCCTCCTGCAATTTTCTGGAACTGGTATGAACTGAATTGTGCACCCACAACTCCAATTCATAAACTGAAGCCCTAACCCCCAGTGTGACTCTATTTAGAGACAGACTCTAACGCTGTTGTTCAGGTGCTTAGTCTGTCCAGCTCTTTGCGACTCCATGGACTGCAGCATGCCAGGCCTCCCTGTCCTTCACTCTTTCCCAGAGCTTGTTCAAACTCATGTCCATTGAGTTGATGATGCCATCCAATCATCTCATCCTTTGTTGCCCCCTTCTCCATCTGCCTTCAATCTTTCCCAGCATCACAGTCTTTTCCAAAGACTCTTTGCATGAGGTGGCCAAAGTATTGGAGTTTCAGCTTCAGCGTCAGTCCTTCCAAAGAACACCCAGGACTGATCTCCTTAGAAAGGACTGGTTGGATCTCCTTGCAGTCCAAGGGACTCTCAAGAGTCTTCTCCAACACCACAGTTCAAAAGCATCAATTCTTCGGTGCTCAGCCTTCCTAATGGTCCAACAGGAAGTAATAAATGTTAAGTGAGGTCATAAAGATGGCATCCTAATCTGATAGGACTGATGTCCTTTTAAGAGGAGGACACACAAGAGCTCTCTCTCTTTCTCCTTGTCTCTCTCTTTGCTCTCACACAGAGAAGAGGCTGTGTGAATACAAGAAGATGGTTGTCTACAACCCAGGAAGTGAAGTTTCACCAGAAACCAACCCATATGATGGCACCTTGATCTTAGGCTTCTAGCCTCCAGAATTATGAGAAAAGAAATTTTTGTTGTTTAAGTCATCCAGTTCAGTTCAGTTCAGTCGCTCAGTTATGTCTGACTCTTTGTGACCCCATGGACTGCAGCATGCCAGGCCTCCCTGTCCATCACCAACTCCCAGAGCCTGCCCAAACTCATGTCTGTTGAGTCAGTGGTGCCATCCAACCATCTCATCCTCTGCTGCCCATTTCTCCTCCTGCCTTCAATCTTTCCCAGCATAAGGGTCTTTCTAATGAGTCAGTTCTTCCCATCAGGTGGCCAAAGTATTGGAGCTTCAGAATCAGCATCAGTCCTTCCAATGAATATTCAAGACTGATTTCCTTTAGGATGTGCTGGTCTGATCTCCTTGCAGTCCAAGGGACTCTCAAGAATCTTCTCCAACACCACGATTCGAAAGCATCAATTCTTTGGCGCTCAGCTTTCCTTATAGTCTAACTCTCACATCCATACATGACTACTGGAAAAACCATAGTTTTGACTAGATGGACCTTTGTCTGCAAAGTAATGTCTCTGCTTTTTAATATGCTGTCTAGGTTGGTCATAACTTTTCTTCCAAAGAGCAAGCGTCTTTTAATTTCATGGCTGCAGTCACCATCTGCAGTGATTTTGGAGCCCAAGAAAATAAAGTCAGCCACTGTTTCCATTGTTTCCCCATCAATTTGCCATGAAGTGATGGGACAGGGTGCCATGATCTTAGTTTTCGGAATGTTGAGTTTTAAGTCAACTTTTTCTTTCTCCTCTTTCACTTTCATCAAGAAGCTTAGTTCTTCTTCCCTTTCTGCCATAAGGGTGGTGTCATCTGCATATCTGAGGTTATTGATATTTCTCCCAGCAATCTTGATTCCAGCTTGTGCTTCATCCAGCCCAGCGTTTCTCATGGTGTACTCTGCATAGAAGTTAAATAAATAGGGTGACAATATACAGACTCAACGTACTCCTTTCCCAATTTGGAACCAGTCTGTCATTCCATGTCCAGTTCTAACTGTTGCTTCCTGACCTGCATACAGGTTTCTCAAGAGGCAGGTCAGATGGTCTTGTATTTCCATCTCTTTCAGAATTTTCCACAGTTTGTTGTGATCCACACAGTCAAAGGCTTTGGCATAGTCAATAAAACAGAAGTAGATGTTTTCCTGGAACTCTCTTGCTTTCTCAGTGATCCAGCAGATGTTGGCAGTTTGCTCTCTGGTTCCTCTGCCTTTACTAAATCCAGTTTGAACATCTGGAATTTCATGGTTCATATACTGTTGAAGCCTGGCTTGGAGAATTTTGAGCATTACTTTACTAGCGTGTGAGATGAGTGCAACTGTGCAATCAGTGGTATTTTGTTAATGGCAGCCTAAGCTGACGAACACATACAGAAATAGTTCCTTGTTCTTCAGGTCTTGCCTTAAATATTTGTTCAATCATTTAACAAAGGTCTCTGCCAGACATTGTTCTAGGAGCTCTACATATGTTAACTCATTTAATCATTTCCTCAGGGAAACTTTCTCTGAAATAATGTCATGATTCCTGATTGTAAGGTTTGAAAACTGTTTGGTATACGTCAGAAATCACAGATACACGGAATTCTTTCATGCACTCATTAAACAAATGCTATTGAGCACCTAGTACCTCCCACTCCACTATTCTTGCCTGGGAAATCCCATGGACAGAGGCACCGGTGGGCTACAGTCCCTGGGGTCGCAAAAGAGTCAGAGGTGACTTAGCGACTAAGGCAACACCCGCTACATACTACACACTGTTGCAGACACTTGGAATGTGTGAATGAACAAAACACACAAATCCTTATGCCCAGGAGTGTTTTCTGCTTCCGTAATCATTCACAGTTCCTGGTACATGATAGTGGTATAGTCGCTCAGTCATGTCTGACTCTTGCAACCCCATGGACCATAGCCCGCCAGGCTCCTCGGTCCATGGGATTCTCCAGGCAAGAACACTGGAGTGGGTTGCCATTTCCTTCTCCAGGGGATCTTCCCGACCCAGAAGTTGAGCCCATGTCTCCGGCACTTTAGGCAGATTTTTTTTACCAACTGAGCTACAAGGGATTTCCTGGCAGATAGCAAATGCTTAAGAAATGCTTGTGGAATGAATTACTGCATCAGGATTTTAATCCACAGTCCCCTGGACTTGAAGTCAATCTCCACCAACGGTAGGATCTTTTAACATTTTCTGTCACTGCTACAGAGAGCTGTCCGCAAAGGGGTTCAGGGTTGGCGACACCATGAGGGCAGGGAATTCACCCATCCATCCATTCATTCATTTATTCAGCCAACGAACATTTATCAGGGCTGGACTTTGTGTCCAGCAGGGCAGTAGGACTTGTCCAAGGTCACAGAGCTGTGTTTTCAAGGTGACAGAGCTAAGAGCAGAATCTAGTGTGAGTGATCCCGCCTACGCTTTTTTCCTTCAGTGTCTTTTCTCAGCTGCGGTCAGGTCAGTTTGAAGCAATATGGGAGAGGGGGTCAGAATGGTAGTGATGTGAAGCAAAGTGTCAACACAAAAAACTCATTTGTTCATTCATTCATTTAAGAACATGCATTGGGCACTGATTCTTCCAGGCTCTGGGCCAGGGAAAATCAAACTGCATGAGACGCTGTACTTGTCCTCTGGGAGGGCACTCACTGCCTAGTCTCAGGGACACAGAAAGCTGGGAGAATTCTAAATCCAAGTGGGGGACAACCTCATAAATTTGTCTCAGTTGAATAAGGAGAAACAATTCCTGTCCCAGGGGAGACCCTCTCTGGTGGCAAGTATGTAGTGATGTGGTTTTTTTTAATTAAGAATTTGTAATTTAATTAAAATTTCAGCATCACGGTACAGTTGAATTACAATAGTGTATAAGTGTCAGGTGTGCAACACAGTGATTCACAGTTCTTAGTGAATATACAGTTCTCGTCCCAGGAAGCCCCCACCCCCACCCCTCTGATGAGGGGGACTCAGCAAGTCCCAGTCAGTTAGTGGGCACGGTCCTTGGTTGCAGGGAATTCCCAGGCTTCCTGGGAGTCTTTGGGAGAAGATTCAGTCCGATGGGGGACATACAGAGCCCATCCTCAGGGAGCTCCTAGCCTGGGGCCGGGGGAGGGAGACCAAATACAGCCCCTCCGTGCAGACAGGGAAGAGCCGCCGAAGATGTGCAGAGTGGAACAAACACCCACTTCCACTCAAGTGAGACGGCAAGTCCATGGATCTTTCTGAAAAACAAGGACGTTTTCAACGGGTGGAAGGGGCAGGGGCGCTGTGGACAAGGGGGAGAGGGGAAGGAAACTTCCTCCCTCCCTCCTCTTCCCTCCTCCCTCCAGAAGGGCATTTCTGGAAGTCTCCAGCGGGCCTGGGACCTGGGCAGCTGCTCTGCATGTCCAAGCCTGCCAGCCCCTCAGCTGTCACTCTGCTCCCAAAATAGCAGGCGTGGGGGGAGGGGAGAGGAGGTTGTTTATCTGGGAAGGAGGTGGAGAAGGGGGCATCCGAGCTGTGCCTAGGTAGCGGGGGTCTGCTGGGGGTGCTCCTGTCCCTCTGGATCTTTCTATCATTCTTTGGGGAGTTAGGAGCCCCTGTTGCCCCCAGGACTGGCCCTGAGTGGGATGCGGGGACAGAGGTTCATTGGAACCTCCACGTGGTAATGACTGTCCAGTCTGGGGAGGGGGAGGTCCCGGAGTATCAATGACAGACGCCAGGGGCACCTGCCCCTGTGGCCAAATATGGTCTGGAGCCACTGGCTGGGGTGATAAAGTCTCCTGGGTGGGGGCTGGGAGGGGCAGACTGACGCTGGCCGGCTGGGGGTTCACACACAGAGGAGCCGCACCCCAGGAGGACGGAGCAAGAACATTGTCCTTGAGAGAAAGTGAGCTGGCCTGGAATGTTCCTGGGACCGGGGAGGTGGAAGGGGGGACCCAGGCATTTTAAGGCCTGCAATGAGAATTCAGGCCCTTGGTGTGGTGGCTTTACCCATCCTGCTGGGAGGGAGATGGAGGGAGGAAGAGGGACTCTTCTTTTAAAAAAATAAAAAAATCAGAGTATAGTTAACAATTTTGCATTAGCTTCAGGTGTACCAAGTGATTCAGTTATACATATAGCTATTCTTTTTAAAAAAAAAATTATTTATTTTTATTTATTTAGCCACACCAGGTCTTACTTGCAACAAGTGGGATCTAGCTGCCTGACCAGGGATGGAACCCAGGCCCCCTGCATTGGAAGCATGGAATCTTAGCCACTAGACTGCCCAGGGAAACCCCTTCTTTTTCAAATTCTTTTCCCTAGGAACAGAGACTCTGAGACCCCTCTCAACTTGGGCCCCACTCTTAGCAGACGCTGTGATGTCCTCCTGGACAGTGGATTGGTGGGGGTTGAGGGGATGGGCATCATCCTCCCTTCCATCGCGGTAGGTGGGGACCCTGGAGCTCCAGACTCAGACCAGGAGCCCAGCCCTGGGTCTGGAGGGAGCTCTCCTGTCCTGACAGATGGCCGAGGCGGAAGCGATGCAGCTGAAGGAGGAGGGGAATCAGCATTTCCAGCTCCAGGACTACAAGGCCGCCACCAAGAGCTACAGCCAGGCCCTGAAGCTGACCAAGGATAAGGCCCTGCTGGCCACGCTCTATCGGAACCGGGCGGCCTGTGGCCTGAAAACGGTCTGGGAAGGAGAGGGCTGGGGAGCTGAGGGCGGGACTGGGATGCGAGTGAGGGGGCAGCTCCCTCCTCCTGACCGTCACGCCTGTCCTCCCAGTGCCCTCTCCTGGAACCCTCAGGTTGGAGCAGAGAGCCTCCCCTGCTTTCCGGTACCCATCGCCTGACCCACTCCTCTGGGAGACGGGGAAGTCATCCATGGAGACAGTTCTCATCTCGTGGGAACTGGCGTCCGGACAGGGGCTTTTCAGAGCTTATTTCATGGCATCTTAGCCACAGACCATGAGGTCGCTGCTACTCTTGTGCCCATATTGCAGATAGGAAGCTCGAGACTCAAGAGGAGGGCTCAATAACTTCCCCAAGAGCTCTAGGTAGTTAGCAGCAGTGTGTACATGCTAAATCACTTGAGTTGTGTCTGACTCTTTGCAACCGCATGGATGATAGCCTGCCAGGCTCCTCTGTCCATGGGATTCTGCAGGCAAGAATACTGGAGCGGGTGGCCACGCCCTCCTCAGTCAGCAGCAGAGCCAGGTTCAAGCCTGAGTGTGCCTGATGCGTGCCCGCTTCTCCACACTCAGCGAGGAACCTCTGGCCTCTGACAGTGGCAGCGGCCAGCAAGCCCTGTCTCCTCACCTCCGGGACCCTCTCTGGCTGTCTCTGTGTTGGGCCCACATTAACCAAGTGTCTTTCTTCCCTGTTTCTCAGGAGAGCTATGTTCAGGCGGCTTCCGATGCCTCGAGAGGTGAGCCCTCGCGCGCTCTGACCTTGCCCTCCTTCCCTCCCCCTCAGCATCACTGTTTAGTCTAAGAGGCTCTTGACACTCACAGATTGTATAAATGCCACCCTGGACATTGTAGGCAGGGCTTCAGATGGACCTTGTGTGAAAGGATGCTCCAGGAAAGCCGTCCCTAAGTCACATCTTTACACATTAAATGTGCTGGAGCCGCTCCTGGAGATCCTTTTGTCACAGCAAGGACACAGGCACTTTGGTGGAGGTGAGGATAGGTTCCTGGGGGAGGGGCTGCTCCCTAGAACCACTCTGTGGGGACCGGGTTTCCTAAGGGAAGGAGGGAGGTATTAGTTTATTCCACAGACACTAGGAGAAATAAACACACATCAACACTGTTTTCGGAGTGCCTCAGGTTCTGGGAGAACTTAGATTTAAGAGCATGATCAAAATGGGAAGACTTCTGGCTGCATTTTTAGGGTTATAATATGCAGAACGAAGGGGATTCTCCTCTGCATAGGTCTGTGTTGGCTTTTGATTGGATCACTAATTTTTAAGGAGAGACAGAGATAGTCTGGAGTGAGTTCGGAAGGGAAGGTCTTAGCTGGAGAGGGGACTAGAAACCCATCCTGTAAAGAGCAGAAAAGTGGCAATATTTAGCTCAGAGAAGGAACTCCCGGGTGGGACAGGGAGCTGCTTTCAAATTCCTGAAAGGCTGTCACAAGGAAGAAGGATTGGATTTCATCTCACAGTTTCCAGGACTGGACTTAAGACAAAAGGGCAAAGTTACAGGGAGATATATTTCAGGTTGGAGGAGGGAGGGGCTTTCTGAAGAAGCTGTCTGCCTTGAGATGGAAGGTGCTCCGCACAGCTGGAGGTATGCAAGCACCGACTGGATTGGTACTTGGCAGGGATCAAGGAGCCAAGACTGGAGAGTCAGGAATTGAATGAGATGACCCTTAAGCTCCCTTCCAACCTTGAGACAGTGATTCTTACCACCTCCCTAACTGCGGGGAGCCTAGGACCAGATGGTCTACCTCAGGGGTTTCCAGTCTCTGGGATCTAATGCCTGATGACCTGAGGTGGAGCTGATGTCATAATAATAGAAATAGAGTGCACAACAAATGTAATGCACTTGAATCATCCCCAAACCACACCCCTCTTCCAGTCCGTGGAAAAATTGCCTTCCACGAAACTGGTCTACAAGGAAGCACACTCTCCAAGGGAGAGATGGAAGCCCTGGGGTTGGGGGGGTGTTGTGGGGGAGGAAGGAAGGTGGTCTGCCTCCCGGCCCCCTGAGCCTCTGCCTGCTTCCCTTGCTAGCCATTGATATCAACTCCTCGGACATCAAGGCTCTGTACCGGCGATGCCAGGCACTGGAGCACCTGGGCAAGCTGGACCAGGCCTTCAAGGATGTGCAGCGCTGTGCCACTCTGGAGCCACAGAACCAGAGCTTCCAGGAGACACTGAGGAGGCTCAACACCAGCATCCAGGAGAAGGTGAGCTGGATCCGGAAGGTGGCCCTTCCTACAAGCCTCGGCCACCTCTCCCCATTCCCAGTAGGGACCAGTTAGGGCAGTGGGACACCAGGGCTGGCCTACCTCCACTCCCTTGGATGGAGTGGTCACGTGGCACAGAACAGCTGGGCCGGTGCCCCTGTCTGTGAGGATCAGAGACGCCGTGATGCTTGTTCAAGGGTACAAGCCAGATAGGACTAGCATACCAGTCTTCTCAATTCCAGATGGAGGCTTAAAAAAAAAATTGCAACTTAGTATGTCTTCCTCTTAGTATGATCTTTCTCTCTTTCTAGGAGGACAAAGGCAGCATGAGAAACCTGGGAACTGGGGGGAGGATGTTGCTGGGGGATGCAGGAGAGCCAGGAACCAGCAGGAACAGGGGCTCTTTCCTAGGAAAATGGAGTGGCCTCAGGGAACTGGGACCAGAGATAAGGGTCCTGCACCCTCTGTCCTCACTTAGCTGCCAGTTTTCTGAGGGATGCCCTGGGGTGCCAGCTTCCCCACTCTGAGAGCAGAAGGGTAACTTGATCACGCGTCTCCTTGCTCCGGGTCGCAGTGACGTCTGGATGCCTGGGGCAGCCCCATGGAGGGACCACAGTGTTCTGTCCAGAGTGCAGACTCCAGAGCTGTCAAAATACAGACCAACGAGTGATCAGTGAAGGGGTGGTGACTGAGCGACTTCCTGAAAGGAAATGACCGCAGGGGGGAAATAGGTGGCACTGTGGCCCAGCAGAGCAACGCTCAGAGCACTGGGGTTGGGGTTGGGGTTGGGAGAATGAGGGATGGAGACATTCCAAAATAACCGTTCAGGGACTTCCCTGGTGGTCCAGTGGCTAAGACTCAGCGGTCCCAATCCAGGGGCCTGGGTTCGGTCCCAGGTCAGGGAACTGAATCCCACATGCTGCGAGTAAAGATCATGTGTGCTGCTGCTACTAGGACCTGGGCACAACCAAGAGAATGAATGAATGAATGTTTAAAAAGGAATAAAGAAGGAAAAAATGGTTTACATTTGTTTCAAGTGGTACTTGAAAGCTGCTTCATGTCTCTGACCCTAGAGATACTTTCCTGTTTTAGCCCATATTTAAATGTCTAACAGTGAGGCTGCAAAATTGGGGTGATGATCTTTTTGCCTTCCAAGACTTGTGAAGACTAAATGGGACCTCGAAAGTAATTAAACTGTAAGCTTTGTGGAGCAAAGACTTGATTTTGTTCTTGTCCCACCGGTAGTAATAACAGTTCAGTTAGATGATTGTTGGATGGATGAAAGAGTGATGGAGGCGGGCACGAAGAGCATGCCCTAATATTACCTGAGATGACCTTTGAGTGGAGTTGACTGAAATGATGGGATGCCCACCTGCCTTCTTCCCCACTCCCCCCTCTCTCCTCAGCTCCGTGTGCAGTTCTCCACTGATTCGAGGGTTCAGACGATGTTTGAGATTCTCCTGAACAGAAACAGTGAAGGGGATAAACTGGAGAAGGTAAGTGCTGGGCAAGCAGCGAACCAGAGGAGGGCGCTCTGGGGGCGCGCAGGTAACTGCTTCCTCTGCGGACTCCGCCCTTGTGTCCGGACCGTAACGTCCCCGACTCGTGCTGGCGGGCGGCTCCTTGGAGAAGGGAGACAAAGATGGGCCAAACGATAAGCACTTTAGGAAACAGTGTGAACTCTAAGAAGGGCCAGGGTTAGGGTGAGAACCACGAAGAGAGTCAAGCTCAACACGAGGAGGTGCTCATGTTGAGTCATGCTCAACAGTTAGAACGATGAGGGTTGAATTCTGTCTTTGTATTTCTGCTATTCTGTTCAGCGTGTATTGTTTTTTGCAATGCATGGATTTTGATATTTTAAAACATTGCATTCAATACCATTTATCTTGATTACAGAAGTTTTTTGTACCCCGTAAAATCTGCACCCAAGGTAAGTGTCTTACTTGCCTCACCCTAGTTTTGGGCCTGAGAAACAATGACACGTCAAAATAATGCTTTACTCCATTTCAAAATGGAGCAGCATCATTCTGAATTATGAAGATCATTCTGCAGCATCATTCTGAATTATGAAGATATTTATTCCTAATATCTTCTTAACCAAATTTGCTGCATTTTTAAATGTTTCTTTTTTCCTCCTTCAGAGGGAAAAAATGAATATCTGAATATAAGAATTTAACAGAAGATGCATGGGGAATTTTTGTTAGTTTTATGATCAGTAATCATATAATATGCAAATATCAGGGCTTCCCTAGTGGTCCAGTGGTTAAGACTGCCTTCCAATGCAGGCAGCTTGGGGTTGATTCCTGGTTGAGGAACTAAGATCCCACATGCGGCAGGTGCAATCAAAAAAATTTTTTAATATGCAAGTATATTTTATAACAAACTCTTATGAGGACTTGATGAGCTGTTATATATATATACATGAAAGGAGCACTTTGTACTCTGAAAAGTACAAAGCCCTTGACTGATAGAGTGATGATGGTTCTGCTCATGCTTGCCTGAAATTCTTTAATCAGCCTGCTCCCCAGCCTCTTGGGGGGTTCCCTGGTGGCTCAGATGGTAAAGCATCTGCCTGCAATGCAGGAGAAGGGGGTTCAGTCTTCGGGTCAGGAAGATCCTTGGAGAAAGGAATGGTTACCCACTCCAGGATTCTTGCCTGGAGAATCCTGTGAACAGAGGACCCTGGCCAGCACAATCCATGGGGTCGCAGAGTCAGATGCAACTAAGCATGCGCACCAACCTCTTACTCTCTGCCTGTTTGCCCACCTCCTCCTTTTCTTGCATCATGAATTCTTTGCCCAATCTCAGGGTCTCAGGTCCTCCTCAAGCCCTCCTCTCCAGAGCTGGAGCCTTTTAAAGGATTTCAACACACAATTGGTTGCCTGCAGTTCGGAGGGCCAACTGTACTACATTATTTTATGTAAGGGACTTGAGCATCCGTGGATTTTGTTATCCACCAGGGTCCTGGAAGCAATCCCCTGTGGATACTGAGGGATGACTGTGAATGCATCCTTAGGGTGGAAGGTTTTATATCCTTCTTTTGCATCCTCCGTTCAGTTCAGTCACTCAGTCATGTCCCACTCTTTGCCACCCCATGGACTGTAGCACACCAGGCCTCCCTGACCATCACCAACTCCTGGAGCCTACTCAAACTCATGTCCATTGAGTCGATGATGCCATCCAACCATCTCATCCTCTGTTGTCCCCTTCTTCTCCTGCCTTCAATCTTTCCCTGCATCAGGGTCTTTTCCAGTGAGTCAGTTCTTCACATCAGGTGGCCAGAGTATTGGAGCTTCAGCTTCAGCATCAGTCCTTCCAATGAATATTCAGGATATACTTTATAGACATATATACATACATACATATATATATGTATATACATACATACATATATATACATGTATATACACACACACAAATATACATATATATATAGAGACTCTGAGGACTCTCTCACACACACATATACAGAATATCTTATATATATATATATATATATATATATATCATATGTATATATATGTCCTCAGGGTGGGAAGAGACTTGAAAATGCAGCTCAACTGTCTATTTTTATGGACAGGGATCTGAGACCCAGAGAATGCTATGCCTTGCCCAAGGTCACGTGGCTAGCATGTGGCAGAATCATCACCCAGGGCTTTCAAATCCCATCTAGCATTCTCTGCACACAACCTTCAATCCTCCTGAGAACCTCCTGCGACTTTAGATTTTCTTGAACAATAAAAAATGCCAAAACCATATTCAAGGAATATGTTTGATGGAAAAGAATCCCCAATGTAAAAACTTCAATTCTGTTACAAGATAAACTAAGATATAGTAAAAACTCTTTAAGAGTTTGAGCAAAATTTGTTTGAACTGGGTAGCGTAACGCGGAAGTGGTTGGGAGTATTCCACCAACAAGAGCTAGGGAAAAGGCTTTTCTAGAAAAGAGGTGAACCCTGGTGGTTCAGTGGTTAAGAATCCTCTTGCCAGTGCAGGGGATGTGAGTATGATCCCTGGTCAGGATCTAAGATCCCACGTGTTGTGGGGCAGCTAAGCCTGAGTGCAGCAACTACTGAGCCCACGTGCTGCAAATATTTAAACAAAACAAAACAAACAAAGACAGGAAAGAGGTGGAAGCAAAGCAAGGGGGTTATTTGATTGGCTGTAGCTTAAAAATGTGCATGCTTAGTCGTGTCGAACTCTTTGCACCCCCCGAGACTGTAGTCTGCCAGGCTCCTCTGTCCATGGAATTCTCCAGGCAAGAATACTTGGAGTGGGTTACCATTTCCTTCTCCAGGGGATCTTCCTGACCCAGGGATCGAACCGACATCTCTTGTGTCTCCTGCGTTAGCAGGTGGATTCTTTACCACTAGGGTACCTGGGGAGCTCGGGCTATAGCTTAAGCAGTTAGCATTATTTGGGACAGGCTCGTTAGCTATTTGTGATTGGTTGTCCTTCAGTGTCTTAACCTTGAGACAATACAGGGTTAGGGGTTTTTCATTTAGTTGTTTTGTTTTTAAATTGAAGTACAGTTGATTTACAAGGTTGTGTTAATTTCTGCTGTATAGCAAAGTGTGGTTTGGGTTTTCTTATTTAGTTGCTTAGGCATTGAAGCCACTTCAGACTAATGGGTTCCTTGATTAATTAACTTAACATTTCCCTACCCTTTTCTTTAAAAAAAAAATTTTATTTGGTTGTGTTGGGTCTTCGTTGCAGCCCACGGGAAATTTGTTGCGGCATGTGCGGTCTTTTGTTGTAGCTCACAGGCTCAGTTGCTCCTCGGCGTGTGCAGTCTTAGTTCCCCAACCAGGGTTAGGGTTAGTGCGGGATCTTAGTTCCCCTCCCAAGGATTGGAAAGTGGGGTCGTCACCACTGGCCCACCAGGGAAGTCCCTTTGCTACCTTTTATAAGTCCTTACCCACAAGCAGATACGCACAGTTTTATTTTACCCAAAGTGCCATCAGCGTGAACCTGCAATTCTGTTCCTGCAAACCAATGCTTTTTTCCAAGTTGCCTCTGAGTCTTCTCATTTATATCTTTGATGGCTGCAATATATTTTCATCCAGCTGGTCTTTATTGTAAGTTACTTTGTTTCTTGTTCTGAATTATGTTCTTGGGCCACATTCCCAGGAGCAGGGTTATAGGGCAAAAGAATATAAAGAAGTTTTGAAGACCCGGTCCTTGCCCCAGCCCCTGCACTTGGCTCATGGTCAAGGCCTCAGTAGCCAGACTTCCCTCCTGACCTTTGTTGTTTCCTTTGCACCTTCAGGCCGCCAACAACCTCATTGTCCTCAGCCGTGAGGAAGCGGGGGCCGAAAGGATCTTCCAAAACAACGGCATGGCCCTGCTGATGCAGCTTTTGGACACGAAGAGGCCTGAGCTGATGATGGCTGCCGTGCGGACCTTGTCGGGCATGTGCAGTAGCCACCGAGCTAGGGTGAGGGCAGGGGCGGGGCTCGTGGAGCAGAGGGCTGCCAGCCTGAGGATGGGGCGTTGACCTGTGGGCAGGGCAGGGCATGGCGTGGATAGACCCTGATACAACGTCTAAAGCGGCCCCCCTCAACCTCGGTTGTATGGTCCCAGATTCAGCGGAGACTGATCCTCTGGTTTGTTTCTTTGAGATGAAAATAGGTCTGACTGAACAAAGAGTAAGGGCTTCCCTGGTGGCTCAGATGGTAAGGAATCCGCCTGCAACGCAGGCAACCGGGTTCGATCCCTGAATTGGGAAGATCCCCTGGAAAACGGAATGGCTACCCACCCCCGTATTCTTGCCTGGAGAATTCCACAGACAGAGGGGCCTGGCCGGCTACCGTCCATGGGGTCGCAGGGTCGGACACGACTGAGTGACTAACGCTTTCACACTTAAACAAAGATAAGTTTATTGAAAGTGGTTTCTGAGGAAGAGCTGAATGCAATGGCTGTGATAGTTCACTGATTTTCATACTAAATCTTCAAAACCCAGTGTGTGTTTTACACGCACAGCCCATCTCAGTGTGAACTTGCTGCGTTATGCACGTTCAGTGCCTCCCCTGGGGCCAGAGGCCACGGTACTGGAGGGCGCGGCTCTATCCCTCTGGAAAGGGGCATGGCTTGAGTCCGGGGCTTGCCGGGGCAACAGGCCCCGTGAGACACCGGTTGCCTGGGCTTCTGTCCCGACTGCATGGGGCGGCCCTCACCCGCTCCCTAACCTGCACGGCAGCTGAAAGGGAGGGGCAGTCAACTGACTGTGTGCTTCCCGCTCGGGGTGTCTAGGCCACAGCGATCCTCCACGCAGTCCGCATAGACCGAATCTGCAGCCTCATGGCGGTGGAGAGCGAGGAGATGTCTCTGGCCGTCTGCAACCTGCTGCAGGCCATCATCGACGCTCTGTCTGGCGAGGACAAACAGGAGCATCGGGGGAAGGAAGAGGCCCTGGTTCTGGGTAGGAGACGGTTTTCAGCTTTGGTTCGGGGGGCTGCGGGCAAAGAAGTGCCAGTTACTATCTCAGACTGAGCATTCGTGTATGTGGAGGTGGCCCGGTTATATTTTTCCATTTATTTTTTTTACTATAAAAGTCACAGAGGCACAGTCACATTTATGAGAGCTAAAACGTGGAAGCAACTCAAGTGCCCCTCTATGGATGGAGAAATAAAAGGTGGTGTGTGTCTCTACAATGGAATATTGTTGAGCCTTAAAAAGGCAGGAAATTCTGACACAAGCTACAACATGGATGAAACTTGAGGACCTTATGTTAAGTGAATAACCCGGTCACAAAAACACAGATACTGTATATGCCACGTATAGGAAGTTTCTTTTCTTTTCTTCGTTTTTCTTTCAGCTGCAGACCTTAGTTTCCTGACTAGGGATCAGACCTGTTCCCCCTGCAGTGGAAGCATAGAGTCCTACCCACTGGACCACCAAGCAATTCCCTGTGTTTTCTAAAACAGTCAAACTCGTAGAAACAGAAAGTTGCATGATAGTTGCCAGAGATGGGGGGAGGAGGAAATGAGTTGTTTAATGGGAATTTCAGTTTTGCAACTTGAAACAGTTTTTAAAAGTAACTGGTGGTTCAGTGGGGAAGATCCCACCTGCCAGTGCAGGAGACGTGGCTTGATCCCTGATCCAGGACGATCCCACACGCCTCGGAGCAACTATTGAGGCTGTGCTCTAGAGCTCCCACACGCCTCGGAGCAACTATTGAGGCTGTGCTCTAGAGCCTGGGAGCTGCGTCAGCTGAAGCCTCTACACCCTAGAGGCTGTGCTCTGCAACGGGAGAAGCCACAGCAAAGCAAAGCCTGCACCTGGCAACTATAGAGTGGCCCCATCCACCACAACTAGAGAAAAGCTCATGCAGCAATGAACACCTAGCCCAGCCAAAAACAAACAAAATTATTTTTAAAAGTAACAGAGGCTTATTGGAGAAACTTGGAAAATTTTAGAAATATGTAAAATGAAAAAAAAAAAAAAACCCAGTGACCTGTAAACATCCCTCCAGATAACTACTATCATCACTGCCATGTGAAACTTTCCAGCCTTTTTTCTGTTTTTAAAAACACATTTTTCACATTACTTAGCTTCCTAATTTTATTTTTGGGTGCGCTGGATCTCCACTGCTGTGCACGGGCTTTCGGTGGTGCATGGGGGCTGCTCTTCGCTGCGGGACAGTGGCTTCCCTTGTTGCACATGGGCTAGGCACATGGGCTTTAGGAGTCGTGGGCTCTAGACCGGGGCTCAATAATTGTGGTGCACGGGCTTAGTTGCTCTCAGCATGTGGGATCTTCCCAGACCGTCCCAGTAAGATGTCTGGATCGAGCCTGTGTCCGCTGCATTGGCAGGCCAATTCCTATCCACTGTACCACCTGGGAAGTCCCTTTCCAGTCTTTTTTTTCCCCTATCCATTCATTTAAATATCTATTTAATGAAGCTGGAATTCAACTTGGATATTGTTATTCAGTCGCTAAGTCATGTCCGACCCTTTGTGACCCCATGGACTGCAGTCTGCCAGCTTCCCTGTCCTTCAGCATCTCCTGGAATTCGCTCGAATTCATGTCCATTGAGTTGGTGATGCCATTGAACCATCTCATCCTCTGCCACCCCCTTTCTGATCACCCTTGGGGGTGTTGTCTAGAATCCTCCCTCCCTTCTTTGGAATGATACAGGATACTCTCCCGGGAAATTCCAGGATCTGGGAAGCAATGGATTCGATATTTCCAGAGTCCTTCCAGAAGCCCCAGCCATCCCTGGTCCTATACACCTCAGACGCCCTAGTCCTCTCCATTCACCCCTGAACTCTCCTTCCTCAGACTCCAAGAAGGACCTGAAGCAGATCACCAACCACCTGCTCGACATGCTGGTCAGTAAGAAGGTGTCTGGCCAGGGTAGGGATCAGGCCCTGAACCTGCTCAATAAGAACGTCCCCAGGAAGGACCTCGCCATTCACGACAACTCCCGCACCATCTACGTGGTTGATAATGGTGAGGAGGTGGGAGGGTCTGGGGCTCATGCCAGCCTTTCCAGTGGGCACCGGGGAACCAGGCAACAAGCAGAAGGTGGAAGGAGT
The DNA here is from genome assembly GCF_042477335.2 of Ovis canadensis. Lineage (NCBI taxonomy): Eukaryota > Metazoa > Chordata > Mammalia > Artiodactyla > Bovidae > Ovis > Ovis canadensis. The sequence goes on along the minus strand of NC_091255.1, from coordinate 23,322,505 downwards.
GTGGCTCTTGTCTGAGAGAGGTCTTCATTCCCAACTGAAAAGCCAGGAAAAGACATTAGCATGTTAGCATCCACCAGTGGGCTGGTGAAGGCGTAGGTCCTGGCTCTGAATTCAGAGCCTGAACGCACACAGAACACAGTCAAAAACATCTGGGCGGAGTTTCCTGTGGCAAGCACCAAAAAAACAAACCAAACTCCACCAATGGGAGTAACATTTCTGAAGTCTCATGCTGGCAAAATGCAGGCCTTCCAGAAGGGAGAAATGGCATCCATGTACTTTATACAAAGATCAGTAAGAGTGCTCCAGAAAACATCCATTAAATTCGTCAGCTCCAGGGCATCACCCCGGAGATACCCTAAATCACTTTCAGTTGTTCAGGAATCATACTTATGGCTTTATGATCTGCTGTGATAAATTCTCCCAGAGGTATCATGACATTTAGACCATACCTTTTCTAAAATGTTCAAGCCAGCTTTTATCACCTTGACCTTTATTCTGTTTTGATACAGCACTTCTCTCGTTTGGTTTTCACAGATCTCAGCAAAGTTCATGTGCTTAGACTTGAACATATTACTCTAGTGCTTAAGCCTCCTCCACTCAACACTCCCCTCCCTCCCCATCCCAGCTATGGTCTTCTCTGCACATATCACAAAGGCTGGGCATTGACAATATGCTTCTCTCTGCACTAGGATCTAGGCCCAACAACACGGTTTATGGGATAGAGTGGGTGAGGAGCAGTATCTGTTATTCTAGGCACCGAAATGAGTAGCATTTAGGTTAAAAATAGTGTAGACTTTAAAATATCTAGGTATCTGGTGAAAAGCTGTAATGAGGAAGTTGTTTGTTGTGAAAATTGGGCTGGGGGACTTGGGTAGGGGAGTCACCAGGATGTCAAGACTGAAGTGAGTTTCTGGGTTCAGGGAGGGGCAGACACGGACAAACGGGAGGTCCAGGGTGTTCTAGCAGAAGAGAAATGAGATGCTCAAGATGAGGGCCGACTGAAGGGAAAGCTAGCAGGTGAGGCTGGGGACGTGGAGCAGCTGCATTTGCTGAAGGCTTTGGAGAGCCAGGCTGGGAGGTGGGGTTGGTTCATCAGGCCCAGTCTTGCCAGTGCTTCTGTGTGTGTGTGCTTAAATACAGAGCACAAAGTTTACTGCCAGGCACGTTCACTGCCCCTGCCCCGGGCCAGGGTATCATGCCGCCCAGTGTTTACCTAGATTGCCCCCCTCCCACTTGACCTGTGCCATCCTAGGTTTGATCAGCTCCTAGCCACCACTACGACCTGGCTCTGAAATCAAGCTATCGTCCCCGAGGCAGTGGAGCCTCACAGTTAACATCGTGGTCTTTTAAATCAGAGAGGGTCCCCGCTATGTCACTTGCCAGCATTGTGGTCTTGAGCAAGTTACTTGACTTCTTCATGTCTTGGTTTTCTGCTCTGAAAAATGGCAATATTAATTTCTGCTCACCAGTAGGGTCAATGTTAGGATTAAGTGAGATAGCGTGTAGAAAGCTCTTGGCACACAGTAAGATTACCTTATTGTAATGTTTATACATCTGTCTTCTCTATTGCATTGTGAGCTTTTTGACATCAAGGTTGTCCTTTATTTTGGTAGCTAACACCTCGTTTACTCATTCATTCTTTTATTCGACAAATATGTAATGGCTGGATTAGCCTGGTGGGTAATAGGAAGCCTTTGAAGGTTCTTCAACAGGAGAAGGGATAATAACCATGATGGTAAATATCCTATTTGCTAAATAATTAACAAATATTTAGTGTCATGATGTGTCTAGATTAGCACTAGGCCAATGTTTCCGCACATTACCTTGGTGAACCCTCAAACTCTATGAGGTAGGTAGTATCGTTCCCATTTTACAAAAAAAGAAACTGAAGCCTGGGGAAAAGAGAATATAAAACAGTATTTGAGGAAGATTATAACGTTAGCGCTGGTCAGTCAGTTCAGTCGCTCAGGCGTGTCCGACTGTTTACGACCCCATGGACTGCAACATGCCAGGCCTCCCTGTCCATCACCACCTCCCGGAGCCTACTCAAACTCTTGTCCATCGAGTCGGTGATGCCATGTAGAGTCCTCTGAGCTCAACTAGTCTTGACTGTGTAAATGTGAAAATGAGGCCCCTGATGGGAGGCGAATGGCTCAGGTAGGGGCAGAGGCGGGTGTGGAGCCTGGGTCTCTAGGCTGCATTCCAATGCCCTTCACGCTGGATGAGCCGCGTGCTGCCAGAAGGCGGGCTGCAGAGAGCTGGGCGAGGAGGGGTGTTTGTGAGGACAGGGCCTGGCCGGCATCTTATACCTGCTGCTGTCTGTCCTGCAGGCCTAAGGAAGATCCTGAAGGTGGTGGGGCAGGTCCCAGATCTGCCGTCCTGCCTGCCCCTGAGTGACAACACCCGCATGCTGGCCTCGATCCTCATCAACAAGCTCTATGACGACCTGCGCTGTGACCCCGAGCGCGACCACTTCCGCAAGATCTGCGAGGAGTACATCACGTGAGTCTCCCGGAGGGTCATGTAACCAAGTGGGGGTCTGGCTGTTGGCCTTTCGAAAGCCAATAAAGAGGCAAGGCTGGTGGGAAGGAAAGCTTGCTTTATTTCAGAGGTCGGCAACCTGGGGGTGGAGGGGAGGGCAGACTCCTGTCCAAAGGCTGACCTCCCCTCCAGCCCCACAACCACCCTGCTGACAGTCAGCGGGCAAGAATTTTTAGAGATGGAAGGAGGGGTGCTACACATAGAAACGGCACAGTCAGCTCTGGCAGTCACCTGGAAACTGGTCATCAGCGGTCTGACCAGCATCATCTTGCTCAGTCCAGTTAGTCTTTAGGGTCAGTTTGTTCCTGTTTCTTTGAGGCCAGTTCTCAGAACCGTGGCAGCATTTATCACGGCCACAGTCCAGTCATCACGTAATTGACCTCTTCCACCTGGCGAGGGTTTCAGTATCTTTAAGACAGCTCACAGGATATGGCTCAGAATATTATCTGTGACCCTTGAGGAGAAACTAAACTCTTGACTTAGCTTAATGACTAAACTATTATTATTTGGTTTCATTTGACTGTTTTCCTTTGTGACTGCATTTTCCCACTTCTCTGATTAAATTTGTTGTTCGGCTAGAGTTTTTCCACAGACCAAAGGCAGGACCATAGGTCCTGCTCCGTTTCAGTCAGGCTCTGTATCAGTCAGATTTAGCAGTGTAAAACAAGAAACGTAATTTATTATCTCACAATAGGACAGCAATTTGGCAGAGGTTCGGCTGGGGGGTTCTGGGTTTGGGGCTTACACATTAGCCACATGTTGTCCTGGACTACTGTCATCCGAAGGCTGGACTGGGGCTGGGAGACCTTCCAAGACGTTGCATTTAAGTGGCTGGCACATTGGTGCTCGCTCTTGGGTGGAAGCCACGGTTCCTCCCCGTGTGGATCTCTGCTTATGGTAGCTGGCTTCTCTTTTCCTTTACTCCAATAATCCTCAAACTTGGAAACTGTTCAGATTTCTGGGACTCAGTAGTCTGGGTTGTGGCTCAGGAAGCTGCACGTTTTAAAAGCACTAGGGGAGTCTTGGGAGGGTGGAAACTCTCCCTTCACTCCGCTTTCCTTTCTCTATTCCAGGGGTTGACAGACTTTTCCTGTAAAGGGCCAGAGAGTGGTTTAGGTTTTATGAAACATGTAGGTCTCTAACACAATGAAAAAGAAAATAAACAAAACTACTTTAAAATGTAAAAAATGTTCTCAGCTTCCTGGATCCGGGGCCCAGCAAAGTTGGCTCAATCCCATCGTTTCTCCTGATCCCAACTTTGAGTCACTTTTAACGCTCCTCAGGGCTTCTCAGTGGTCTTTTTCTACCTCAGCTTCAGTGTTTGCCGCTAACTTGAGTCTTTCATGAAGGCCCGAGCTGAGTTCCAGTAACTATCTCCCAGCCAGTTAAGTTTGGATAGCGGTTTGCCTGTGAATGCTGCCTCTGTGGTCACCTGACACTGAGTCGGGGGGTTACCACCTTCAACAAGTGGAGCCTGAGGCTGCCACCTCTCACCCCCTGGGGGTGCTTTGTCAGGAGCCAGGGGCTGGGTGGAAGTTCAGATGCCAGCTGGCATTGGTTTAAAGGGCAGACCTCAACTCCTTATTATTTTTTTAAATTATTTGTTCATGGCTTCGCCAGGTCTTCGGTGCTGCGTGCGGGCTTTCTCTAGTTCCTGCAGGCGGGGCTGCTCTCTAGCTGTGAAGCCTGGGCTCCTCCTTGTGGGGCTCCTCAGTAGTGCGGCTCTCAGGCTCGAGAGCACCAGCGCTAGTTGGGGCACAGAGGCCACAACCAGGAAGGGCTCTGGGTGCCCCAGCACCGAGCAGGAAGATGAAGCACAGGGCATGGACTCTGGGCTGGAGGGGCTCTCGGAGCTCCCAAAGCCTGCCCCTCTCCCCCAGAAGGACTCACCCACTCGCCCAGCCAGAGGCAGAGGTGGGACCGGAGCCCAGGTCTCTGACTCCTGCGCCATGCTCTCCTTTCACTTATACCCCTCTGCTTTTACACTGTGTACATCTGCCCTGATCCCCCACAACGAACAAACCTGGGCAGATCTCAGAAGGATCGGGTGTCCCCAGACAGAGGTCTTCCTGTAGAGTAGATGATAGTGGATTTTGAAAGCAACACAGAACCTTCCAGCTCTTCTAGTCCAACCCCTCCCCCTAACTCAACGGGAGAAAGTCTAGGACCAGACAGGGGAACGGCTGGGCCAGGCGGCGTCATGATTCAGCCGTGTCAGAGAGGCAGGTGGTGTGCCAGCGACCCTGGTAGCCCTTTCTGCTGTCCTGTCCCACCAGACATCCCAGCTTCTGGGAAGCCTCTTGGCTGACAGCTCTCACCTGTCACCTCTCTTTGGGGACTTGGTTCAGCTAAGGACAGCTATTCACCTTCCCAGGGCAGCCAGCACCCAGTGGTTCGTCCCTCTCTCCAACGTGGAACAACTTTGAATGGTTTCTCAGCTCTGGAACTCTTTGCAAGCTGAGGCTTCGTCATGACTGCATCGTAGTCCAGCGCCTCCTTCCATCCAGTCCTGATTTCTTCCCTTTCCCAACAGGTGTTGATCCCGAGCTCTCTCCCTAACAAATGTCCTAAGTGTCAGTCCTCAACTGGGTGGGATTCTTGAGGAACACAATGCCTGGCACATCCGTTTTGTCATCTATCCTCATCATAACTCTGAGAAGCAGTAGTGCTATCCTCAGTGTCCAGATCAAGAGCTGAGGCTCAGAGAGGTTCAGTGACTTGCCTTAGGCCACACAGCATATGAGTTGTGGATCTAGGATGCACAACCAAATCTGCCTGCCCCCGAATCTCCCACTCCCCTGACCACACTGGCCTTCCGTTTTAGGGGCACGTTTGACCCCCAGGACATGGACAAGAACGTGATTGCCATCCAGACGGTGTCGGGGATCCTGCAGGGCCCCTTTGACCTGGGCAATCAGCTGCTGGGACTGAAAGGTGTGATGGAGATGATGGTGGCGCTGTGCGGCTCGGAGCGTGAGACGGACCAGCTGGTGGCCGTGGAGGCCCTCATCCACGCCTCCACCAAGCTCAGCCGCGCCACCTTCATCATCACCAATGGTGTGTCACTGCTCAAAGAGATCTACAAGACCACCAAAAACGAGAAGATCAAGATCCGCGCACTGGTGGTGAGTGGGCTGGGTACCAGACCCTGCACCAGGTACCAGGGATGCCAGAATGAATGGGATGTGGCCCCTGTCTTTGAGGAAACCAAGCTGTAGGCACCCAGACCCACCCACAGGCCTCTGCAGAGCAGGGTGGTAAGCAGAAGACTGTGAGAATGTGGATTCAGGATGGGAAACCATGCTGTATAATGACTGTCTCCTTAATTTTTTTTTTTACCGTGGGGTATGCAGGATCTTAGTTCCCCCAACAATGATCAAATGCCCCCTGCATTGGGAGCAGAGTCTTAACCATTGGATCACCAACAAGTCCCTGCTCAACGCCATTGAATGACTCAAACACTGATGAGCCTTTGTCCAGCAAGTACTTTCAGTGCAGACTCCAAAAACTCAGTTTTCTTACTTGGTTTCTATATAGCACAGTTAAACCTATTGCATTTTTTCCCATTTTCATTATATAGAAATCACTTTCATTGACCTTTTTCTTGTCAACAATTACAGTGAAGATTTGAGTCATTGATCTGTTTTTCTTTTTTGGTTTATATCAGTTTTTTAAAAAAACTGATTTTAGCTTCTACCATTGTGAGTTTTCTCTTATGGAAGACAGACTTTTGTTTTCCCCAGTAAGAGTCCAGTTTTTCCTGGGTAAAAATCTGCACATCTGAATCTTCCCCCCACCAAAGTGATTTCATGACCAGGTTTTGTGCCGTAAGTTTTATCACTGAGGTTTCTGTTGTGTTAATATTTGGGCTTCCCTAGTGGTTCAGATGGTGAAGAATCTGCCCGCAAGGCAGGAGACCCAGGTTCAATCCCTAGGTCAGGAATATCTCCTGGAGTAGGGAATGGCTACACACTCCAGTATTCTTGCCTGGAGAATTCCATGGACAGAGGAGCCTGGTGGGTACAGTTCATGGGGTTGGAAAGAGTCGGATACGACTGAGTGACTAACACTAGTATCATCCTAGTGTTTTTCAAAACGACACGACACGAAGCACCTATGGGGACAAAATAGTGAGCAGAGGGCAAGGGGTAGAGTAAAAGCCTCCAGCTTTGTGGGCATTCACCCTAACCTGGAAGCCTCAGGGAAGGCATTCTGGGAGAGGTGTCACCTGACCAGAGTTCTGTAGAATGCAGAGAGGTTGATCCAGGCAAAGCAAGGGGGCAAAATATTCCAGCCCCAGGGACGTGTCTGAGCAGGGCCTGGTCCCCGAGCCTGGTGTCTTTAATCCTACAATCCTCTCCTCCTCCCCAGGGACTCTGTAAACTCGGCTCGGCGGGCGGCACAGATTACGCTCTCAGGCAGTTTGCTGAAGGCTCGACAGAAAAGCTGGCCAAACAGTGTCGCAAGTAAGGGTTTTTCCCCAAGCCCACCATCTCCTCTCAGGGATGTGCCCTAGTGGACGCCAGATCCTGAAAGACCGCCCACCTGCCTGCTCCCCTGGATCTTTTCACTCTTGCCCGAGCCTCGGGACCCTTCCCCAGTGCTTCCCTTCCCCCAGGTGGCTGTGCAATGCATCCATAGACACCCGGACCCGGAAATGGGCAGTGGAGGGCCTGGCCTACCTCACGCTGGACGCAGACGTGAAGGACGACTTTGTTCAGGACATCCCTGCCCTGCAGGCCATGTTTGAGCTGGCCAAGGCAAGTGTGGCCCTGACCTCTGGCCCCGGGATCTGCTGGATTCAGGCCCGCGGGCTGTCTGCTGAGCCTGGGAAATTGGACGTCGTCCCTTCCTCATCCCGACTCCACCCCCTTCTCGTCATGTAAACCTGGGTTGGTCATTTCCCTCTGTCTGGTCCTCATCTTTCCTGACCGTGAAATGGACTCACAGCTCCTCATGCCTTCCAGGCAGTGGGAGGGTGAGTAAGATGGCGGTAGTCTTTTTTCCCTGGACCCCTTCCGGGAGTGAGGTCTTCAGGGACCAAGAGGTCTTTTTTTGGCCCCTTCCCTCTTTCCCAGTCCCTCCCAGATGCCTTTCTTCCTCTGTTGGACCACCACTGGACCCCGTGTCCCCCACCAATGGCTCTTTCTCACCACAAAAGGCAGAAGTGTGGGAGGGCATTTCCATCAGAGGCTGTCCAGGTCCCACCCCATCCCACTGGGCTTTTGAAAGGAGCACAAAGCAATGGCAACACTCAGAGGATGTCCATGCATGCTCTGGGTGCTTTTGAGGCGGGCAGGAGAAATTCATGTGAGCAGAGCCAGTTCCTCTGCCTTGGGGCCTCACCAGCCACGCTCCTCCCAAAGCAGCCTGCCTGTGAGGGAGCCTCTGGGAAGCAGCGGTTTGTTCTCAGGTTTCCTTTCTTCCTGTCTCCACCACCCCCCCCACCACCACCATCCGCCACCTCTGTCTCCAGACCCCCGACAAGACCATCCTGTACTCAGTGGCCACCACCCTGGTGAACTGCACCAACAGCTACGATGTCAAGGAGGTCATCCCCGAGCTGGTACAGCTGGCCAAGTTCTCCAAGCAGCACGTGCCCGAGGAGCACCCCAAGGTGGGGATGAGGACAGCCGAGAGGGGGAGGAGGCTGTCCACCGGACCACCAGAGAGGTGGGACGGAAAGTTAGTGATATTTGGGTGGTGTGTGTGTGTGCGTGTGTGTATGCATGTGTGTGTGTGTGCGTGTGTGTGTGTCTGGGAGGATTTGGCAGATGATGCAGATAAAGTGCAGGCTTGGTGGCTCAGATGGTTAAGAACCTGCAATATAGGAGACCCGGGTTTGATCCCCGGGTTTTAAAGATCTCCTGGAGAATGAGATGACAACCCACTCCAGTATTCTTGCCTGGAGAATTCCATGGACAGAGGAGCCTGGCAGGTTACAGCCTAAAGGGTTGCAAAGAGTCAGACACAGACGGAAGTAACAGCACGCACGCACGCATGCAGATAAATTGAAGAGGAGCATGGTCAATTTCCCCCACTAGGTGGCACTTGTGTTTTTTCTTAGTTTAAATGTTCCACTGAGGTGGAGGGGGAATCAACTATTTATAGTCTGGGAAACCAAAGGAAGCCACGATGGATGTTTTGCAGCGTAGGTGGTTGATTTCACGGACACAGGACAGTTCGTTACAGTTCACGTTTTCAACATTCATGCAGATTTTATTTTCTGGGATATCTGGATTTTGGTGTGTTGCGTTAACTACCACTTTTATCCTGTGCTTTAAAAAAAAAAAAGTTATAATCGGAATGCATCTATCATCTTGTATCCAGTTTGGGGGAAATACTTCAGGTCTTTAGGCATGCAGGATCTCAGTTTCCTCAGCAGGGATCGAACCCAAACCCCCCTGCAGTGGAAGCTTGGAGTCTTAGCCACTAGAAGTCCCACTGAATAATTTTTTTTTATTAATTAATATTTATTTTTGGCTGCACTGGCTCTGTGTTGCTGTGCAAGGCTTTCTCTAGTTGTGTCGAGTGGGGGGCTACTCTTCATCGCGGTGCACAGATTTCTCATTGCAGTGGCTTCTCTTGTTGCAAAGCACAGGCTCTAGGCCAATGGGCTTCGGTAGTTGTAGCTCAGGGGTTTAGCTGCCTTTCAGCATATGGGATCTTCCTGGACCAGGGACTGAACTCACGCCCCCTGCACTGGCAGGCGGACTCAGCCACTGGACCACTAGGGAAGTCCCTGAATAATTTTTTAAAGCTGCATAGGATTTCATGCAGGCAAGGGCATATAGCTAGCATGTTCTGCCTCTGTGAAGTTCAAATGTGGCTACCAGAGACGGTCCACAGCTGTCAGCAGCCTCTTCTCAGACACTCTGAGGATTATCTGTGAAAACTGAAGTCGCTCAGTCCGACTCTTTGCGACCTCATGGACTGTAGCCTACCAGGATCCTCTTTCCAGGCAAGAGTACTGGAGTGGTTTGCCATTTACTATTCAACCCTGAGGCTGACTCTGGGTTTCTGGCAAAATCCAGTCCATTGTTTTGTCGGTTTTATCTGTTCTCTCTACCCTCTCACTCTGCCCCCACGCATAGCCTAATGAAAAGCCAGCCTTTTGCAAGAAAAGGAACACACAGGTCATCTACTGTTTGGGATGATCTTCCTTATTCCAGGATTGATCTCCTTGCCACCTTTTCATCTCCCCAGGACAAGAAGGACTTCGTGGACATGCGAGTGAAGCGGCTTCTGAAGGCCGGCGTCACCTCAGCGCTGGTCTGCATGGTGAAAGCTGACAATGCCATCCTCACCGACCAGACCAAAGAGCTGCTGGCCAGGTGCTGCTGCGGTGGCCCAGAGCTGGGGTCTGAGGGCCTGCAGGCAGGAGGCTGGGTGGGGACATAGCGATGGCTGGGGGAGTAAGGGAGGAAGGGAGCCACTGGGGCCTGGAGAGGAGGCTGAAGGGGATCCACATGGAAGAGTGACGTGCCAGGGTGGGCCTTCCCGGGTGCAAATTTGCACTGGGAGGAAGGAGGACACTGTCCTTTCTGGTGACCTGGTTCCCAGACCCTGACATGCCAGAGGGGAAAGGCACAGTTTCCGTACAGCCTGATGGGGAGGCAGACAGGTTCACAGCTACAACACAGCGGGTGCCATGATGGGGATAAAGAGAGACAAGCAGTGGCAGCCCACTGGCTAGAGGGGAGGGTATGTAGGTGGGCAGCCAGGAAGGCCTCCTGGAAGATGTGACAACTCAAGGGAACCCTGGAGGAAAGAAAGAAGCTGCTCACATGCAGCGGAGGGAAGGGTTCCAGGCGGAGGGAACAGCATATGCAAAGACCCTGAGGACAGAGGGAGAAGGAATGAATGAGGTCACAGTTCTCCAGGAATGTGTCTGGAGCACGGAGTGCACAGGGGAGGGTGGTGCTAGATAAGACCAGAGAGGAAGGCAAGGGCCAGATCATGGAGTTCCGGGCTCCCTCCGGGCAGAAGAATTTTTCCTGGGTGATGGACTGTAGCTTGAAGGGTTCCTTTATCCATGGGATTTTCCCGGCAATTATACTGGAGTGGGTTGCCATTTCGTTTTCCAGGGGATCTTCCCTGGGATTGAACCTGGGTCTCCTGCATTGCAGGCAGACTCTTTACCATCTGAGCCACCAGGCAAGCCTAGTGAGCCATTTGGTATCTCCCTAAGCAGGGATGGGGCCACTCTTTGCAGCTGCCTTTGGCCTCTCTTCCTCCCCAGCCACTCAGGTCCATGGCAGTATCTTCCCAAGGTTAGTTCTGGGGCAGGTGCACAGTGGGAACGCTTCCCAGGGTTTTACGGTCTCACTGGTTGGCCTGCTGATGCCTGGGAAGGGCGTGCTCACGTCCTGCACGTCCTGTATCCTTGCCCTCCAGGGTATTCCTGGCACTGTGTGACAACCCAAAGGACCGAGGCACCATTGTGGCTCAAGGTGGTGGTAAGGTAATTGAGAGAGATAAGGTTCTTGCCATCCAAGAAGGTGCTCCACTGGGGAGGAGCTCTCTCTCGTGTTTGTGTATGTATCTGTGTGTGTGTGTGTGTGTGTGCATGTGTGTAATCTGTGTGTATGTGTGTGTGCATAATCTTTGCCTGGCCCAAGAATAATGCACCCCCTGCCCCCGCCCGACCTCTTGGGATACGGTTATTCAGGAACCTGTCTTGTCTGTGCCTGAGTCTGTGGTGTGTCATGGGATTTACTGTGGAATCCCATTTATCCTCCTTGCTAGTGGAAGCAAACAGTGCAGATAGAGACCATGGGCTTTGGTGTGGGAGGCTTGTCATTGAGTCCTTGCTTGTCCCTTTTTAACTGCACAACTTTGGGCAAATTACTTATCTCTCTGAGTCATAGTTTCCTCTCTGTAAAACAAGGGAAAACATCCTACAGTCATATTGTAGAATGACACAGGATTAGAGAAAATACACTTTAAAGTGTTGGCTCATGGGAGGTACTCAGTGAATGGCTGCTCTTATGCTTAGCTTTGACTTAGGCAGAAAGGAAAACATCAGCGTCTTGATTTTTCCAAAAGCCAAATGAATGTATGTGGGTTGGGGAGAGTGCCTGCAGAGACCTCCATGTGTGCTGGGGACCAGGGGGAGTGAATCGATGATTAAGAATTTAACTGTTTTCTGTGATGCTCAGGAGTTGAGTCTGTTGCTGAGTCTTCTTGAACTTCTGATGGAACAGACAGTGGCTGGACAGGGAGGCTGGGGAGAGAGGCTTCTGTATATGTGACCGAGGAGTGCTTCTGCCCTTTCCTTGCAGGCCCTGATTCCCCTGGCTTTGGAGGGCACAGATGTGGGCAAGGTGAAGGCAGCCCACGCCCTAGCGAAGATCGCCGCGGTCTCCAACCCAGACATCGCCTTCCCCGGGGAGCGGGTGGGTGGCCGGGGGTGAGGGGCGGGGAGGTGATGGGAGGAGTCTGCTCCCAGGGACCTTTCTCCTTATCACCTCCCGCTGGCTTGGGAGGGGGCATGGTGCCATCACAAAGAGGGCGATGAGTTGGAGGGGCATGGATTCCAGCCCTGGCTCTGACAAACAAGGCTGCAAAGTAAAGGAAATAACCCCACCCCTCAGGATCATTGTGGAGGTGGAATCAGGCAATGGGCGGGCAAGTGCATAGGAAATTCTAGAGCCGGGCACCTGAAAATGACTGGTGGAGATGGGCTCCATCTGATGGCGCCTCGACCCCTTCCGCGTAGGTGTACGAGGTGGTTCGGCCCCTCGTGAGTCTCCTGAACACACAGAGGGATGGCCTCCAGAACTATGAGGCTCTCCTAGGCCTCACCAACCTGTCCGGGAGGAGTGACAAGCTCCGGTGAGTGGGGGCGTGGAGGGGACGGGTGGAGAGCGGTGTCGCCTCAAGTGTCGGAAATGTCCCAGGAACTGTGTGCGCGCGCCTACGAGGATGAGCTGGAAGGCCGTGGGTAGAAATGGTGGTGGGAAGGATGTGAGTTAGCGCTTGGAAAAACAGAAGTTGAAGGTGCAAAGCCAAAGGTGACTGGAAAGACGTCCTTCTGAAGTAGTAAAAGAGATATCAGGTGGATGAGGGGTGGGGTAAAGTGTATTCCTCCTTGGAAGCAAGGAGGAGGTGGAATTGGGCTGAAATTTTTAAGTGGCAGAAAACTCAACTCCAGGTGGTCCCAGCATAATGGGAATTTAATGATTCAGGATATTGGGAGTCATAATGTCTCCTCTAGGATAATCCAGACTCGGGCAGCTTGATGCAGGGGTTACAAAGCTGTCCCAGAATCTACTTCTCTCCCCCTCTGCTGTCTGTATTGTCTTAATTCTCAGACAGACTTTTCCCCTTTCTCATGATCACATGAGGGTTACTCCAGACCTCACATCGTGGTTTTATCTTCAGCAGGAGAGAGAAAGACATTCTCCAGCGATAATATAGGAGGATCACCAGCTAGGTGACATGTTCATCCGAGATCCCAATGCTATGGCCAGGATGCTGTGCTGTGTCACTGGGGACCCCTCCTGGGGGTGGGATTGTTGGTATTGTATCAATCGCCAAGTCATGTCCAACTCTTCTGAGACCCCATGGACTATAACCTGCCAGGCACCTCTGTTCATGAGATTTCCTAGGCTAGAATACTGGAGTGGCTTGCCATTTCCTTCTCCAGGGGCTCTTCCCAGTCCAGGGATCGAACCTGCATCTCCTGCACTGGCAGGCAGATTATTCGCCACTGAACCACCAGGGAAGCCCAGGGGTGGGATTACCACTATCTAAACGGTGCTGGCTGAGGATGTTGGAATGGCCCCTGGGAGCTAAAACCCCAAGTGGTCTTTACAGAGGACTCAGCAGGCTCTCTTCACCCCTCACACCCTAGGAAGAAGATCTTTAAGGAGAAGGCCTTGCCGGACATTGAGAACTACATGTTTGAGAACCATGACCAGCTGCGGCAGGCAGCCACTGAGTGTATGTGCAACATGGTGGTGAACAAGGAGGTGAGGGGGCTCAGGATGTGCGTGACCAAAGCGTGGAAAGCGGGGCCTAGATGACAGCTCTCCTCCCCAAGGGGCCCCAAAGGAGACGAAGGAAAATATGCAAAGTGGTGTTATCCCTGGCTGAAGCTTGGATCCCAAAGCTTGGGCAGGACTGGGGGCGGGGGGAGTCCCATTTCCCCAAGTTATTTACTAAATAGTCTCATAGCAAAAGACGAGGCCAGGGTCTCTTGGAAGTCAAGAGAGGTTAGACCATTTGCAGCTGTTGAAGTGCCACACATATAAAAAAATAAAGAAATGCAACAAGTTGCAAGCAATTTTGGATTATGTTAAATGGTAACATTTAATGACAGATCGCTGTTTCCATAGAAACTGCAATGCATTATAATGCCGTTTGTCCCAGATTAGTTATAGAATTTGTAAAAATACAATGAATTCAGAACACATCAATGGCTTCACAGTCCAGTACTAGGAGAAATCATCACCACGTGATGAACGAATGTCTCTTCTTTTCCATCCTGGCAGAGCACTGCTGTGCTGGTAGGTTGAACCTCATTAGAGGTAACAACAGGGTTGAAATCTGAGGCCCTTTGTGAAAGTGACACCCTGGCCAAGTGACCCTCCTGGGTCCAAATGTGAGACCCACTTCGTTCCCTGTTAATTTTTTTTTACTTTTTTGACTGTCCGGTGGCATGTGGGACCTTAGTTCCCCAAACAGGGCTTGAACCCATGCCCCCTGCATTGGAAGTGCAGAGTCTTAGCCACTGGACCGCCAGGGAAGTCCCGCCCCTCAATTCTTAATTCAAGTCCTAGACGTTCTCACTGTTAAAGGAGGAAAACTTGATCCATGAAAACCTTTTAAAGTCAAAAGAAAGCTATTGTGGTCCACCAGGGAGCTGGTCTGAGGCTGGGCTGGAGGCCTGGCAGCCGCACGGGAGAAGAGAGTGTGTCCAAAAACAGGAGAGGGGAGAGTGATGGGAGGGGAGCAGCTTTCCCCCGGGGAAGACCAGCTGTCACAACAAACAACCAAATGAATGCTGGTCCCAACAGGATGGACGTTCATTTCTCTGTTCAGTTCAGCCGCTCAGTCATGTCCAACTCTTTATGACCCCATGGACTGCAGCATGCCAGCCCTCCCTATCCAATGCCAACTCCCAAAGCTTACTCAGGCTCATATCCATCGAGTTGGTGATGCCATCCAACCATCTCATCCTCTGTCGTCCCCTTCTCTTCCTGCCTTCTTTCCCAGCATCAGGGTCTTTTCCAGTGAGTCAGTTCTTCACGTCAGGTGGCCAAAGTATTGGCGTTTCAGCTTTAGTATCTGTCCTTCCAATGAATATTCAGGACTGATTTCCTTTAGGATGGACTGGTTGGATCTCCTTGCAGTCCAAGGGACTCTCAAGAGTCTTCTCCAACACCACAGTTCAAATGCATCAATTCTTCAGCACTCAGCTTTCTTTATAGTCCAACTCTCACATCCATACATGACTACTGGAAAAAAACATAGCTTTGACTATAAAAATCCATAGACGGACCTTTGTGGGCAAAGTAATGTCTCTGCTTTTTAATATGCTGTCTAGGTTGGTCATAGATTTTCTTCCAAGGAGCAACCGTCTTTTAATTTCATGGCTGTGGTCACCATCTGCAGTGATTTTGGAGCCCAAGGAAATAAAAGTCTCTTTCCACTGTTTCCCCATCTATTTGCCATGAAGTGATGGCACCAGATGCTGTGATCTTCGTTTTCTGAATGTTGAGCTTTAAGCCACCTTTTCACTCTCCTCTTTCACTTTCATCAAGAGGCTCTGTAGTTCTTCTTCACTTTCTGCCATAAGGGTGGTGTCATCTGCATATCTGAGGTTATTGATATTTCTCCCGGCAGTCTTGATTCATTTCACATCATTTCTTGCTCACGCTGGGGTCAGGTGGCTTGCTTCCAAGCAGTGACTTGGGGTGCAGGTTTGTTCGATCGTCACCCTGCCCTCATCCAAGAAAGAAAGGACTGTCTCCCCCGCTGCCCCTTGGGAGTGGCCTCCACTCAGATGGGGTGGGCAGACAGCCCATGAGAGACTCCCCTAGCACTCTGCCGCAGTGGCCTAGCGGTGACACATCACTTCCCTTCACGTTCTGTGATGAGAGCAAGGTCCTGGCCATAGTTAGTGCAAGAGGTGGGCACGCAGTTCTTCTGGGGCAGCTGCTTCCCTGTCACACCTGTCCCCATGAGGGGACTGTTCTAAGCATCACTGCACTCTTACCTCTGAGGACCACTGCTCCAGCTTCGTGCAGGTAGAGGTTTATAACCTGAGCAGCTGTGACCTTTGACTCCTTTTAGCATTTCACTTCTAGGACACGCCGCCCAGCAAAAATGCCCTTAAACTTAACCAACCAGGTTTTACTGCAAAGCAGAGGGGCAGGAGGCTCTTCTCCTGGCTCTGGGCACCTTGGGAAGCCTCATCCCCCACCTGGTAAACGGTACAGCAGCTCTTGACTACCATGCAAACTACCCAACTACCCAAAGATGCTCTTGCCAAGCCTCTGTGCCTTCAGGGACCGCAAAGGCATTTTATGGCAGACAGGAAGGCCCATCTGTTGTGGGAGAAACATTCCAGTTTTCTCCAAAGGGAAGAGATGGGGCTCTACAGGCAACATCCACCCTTCAGGAGTCTGTACCTGCCCTTTCCCCAAGGGTGGAGAGCTGAATGCAAACAGAGGTGACAGCGAATGCTATGTAAGGAATTCCTTATTCTCTATAACGTTTAAACTGGAGGAGTCTGCAGTCTTTTCATCTAGCTAGTCAGAGAAGACTTCCTGGAGGAGGTGTCAATGAGTGCTTTGCTCAAAGCAAAGCTCTGAGTGATCCTGAGTCAGAGAACACGGCTCCAGATGCGTCTTCCCCTCCCCGGGCTGGGCTTTTTTCTCTGAGCCGCGTACCTGCCTCCCATAGGTACAGGAGAGGTTCCTGGCCGATGGCAACGACCGGCTGAAGCTGGTGGTGCTGCTCTGTGGCGAGGATGACGACAAGCTGCAGAACGCGGCTGCGGGGGCCCTGGCCATGCTGACAGCATCGCATAAGAAACTGTGCTTCAAGATGACTGAAGTGGTGAGAGCAGGCCCTGGGGACCCCCGGCCCCAGACCACACTGCCCTGTGCGATCCTCTGCGGGGGAGGCCAGCCCCCGGGGTGTCTGTTCCTGCCAACGCAAGAGGGGGATGTTCATGCTGCGACCTCTACACTCCTTATCTGGACACCCTAAATGTGCGAACTCACTTTGGTGGTGCTCATCACTCATTACGCAAGAATAATAACAATAATAACAGCACTAACTACTGCCATGGAGCCCATAAGCTCCTCAAGAGCAGCGGGGATGAGGATGGGGTGCCATAGGAGCTCACAGTTTGGCAAAGAGGCTCTTAGATTCTCTTAAGAGCACATGGTGGCCAGACCCTTTGTGGGACTGTGGCCATTTCTGCAGGTGTAATGAGAGTGATACGGACATAGCTGCAAACATAGGGTGCAAAATGAAACTTTCCTTATTTCACCAAACTGAAGTTTGTGAAGAACTGATGGTGAAAAGATGCAAACATCTCCATTCAGATGTATTAAGGCAAGTCTGCTTTAAAGGCAGGCTCTTCGGTGCTCTGTGACAACCTGGAGGGGTGGGATGGGGAGGAGTTGGGAGGGGCATTCAACAGGGAAGGGACATATGAATACCTATGACCAATTCATGTTGCTGTGTGTCAAAAAAATCCCAATATTATTAATTATCCTCTAATTTGAAAATATATATATTAAAAAAAGAATAAAAGGCAAGCTCTTTTAGATAGCCAGCTCAAGGTGGGGCTATGTGTGTGTGTGTGTGTGTGTGTGTGTGTGTGTGTGTGTGTGTGTTCTAAGTTCCATGGAGGCTTATACTGTCCTGGCACTGGGAGAGGGTCTCTTTCCTGGATATAGCTCATCCTGCTTGGTCCCTGGCCTTCAGCCCTTTCCATAAGGCAAGTTTCTCAAAACTGTAAGGTGTGTAAGAGTCATCGGGAGGGCTGGTTAAAAAACTTTCCCCAGGATAATTCTGACTGAGTAGGTCAGAGGTGGGGTGCTTCCAGCCTGGGGACCACAGGCTGCTGCGCTAAAGCAGCGTTTCTCAGGGCACACGGGTTGGCAGAAGCAGCCGCTGTGCATGTGCCCAGAGTTAGAATCCTCCTTTCTGCACACCCTCCATCCCCATTCCGCTTAGGCATGCAGCAGGCCTGTCCCTCTGCTTCTCATGATGCTTAAAAATTAAGTGGATGGGTGGATGTTTATTCTGTACTATTTCCAGATGTGTGACTGTAGTTAAGTTACTTCCTCTCCCTGAACCTCAATCCCTCCACTTACAAAATGAAAAGGACTGGATAATTTCACGTCTTTTCTAATTCTCCAACTCCTGCTCTGGTAAGGAGATGGGCATCATCCAGCTAGTTCCAAGAGGCTCAGCTGGGCATATGCTGAGGCCATAGAGATAATCAGATATGCACTTGCCCTTTCAGAGTTCAGAATCTGGGCTTGGCCAATGTCTTTGTTTATCTTGTCCAGAATCTCCTTTCTCTGTCCCCTCCACTGATTCCTCCAATCTGTCTTTATCCTCCTCCCCATCTCCAGACAACTCAATGGCTGGAGATTCTACAGCGGCTTTGCTTGCATGACCGGCTGTCAGTTCAACACCGGGGCCTGGTCATTGCCTACAACCTGCTGGCGGCTGATGCTGAGTTAGCCAAGAAGCTGGTGGAGAGTGAGCTGCTGGAGATCCTGACGGTGGTGGGCAAGCAAGAGCCAGACGAGAAGCGGGCAGCGGTGGTTCAGACAGCTCGGGAATGTCTCGTCAAATGCATGGATTATGGCTTCATTAAACCAGTGTCTTAGACAGGGGCCCAGAGGGAGACTGGGGCTGCTCCTGTTACCGTGCAGAGTTCTGAGCTGAGAACTCTTGGGGTATCAGTTCCATTAGGGATCATTGCAGCCACGATGAGGTGTCCATGTAAAAGAAGGACTCTGGATTGTTCCCTGAGTTGTACATCTTCCCTTTTGTTCTAGGCAAGTTTGCATATTTCATTAGCTCTCTTGCTCCTTAACATCTGTCAAGTTCCAGAAATTCCTAGAATAATTTTCATCTGTGATTAGGAAGGCAGGTTGGATAATTCTTTCTGTACCCATTCCAAAGGCCAGGATAATGGACTGGAGTTCTTTACATTTTGGAACTGGATTGTGTGGTGGAGTAGGAGCTGACAGGTCCTACTATAAATGTGTGAAGTTGTGTGACTGTAAAGGTTAGTGCTGGTGTGCCTGGATGCTGGTCTGTCTGGGTTTTATACCCTGTCTCTCCTGCTGTTTGAATAGGGCTGCCTGTAACTGCATGTTTCAGCGGCAGCGCCCATCCCAGACCCGTGTGCATTCCTTTCACCTAACTATGATGGAAATACAGCTGATGTTCAATAGTCTGACGTGACTTTTGCAATTTGCTTGGGGAAATCTTCTAAGCAAGATGGATGTGATGAATATAAATAAGATCAACTCAAAGTACTTCAGGTGAAAAAAAGATTCATTGGTTCATATATTTTGTCAATACAGGGAAAGAGTTGACATTGTTAGAACTAGTGTTCAAACATTGTCATCCATATTCTTTTTTTTCTGTGTGAGGGTGTTTTTCTGTCTCTCACCCCCCACATCTTGGTTTTTATTTCCTCTGGGTTGGGCTTAATATCTGGCAAGCTCTTTCCATGTGGTGAGATAGTCCCCAGAAGCTCCATAGTTTTGGAAAGCTCCAGATTTCCATAGTTTTTGTTTGTTTGTATTTTTTTCCCCTGTGACTTGTGGGGTCTTAGTTCCTTGACCAGGGTTTGAACCTGGGTCCTTGGCAGTGAAAGCACAGAGGTCTAACCACTGGACCGCCAGGGAATTCCCACACAGTTGTTATAGTTCATAATTATGCAAGAGAAGAGAAAGGATCATTCTCAGTGATCCAGCAAAATTCCCAGAGACGACTCTGATATGTCTAGCATGCATCACATTTCCATATAGCACATTAACAGAATGAGGAAAAAAATGATTATTTTAATAGAGGCAGGGAAAACACTGGATAAAATTAAACAACTCATGATAAAAATTTCAGTAGACTAAAATTAGGAGAGTCCTTTAGTCTGGTAAAGATTATCTACATAAAAGCTACAATTCAAATGATATTTGAAATCCACCTGAGATTAAGAATGAGACAATACTTGCTATTACCAATTTGATTAGGCTTTATATTGGAGGTTAAACTAGTACAATAAGAAAAGGAAATGAAAAGCATAAAGACCAAAAATCAAGAAACAAACCTTTCAAATTATTCATACAACAGGTCTGTACATGTATATGGGAAAAGTCTACAGATAAACTCAGAAATAATAAGTGAATTTAGATACAAGGTCAGTTTACAAAAATCAATTCTGTTTCTGTATACCTGTAGTGATTAGGAAATTTAAATGTAAAAATGATGCCATTTACAATAACATAAACCACATCAAATACCTAGGAATGAATCATGTGAAAGATGTTGAAGGGCTCTACATAGAAAACTATAAATTATTATTTAGAGAAAGAAAAGAAAGCCTACATAAGTGAGAGGCATTACCGAAATCATGGACTGGATGGCTCAACATTACATTGGATATGCAAATTCTTTACAAATTGACATAAGGATTTCATTAAATGCTAATCTAATCTGAGCCTTTGGGGGACAGAGATTGAAAAGTTGTTTCTAAAGTGTATATGAAGCACCTCCCTGGCAGGCCAATGGTTGAGACTCCTTGCTTTCACTGCAGAGGGCGTAACTACAATCTCTGGTGAGGGAACTAAGATCTTGCATGCCCCATGGATGGCCAGAAAGTTAAATAAATAAATAAATGAAGTCAAGAACAGCAATGCCTATCTATCTAGAAGAAGAAGAAAATTGGAGCAAACATCGTGAACAGGCATGTCATAAAAGAGGCCAATAAGTATATGAAAAGATGCTCAATCTCACTAGTCATCAAGGAAATGGAAAATGAAAGTAATGTGAGATGCCATTCTAGACTTATCAGAATGGCTAATATTAAAAACACTGACAAAATCAAGTGCTGGTGAGAATGTGGAGTCACTGGACCTCTTACACACTGCAGGTGGGAATTTCAATTACTACAACTGCTTAAGAAAATGTATTTGGCAGTATCCCCTAACAGAGCCAGCAACTCTTTCAAGTACAGAGTCAACAGAAATAGGTATTTATATGCACTAAAAAGCATGTAGGCAACAAAAGAGAAAATTTCAATCACGGCTCCAAAGTGGAAATAATCCTAATGTCCATAGAATATGGATAAGTTGTTCCATCCTCATATGAGAGAAGATGACCCACCAATTTAAGTGAACAAACTACTGCTACACACAAGGAGGTAGCTTACATAATATTTCGTGAAAGGTGCTAGACTTAACACCATGTATTGTATAGAGAATGATTCCATTTGAAATAGGTTCAAAACCAGGCAAACTAGCTTATGGTATTCAAAGTCAGGATACTGTTTACAGTACTTGTAGGGAAGAGGTAGTGGAGAGTGATGGAGAAGGACTCTAAGAGAGCGTCTAATTTTAAGTCTGGATGGGTTCACTTTCATCAAGCTTATGATTTGTGCACTTTTCTGTATGTTATTTCATTCTCTGGTGGCTCAGACGGTAAAGACTCCGTCTGCAGTGAGGAAGACCTGGGTTCGATCCTTGGGTTGGGAGGGTCCCCTGGAGAAAAGAATGGCTACTTACTCCAGTATTCTGGCCTGGAGAATTCCATGGACTGTACACACAAAGAGTCAGACATGACTGAGTGACTTTCACTTCAAAAAGTGAATACTGTTTTTCTCCTGATTGTGAGGATTACATAGAAGAATTGATCTCAAGCAACTGGTGCGTAGTATATGACTACTCAATATTAGTTCCCTTCCTTTCGTCTGATTAATATTCCCTGTTCCTTAGGGTACAGCGCCCCAGTTGACTGCTGTGTACTTCAACAGGTCAGTCAAGGGAATGCGAGACTGGTGAGTAAGCCAGTTCATATTTGCAAATTCACTCAAGGAATGGCAGCCACCTGGCCTCGGTGTGTTTAGGAAATGTAAGGGTTCTGGGCAGGAGAGCTAGCGGTGGTGAAATGGAGAAGCATCCATTCACTGAGTTTCCAAGGCAAAGTGGCCGCAGGGCCATAAAAGCAGGAGCTGGAGCTGGAGCTGGGATTGCACTCAATGACACCGGAACCTTACGTATTGCTTACTTTCCCAGAAGTGCAGTTTCCCATGACCTCCCCCTGCAGCCTTCTTAGGCCTGTCACCTCCTTCTTCGGTGTGGTTCTGCCAAAAGCCACTTTGGCAGTGATCTTTGAGGTTCTGAGGTCTGTGGGTTTCCCTCTTACTGCTGAAGTTCAAAATCCAAGCCACTGAAACATCAGGGTAATAGATTTCCTTGTGGTTCATAAAAGATTTCGTGTTTTATGAAAGGTTTTAGTGCAAACAGCCACACCACTAGCCAAGGCTCTGTGATCCAATGTAGGTAGGTGAGTTCTGGGTCTTGGGGAGAAATAAAGTGAAAATCGCTCAGTCATGTCTGACTCTATGCAACCCCATGGACTATACAGTCCGTGGAATTCTCTAAGCCAGGATACTGGAGTGGGTAGCCTTTCCTTTCTCCAGGGGATCTTCCTGACCCAGGGATTGAATTCAGGTCTCCCGTATTGCAGGTGGATTCTTTACTAGCTGAGCTATCAGGGAAGCCCAAGGGTAGAAACAGCCTCCTGAAATCATTTTACAGTGGGCTGTGTTCCAAATGATGGCCTGTGAGCTACTGTCTTTGAAGTCGTTGAAGACACCAGCATTGGATGGGGTGGGCAGGAGGAGATTTCTTCTCCCATTTACTCGTGGTAGGAGTGAGGGCTAGAAAATGAATCTCTAGGGCAGAGACTGTATCAGGGAGCAAGGGGGTTGCTTAAAAGTGGGTTGAGGATTGTTCCCTGGGGTCTGGGAAGGGCAAGTGTTAGGACATAGTTCAGGGATTATTGGGTTACTGCTCCTAAGAGTTGGTTGTTGTTTAGTCACTGAGTCATGTCCCGACTCTTTTTGTGACCCTGTGGACTGTAGCCCACCTGGCTCCCCTGTCCATGGGATTTCCCAGGCAAGAATACTGGAGTGGGTTACTATTTCCTTCTCCAGGGGATCTTCCCAACCCAGGGACTGAACCCGAGTCTCCTGCACTGGGGCAGGCGAAGAGCCGCCTGAGAAGCCCCTGTGATACAAATCCCGAACACCTACCCACCCACCCAAAGAGCATAGTTCCCATGACATTCCGACTCCTTCCTTTTTGTCTCTCTTGAAAATCCACCACCAAGCTTGGGGACTTCACTCCAGTGAAATTCTAAGTGTTGCCAGGTTTTCATGTAAGATTCTTGTTGTGGTGTGGGTAGCTGTGACTCTTGTTGGGGTGTGGGTAGCTGTGATTGGTGGATGACTCATATAGCCATCCATGGTTACCAGTTACACCGAGTTGTAACCCCATTTTTGCTTTCTGTACGACAAAGTTTTGTAAACATACTCTTAAAAAAAAAAGTAATAGAGACCATGGGAAAGAACGAAGGAGCTCGGCTGTCAACTGCAGGTGGCAGTGCAGGGCGCACGCTGGCCAGCACAAGGGGAACCGAGCCGCCAGTTTCTTGGGGATGGTGTGGCAGTTCCAAGTATCACACCAGCAGGGAAGGTCAGCAGCGCTTCCTGGGTAAGAAATGTTCATTTAAATGAAACATAAACTCTCAGACTCTTAGGAAACTTAGCAGAAGCACAAGTTTTATTATCTCCATGCACGTGGGAGACAGGAAAGAGCTTCTTCTCCCGGCTTGAAAAAGCAGATTTGTAAGTGCGTATCCCTTCCAGGAAAAAGGTGTCAGTTTAAATGTTATCAGCACTGTACATCATTTAGTTAAAAGAAACCAATCAGACTTTTTAGCAGTTTGTGATTACTTTCATAGGAGACACCATCAGTCTCTGAATTCCAGGGGTCTATACAATTCTCCTTTGTCAGAATAGCATTTAGAAAGGCAGCTTTCTGAGTCATATCTGCTTTTTATGCAGCTCTTAAGGTATAGGAGGTCTTCCCTAGTGGCTCAGATGGTAAAGAATCCACCTGCAGTGCAGGAGACCTGGGTTCTGAGTTGGAAAGATCCCCTGCAGAAGGGAATGGCTACCCACTCCAGTATTCTGGCCTGGAGAATTTTATGCACAGAGGAGCCTGGCAGGCTACAGTCCATGGGGTCACAAAGAGTCAGACACGACTGAGCGACTTTCACTTTTCACTTTAAGGGACAGGAAGATATTATCGGCTTATCTTGCTGAGTTTTTGTTCTCCACCCAGTTCAGTAATTATCCAAACCAAGCAGTGTAGCCTCACTAATTGCTTTGGAGAAAATGAATGCTAGACTCCAAAACTCAAAACTTAGAACGTGCAGGGAGAGGTCAGGACGGGATTTTATTATTATTTGACTGTAGATTCTGCAGTGTTTTATATTCACAGGACTGCCAAGGATCTGGGACTATAAAACACAGATGGTATCAGAGGCCCAGGATATATGGGGGAAAACAGGAGACAAGCACATTGTCTTAATACTTTCCAGATAATTGGAAATAATTTTTTTATAAAATTAAAAGATCAAAGTTGCCCAAGCACTTGGTACTGAAAGTCAAATAGTTCTCGAGGCTTATGATAGAATCAGTACACGCCTGTTCCACTCCTCTCGCTGCTCCTAGAAGTGATCACCTTGAAGTTTCTTTTGGATACACTTTTCTGTAGGTGCAGTTTGGGGCTTCACATGGGCATTTATCTATTTACTTCCTGAAGATTTAGTTCAGTTACACTCCCTCCTGTCTTCCCCTCCCCATATCCTGCCAAGGTGCTTTTATCACCGTTTTGGGTTAGAACAATCTTCAGTGCATACCTTATTTTCACTCTTTTCACAGCTGTGTTAGGTGATATCCTATCTGTACATTTCATTTCCTGTACAATGTTCTGCTTTGCTCAGAATTTATAATCATCTGACTTTTTGTCTGTTTAATTTTATAATTATCTAATTTATCCAAATTCTCTGCCTCATACAAGGAAACTTTTTGTTGGTGCTGTTAATCAAATGCAATAAGTATACTATCAATTAACATCAATTTCTATCCTTAGGACATATGCCCCCTGAGCCCTTTCCCCTGGGATCCTACCTGGGGCCTCTCTGGGCTCACTCCTGGGTTCTCCCTTCATGTACATCCTGTTTTTGTTTGTTTTGCTTTTCCCCAGGGCTATATCCTTATTTCCTCAGTCACGCTGCTGCAGAAGTAATGGGCGGTAACAGGGTCAGGGAAATGTTTTGGGCACCAGAGTTTTCCTGTACGTGCTTTGAAAGTCTCTCCAATCCATTTAGCCTTTAAATTTTCTCGGTTTATACTTTGATGAAACAAAATCTCTAATATTTTTAGGAAAAAAAATTGCCTATCACCAAATTATTATTTTTTCTTTAAGCCTGAAGGAATAAGAGATGGTGATACAGTCTGCTGGGGTTCCCCTGACAAACAAGACTTAAGACCTACTATGCATGGAAGAGAGCTTTCAGTTTGAACACAGTTACTTTACCAATAAACACAAAATCGGTTTAAACTAAAGGTTGCAATACATGGGGAAAAACTTTAATGCTTTGAAAGCTAGATGTCTCAGATGGGAAGTTTTTCCCCCTAGTAGTTCCACTACACTTTTTTTATTTGGCCACGCTGCAGTTTGTGGGATCTTAGTTCCCCAGCCAGGAAACTGAACCCAGGCTCTTGGCAGTGAAAGTGTGGAGTTCCAAACAGTGGCCCACCAGGGAATTCCCTGTTGTTGTTGTTTTTATGGGACTTTTTCTAAATAATCTTCAAGCATCCTTTAGTACACAAGTCACAAATATGACTTTTCACAAAGGATGTTTCCATTAGACAAGTGTATGTGATTGTGAGAGTTTTGGTCTTCATTTACATATAGATTCTGAGAATCCACCCACCCCACCGTGATATCCTGACACCTGCTACCTTTTTCTGAACCAGCCTTGTCAAGGTCGCTGTTAATGTACAGTTTGCTCTATACAGCTCACCAATGTTAATATACTGTTGTACTCCTTACCAGGCACTGGACACCCCACCTGGAAACACCCACATCCCTGTGCTTCCCTGATATAACTCTCACAAAAGTTTCCATCTTAAAGGGTACAGTTCAATAGTGTTAAGTATATTCAGATTGTTGTCGAATACGGCACAGCTGTTTCATTTTGCAGAACTGAAACTCTACCCATTAAGCAACTGTGACTCATTTCTCCCCTCCTCCCTGGCAATCACTCTGCTCCTTCTGTTTCTATGAATTTGAGTACTCCAGGTACGTTGTGTGAGCAGAAGCATACAGCATATGCCTTTCTATGACTGGCTTATTTCCCTTAGCATGATGTCATCAAGGTTCATCATGCTGGAGCACGTGCCGGGATTTTCTTCCTCTCTAAAGCTGAATAATATTCCATTGTATATATTTACCGCATTTTGGTTATTCATTCATCTGTTGATGGACATCTGGGTGTCCACTTCTAACTCCTGGTTTTTGTACACAGTGCTGCTATGAACATTAGTGTACAAACACCTCTTCAAGATCCTGTTTTCAACTCTTATGGGTATATACTCAGAAGTGGGATTGCTGGATCCCATGGTAGTTTTCACTTTTTGAGGAACTTGCATACTGATTTCCACAGGACTGTACCATTTTACATCATGAGAAATGCTGGGCTGAAGGAAGCACAAGCTGGAATCAAGATTGCCGGGAGAAATATCAAGAACCTCAGACATGCAGATGACACCACCCTTATGGCAGAAAGTGAAGAACTAAAGAGCCTCTTGATGGAAGTGAAAGAGGAGAGTGTAAAAGCTGGCTTAAAGCTCAACATTCAGAAAACTAAGATCATGGCACCCGGTCCCATCACTTCATGGCAAATAGATGGGGAAACAATGGAAACAGTGGCTGGTTTTATTTTGGGGGGCTCCAAAATCACTGCAGATGGTGATTGCAGCCATGAAATTAAAAGACGCTTACTCCTTGGAAGGAAAGTTATGACCAACCTAGACAGCATATTCAAAAGCAGAGACATTACTTTGCCAACAAAGATCTGACTAGTTATGGCTATGGTTTTTCCAGTAGTCATATATGGATGTGAGAGTTGGACTATAAAGAAAGTTGAATGCCAAAGAATTGATGTTTTTGAACTGTGGTGCTGGAGGAGACTCTTGAGAGTCCCTTGGACTGCAAGGAGATCCAACCAGTCCATCCTAAAGATCAGTCCTGAGTGTTCATTGGAAAGACTGATGGCTTAAGCTGAAACTCCAATACTTGTGGCCACCTGATGCGAAGAACTGACTCATTTGAAAATACCTTGATGCTGGGAAAGATTGAGGGCCAGAGGAGAAGGGGATGACAGAGGATGAGATGGTTGGATGGCATCACTGACTCAATGGACATGAGTTTGGGTAAACTCCAGGAGTTGGTGATGGACAGGGAGGCCTGGCGGGCTGTGGTTCATGGGGTCACAAAGAGTCAGACATGACTGAGCGACTGAACTGAACTGTTCCATTTTACGATCTCACAAACAGTGCAGCAGGGTTCCAATTTCTCCCCATCTTCACCAACACTTGTTACTTATTTACTTTTTTCTGATAGTGTCTTTCTAATGGGTGTGAGAAAATACTGCCTTGTGGTTTTGATTTCCATTTCTCTGTTGCTCTGATGATTAGTGACATGGAACATCTTCTCATACGTTTGTTGGCCATCTGTTACCACTTCTGAAGAAATGTCCATTCAAGTCCTTTGACCACTTTTGAATCAGGTTATCTGATTTTTTTTTCTGTTAAGTTGCAGAATTTCTCTATATATTCTGGATATTAACTCCTTATCAGATATATGGTTTGCAAACATTTTCTGCCAGTCCGTATGCTGTCCTTCCACTGCGGTGTCCTTTCATGCACAAGTTTTAAAGTTTGATGTTTGTCTAGTGTCCCTTTTGCGGCTGTCCTGTTCACTTTATTTCCTGAGTATCTCCCGGATGTGCTCGCGTCTCTTCTCCTCCCCTGCCACTGGTCTAGTCTACATCACCGCCTCCCAACAAAATGCTGCAATGACCCTTCCCCCTTTGCTTTTAGTCTTCATTCCCCACACCTTCCCTCCACCCTGAGTTACTAATATGACACTTTAAAGTGCAGACTGGAGCATGTCTTTTTCTTACCTAAAGATCTTCATAAAGGCATAACCCATTGCTTCAGAAGCCCGTGGGTCCAAAAGACAATGGATCTTAAGGGTAGAAAAATGCATCTTGAACAAATGAATTGTTTTTACTTTTATGTTCTCTCTGAATACTGTTAGAGCTTTGATGACAGAATCGGGTTTGGCATATAGCAGTTATTCAGTAGATTGCTGAATGAAGTGAATGAGAAAATGATTGTTGAGTGTTCCTAAGATTACTGTCGTTAAGCCAACAACTATTTACTAAATCACAATGTGCAGCGCTGTATGCTGTCTTCTTTCGGCGATACACAATTTCTCTTTCCTTAAAACTTACAATGCATTCATTTATTCACCAAATATTTATTGAGCACCTACTATGTGGCCATTACTGTGGCAATGATGGGGATACAGTGCTGTACAATATACCTGACCTCATGGGGCCTTTGGTTTAGTAGGGAAGACACCCATGAAAGCAAGTACATAATTATTTAATTAGACTTGTTGTAAGGGTTATTAGTGAAAAGCACAGGAATCTATGAGAACGTTTTATAGAGTGTCCTAATCTAGAGTTACGGATGGTAAATGTGGAGAAGGGTAGGGTGGGGAAATAGGACATATACACTGCTAGGTATAGCAAAAGTGTGTGACAAGTTCTGTTAGAACCTCAAGCAAAGCACTAATGAGACTTAGAGAAAGGAGAATCATACTGAACAGAGAAAGGTATTCAAGATCCAAAACAACTCTTCTTCAGTGGTGAATCTCTGGGCATGGAGCAAAACATGCAGCTCAGGCAGTAGGCCAGACAAACGAGAGAATGCGTGTTTGCCCGATGCACTCTTCACACTTCTCCAAGCATCACTTGGGAGATTCTCAGAAACGTGGACTCTCAGGCCCAGTTCCAAGACCACTGAGTCAGGACTTGCAGGTCTAACAAGATCCCCGGGTGATTCATGCAGATCTTACAGATACCAGAGTGAATGAAGTTGTCACATCAGAAGACTGTAACACATTTTGCACCTCCACCAACAGGAGGTTCTGTTGTGAAGCAGTGTACCATCGAGCGCTTTTTTTTTTTTTTATCTTTTTCAGCTATAGCACACAAAGGAAGTGCATTTGTTAGGCAAAGTGAGTTTCATTATCTTTATTTGTTTCATTATGTGCCTCACTTGTATCTCATTTATTTTTAAATGAATATACTTAAACTTTTTAGAGTTTTAAATTCATAGCAAAACCGAGCAGAAAACACAGAGTATGTTCTTTCATCGCACACGTAAACCTCTTCCCATTATAGATTTTCTGCCCCACGGTAGTACTTTTCTTACAATCCATGAACCTACACTGACACATAGGCATCACTCAGGGTCCACAGATGACGTTAGGGTCCACTCTTATAGCTGAACAGCCTCTGGGTCTCAACAAACATAGAATGACATATATCCATCATTACAGTATTATACAGAGTGGTTTTACTGCCCTAAAAATCCTCTGAGGCAGGTTCTTCCTCTGTAACAGGTACAGCACATGCAGAAGTCACTGGTTGGGTAAAGTCAGTTTTCATTTCAGAGAAAATTTCGAACATTTTTTCAGCTGGGGATGAGACGGACCATGTTTTGAATAAAAGGAAGCAGGTGAGCTCAGAGGAAAGAGGGCCAAGGAAGGGAGAATCTATTTCAAACTCAGCTACTTGTGCTACCTTATAAGCCTGGTCCTTTTTGCTCATCAACTTTCAATCACTGCTCTTTCAGATCTGGTATCACCTTGGAATTATTTTCTTCTCCTTGAAGCAGTTCAGAAATTAAAGCTTCACTCACCTTCAATCCAGTTATACAGTGAATCAAGTTCATTTGCGTTGGCTTTTGGAAACTCATTTTTAAAATGAGTACTTTTTAAAGTGAATGTCTGACTGTATTTCTTCACACTTGCAAATGCAACTGTGAAGTTTATTTGTGTGTGTGTGAGCATTCATTCAGTTCAGTTCAGTTCAGTCGCTCAGTCACACGCCAGGCCTCCCTGTCCATCACCAACTCCCGGAGTTCACTCAGACTCATGTCCATCAAGTCAGTGATGCCATCCAGCCATCTCGTCCTCTGTTCTCCCCTTCTCCTCCTGCCCCCAGTCCCTCCCAGCATCAGAGTCTTTTCCAATGAGTCAACTCTTCGCATGAGGTAGACAAAGTACTGGAGTTTCAGCTTTAGCATCATTCCTTCCAAAGAAATCCCAGGGCTGATCTTCAGAATGGACTGGTCAGATCTCCTTGTAGTCCAAGGGACTCTCAAGAGTCTTCTCCAACACCACAGTTCAAAAGCATCAATTCTTCAGCGCTCAGCCTTCTTCACAGTCCAACTCTCACATCCATACATGACCACAGGAAAAACCATAGCCTTGACTAGACGGACCTTTGTTGACAAAGTAATGTCTCTGCTTTTCAACATTCTATCTAGGTTGGTCATAACTTTTCTTCCAAGGAGTAAACGTCTTTTAATTTCATGGCTGCAGTCACCATCTGCAGTGATTTTGGAGCCCCCCAAAAATAAAGTCTGATACTGTTTCCACTGTTATGTATTATATATTTTAGCTGAGTTTTAATTTTCAGCTTATTTTTTAAAAGTTCTTCAAGTTTAAGTCTTAATTCAAGGTACAAGGAGCACTAACATGCACATGTCCCTACCACATTCCCCTGTGTTCACGGATAGTTCATTCAATCTGAGAGGTAGGTCTGTATTGTCTGTGCTGAAGAGAGTGAAGCTCAAAGAAGTCAAATAACTTTCCTATCACTTCCAGGGGCCAGAAACAGTCTGACTCCAAGGACCACAGTCTTTCCACTGCAGCAAACTGTTCAGTGCTTACAGATCCCATTTTAAGGAGTTCCTATAAACCAATAAGTTATGTATTTGCTGAAGATGCTATCTTCTATATAATGCTTGTCTTTCCCTTGCAAAGGAATTTTCCTTATAAAGGGACTGGTTGTGTGGTAGACAACAAATCAGCCCCCAATGCTACCTAGCCGTCCTAGGGAAGAACTATGAGCGTTTGTAACAAAGCAGATTTAAGAAGAATACAAATGATACCCAACTGGAGGACTCAAAAAGGAAACTGCAATATACAGAGTGTTAGTTGCTCAATCAAGTCTGACTATTTGTGACCCCATGGACTGTAGCCCACAGGCTCCAAAAGTCCATGGAATTTTCCAGGCAAGAATACTGGAGTGGGTAGCCATTTCCTTCTTCAGGCCATCTTCCTGACCCTGGGATTAAACCCAGCCTCCTGCACTGCAGGTGATTCTTTACTATCTGAACCACCAAGGAAGCCCGTAACATACAGTGCTTATGTTAATAATATTCTGAACTGATTTTTCACTAAACCTTCTACTGTAACAAAGTATTAAAGTTTGTTTACAAGGTTTCCACTGCTGCTGAATCTAATCAGTTAAACTGTTTTTAAAGTTAACATGAGGAAAATGAGCTCTCAAAATGCCCAAAGGTCATCACGTTTATACCTTAATACTAAGTCATCCAAAACTCTTGGGAATATATACTTGAAAACTCATTCATGCAACAGCAAAAGGCATTTTTTCCTCACTAAAAAAAATCCATAAATTGATGTTATAGTCCTGACTTGGAAGCATCTCTGCACTTAAACATGAAAAAATACATTGGGTATAAAATAATGTTTTTATGCAGAACTGTGTTTGTGTATGTATGTGTGAGTTTTCAGGATATTAACTGATACATCACTATCTCTCCTAAAATGTGTGTTTCCAAGGCTTTGTGAGAGGTAGGAGGAGTTTTCACCATTCAGATTTCATCTAAGAATTTGATTTCCCAATTATTTTGCTAATAGAAAATGACAGCTACTTTAAAATTAGAGAATGACCTGAAAACTCATTAAAAGAGCAAAATAAACACTTTTTAAAAAGTCAACTGAAATTGAAGAAGATAATGAAAGTAACATTCCTCCTTAGTATATGAGAAATGTGTTATAATATTCACTTGTCTAAGACATTTCTGTGATTAATAATAACAATAATATAATAACCATGGCAACTTTAATAACAATACACTGTAGCTATCATCTACTGGGTACCTACTGTGTGCAAGGTGCTTAGACCCATTATCTCCTTTCAGTTCTACCACAGCCCTATCTCTAGGAAGCATCTCTAGCTGAGCAACACAAGGGGCTTAAAGAGAGATTAGCTTGCCCACATCCTGTCCACGTGGAACTCCAGCTTAGTCTGGCTCAAGTCTACACTCATAAGCACTTCTACCTTGCCTTTTTTATAGTTAGCCTTAAAACATGCTTTTTTGAAAACTTTCAAAAGGAAAAATGTGTGGCAATCTGTTTACATCAGTGACTCCCAGTGGGCTATGTGTTCATGGTTTTGGGCAGTTCCTCCTCTTGAATCTGGGCTGGGTTCAAGGCTGGCTTTAATCAACATGAGATAGAAATGATGCTGTGTCGGGTCTGGGCCTCAGTCTTGAGAAGTCTGGCGGCTTCTGCTTTTGTACTCTTGAGAGATCGGAACTGTCTAATAAGAAGGATGCTTACCCACCTGCAGAGCCCCCATGGAGCCAGAAAAAGCCCAGCCAAACCAGCGCTCCCACTGCTTCCTGCCCCTACCCGTGGCCTCCCTGGCACCAACACCGTGAGCGCGAAGCCCTGTCTCGGATGCTCCAGCCCAGGCTGCTCTCCATCTCCTTTAAAACATGTGCCTTCCTGATTTGGGGGGTAACAATGGAGAGCAGCAGCAGAACTGCCCAGCTGAGGCCCACTCAACTCACAGAATTCCAAGGAGACAGAATGGTTCTAATTTAATCCACTAAGTTTGAGGGTGCTTTGTTACATACAAATAACTGAAATAAAAATTCACACCTGGAGCT
Source organism: Ovis canadensis (assembly GCF_042477335.2). Taxonomy (NCBI): domain Eukaryota; kingdom Metazoa; phylum Chordata; class Mammalia; order Artiodactyla; family Bovidae; genus Ovis; species Ovis canadensis. Next base: position 23,289,780 of record NC_091255.1, on the reverse strand, counting down.
GAGGTACTGATGGAACAAAAAATCGAGAACGTGAGTCCTTGGCTTTGAGTCCAGAGGAGGCTTAAAGCTGTCAGAATAATTTCCTGGCAGTCACAGAACCAGGAAAAGGCCGAGTTAGGACTTGAATCTAGGTCTCTCTTCTTGTAACACTTCATTATCTTAAGCCAAAAGACCACTTCTCCCCGGTGCTGAGCAAACACAATTGTATTCCTCGATGTTGGTGTCACACAGGATTCACTTCAGCATTTACTTTTTTTTCTTTACTTGCATAATCTACCCTTTCCTCAAGGAAATCATATGATTCCTGAAGACAGGAAGTGGTTCCTTTATGTCTTTTGTATTCCACATAATAGGTAGAAAACCTGGAAACTAACACAACATTGTGAATCAATTACACTTTAATAAAAATTTTTAGGAAAAAAAATAAAAGAGACCTAGGGGTCAAAAAAAAGAAGAAAATATGGGGGCACAAAACTGTCCCCAGTTTGCATCAGCTACATAAGGCCGTTCACCACTCTCCATGTAGTCTGGGATCTCTGAACCTATGAACAGTGTTCTTAGTGTCTCTGATACTGTGCTCTCTTTGTTCACCTAAGAATTCCTCACACTTCAGGGTTGCCATGCCCTCCTTCAGGGAATCTTCCCAGCCAGGGATCAAATCCAGGTTTCCTGCATTTCAGGCGAATTCTTTACCAGCTTATCTACCAGGGAAGCCCAAGAATACTGAAGGGGGTACCCTATCCCATCTCCAGGGGATCTTCTCGACCCAGGAATCAAACTGGGGTCTCCTGCATTGCAGGCGAATTCTTTACCAGCTGAGCTACCAGGGAAGCCCCGTTTTCTAGATTATTTTAAAGCAAATCCTAGGCAGTATATCATTTTACTTATGTACATGACAGGAAATATCTTCATCAGATAAGACTGTCACAAGTTTTGCTTTGTTACATTTTTTTCAAAAATTCCGAATCCAAATAAGGTCCACACGTTGCATTTAGTTGATAGGTGACTTAAGTTTCTCTTAATCTATAGCTTGAATCCTCCCTTTTTTCCCCTGTTACTTGCCTGTTGAATTTCCTACATTCATGATCCAGTTGATTGCCTCCTCATGGTGCTGTTTAATTTATTCCTTGACACCTGTGTTTCACCTAACCCAGCAATTAGACCTGTAGGACTGAATACTCTTAGGTTCACTGAGGCGTGTGTCTGTTGACGGGGAGGCTGTTTGCCAGAATACCTCCTAGGAGGTGCTGCATAGTTGCTAACGTACATGATGCCTCGTAATCACCTCTGATTGGTGAGTGGACTGAGGTGCCGTCGTTCTGATTCATCTACTATAAAGTTCCCCATCGACCTTTCACCTAGTGAAGTGGTTGGTCCTCAGCCTTGATGCATATTTGAAATCACCTGGGGACCTTTACAGTCAACTCAGAGGTTCTTATTTACTTGGTCTGGAGTGCAGCCTACACACTGAGACTTTTTTTTTTTTTTTTAGTATTTATTTGGCTGCACTGGGTCTTAGTCGTGGCACTTGGGGTCTTTGCTGTTGCTTGGGGGATCTAGTTCCCTGATCAGGGATTGAACCCAGGTCCCTTGCATTGAAAATGTGGAGTCTTAGCCCCTGAACCACCAGGGAAGTCCCCACACTGAGATTTTCTGACAATTTTCCTGGGCAGTCAAGGTATACAACCACTATCCTTGTAGTTACAGCATCCACTGGTGATTGTTACCTAGATCCATCATTTCATTAAAATATGCCCTTGAGACATCCTACTATTTGTGACAATATGGATGAAACTTCAGGGCATTATGGTAGGTGAAGTGAGTCAGACAGAGGCAGACAAATACTGCAAGGTATTACTGATATGTGGACTCTAAAAAGCTAAATTCATAAAACAGAGACAAGACTAGTGGTTACCAGGGACTGGAAGGTAGGGGAAAAGACAGTATCTTTCTAAAATACTATCAAAAATGACACGAATACCATATTTTAATGAAAACTTATATTTCCAACAAAAATTTAGTGAGAAGAGTGACATTCTTTCATAATTTTGCAAAGCCCTGATATTTAGTTTAAGAGAAGATAGCTAAATTTTTGTATCTGCTTCTGTATTCTGTCTGTTAAATATCAAATATCATAAAACCCCTGGAAAACTTCACTGTATATTTGTGAAAAAAATGAGAGTGACAAGGTAAATAATGTCTTGGTATGAAAACGAAATTAGTTTTGACCTAATGGCTCCTCTGAAAAGGTCTTGGTTCCTGAGACCACATCATGAGAACTGTTTTTAAATGTCCTATTTCTCTCATAAGATATTGTGGAATCATTGTGATCCTTTGCTGAATGGGAGAACATGTCAATTAATGACAATGGTACCATAGTCTGAATCACAAATTTAGCTTCTTATGGCTTCTGTATCAAATTACCGCAAATTTAGCGGCTTAAAGCAATGCAAATTTATTACCATACAGTTCTGGGGATGAGGAGTCCAAAATAGGTCTCACTGGCTAAAATCAAGATGTCAGTAGGACTGCATTCCTTTCTGGGGGCTTTAGGGGAGATTACCCTTCTGGCTCTTCCAACTTCCAGGTTGCCAGTATTCCCTTGTTGTAGCCACGCGTTCTGGGAAACAAACTCACTCAGAAGGACAATGCAGATAGTGGAGTGCAGTTTATTACACTGATAACCCCAAGGAAGAGTCTCCTCTTAGCCAAGGACCCTGACCAGTTTTTGTAAAACCTTATATACCCTAAGTGTATACGGTTCCCTGAAACTAGTCTGAACAGAGGATCATATGCCTTAAGCCTAGGTAGTTAACAGTGGACAATTATCAACAGGTCATACCCCAATAAGCATAATAGAATGTTTGATTCTATTCAGTTACACAGATAATTAGGGTATTCTTTTAGGCGATGGAGAGCACCGGGCCTCTTCCTTCTACGGGCCTGGTTTTCCAGTTGGTATGTCGTTTCCATAGATACTGGGCATATAGCTCGAAGTCCACAGACTTTGCCCCTCACAGACTGAAATGGAATCAGTTTCTATTTCCCCAGCCAAGGTAGGCGTAGCTTCCCCATCTTCCAGTACAGGAAGGTCAGGCAGAAGATAGAGCCTGTTTGTACAGGAAGGTCAGCCAGAAGATAGAGCCTGTTCTGTTTCCTCCTTCACCCTGGCTTGTGATCCCTTCTGTCTTCAAAACTAGCAATGGATGGTCAAGTGTTCCATCACTCTGGATGTGATACACAGCATCATGGCCTTAATCTCACCAAACCAAGCCTTGTAGTGTCCAGTTAATTACACATAGCCCGCAAAGCCCTGTACCCACCTCCCCCCGTCAAATGGCTAACAAGAGCTCTGGTGTGTTCTGTCTGCAGAGGCTAGGCTTCTGTGATTCCATTTCCTTCTGCGCGTGACTGTCAGAAGGAAATTCTTGAGGACTAGGGAGGAGATGCTTGACAGTGGGACTTTTGTGGTAGCTCCTCCCAGTTCCCAGGCCCATAGTGGGTCTCCAGAGGGAAGTTGCTAGAAGGACATGGGGCTGTGGCTAACGTTTGTCTGACCTTCCTGTATTGGAATGTGGCGAAGCTACACCTACCTTGGTTGGGGAAATAGAAACTGATTCCATTTCAGTCTGTGAGGGTCAAAGATGAGAATTCTTGTGGTCAGAGAAGCAGGAAGGATAAGCCACTAAGCCTGACAGCTTCCTGTGTCAAAAGTGTTCATTTGAATGTCACAACTCTTCAAGTCTTTTGTTTAAATAGGGAAATGAGCAAATTACAAATTTTAGGCCATTCTTACAAGTGGACAAAGAGTGAAATAAGATGATCCACTTGTGCCCTGACTATGAAATCTCAAGGTGTGTATGTCTATCAGAAAACAGAAACCAATCTCAGTATTCTCGTCTTGGCGACAGGACGTTAAGTAAACAATGATTCATAGTTACAGTATCTCTCAAGGTTAATACACAGTTCACAGGTCAGAGTAACAGCCTCTGAAGCCCAGGTGTCTTGAAGGATTCCTTTGCTAGTAAAAGAAATCTGTAAGAGCAGTTTTATGAAATGGAACTCTTTCTGTTTTAATACACCTATAAGGGAGGAAGGAGCATTTTCTGCTATTTTGTTGAGGTAATTTTCAGTAGTAGTTAAACGGGCCTGCAGTTTTCTGCACCAAGCGCTTGATTTCCGCTGAGAAAGGACTTGGCAGGTGTGAGCAGTGTAACTTTACAATATACTAAACAAAGGATAGGGTGGGGTGGTGATTATTATCAAATGAATATGGGGGCAAAGGCCTCCATCTGGAGTGTGCAGTTGGAGGGTCTCCCCAGGTAGTCTGCAGTACGCAGACTCTATACCACTAATTCTATCAGAGGTAGAGTTCCTATGGGAAAAAACTTAGCAATAGAAGGCACATAAACAGCCTACTGATTTGTGAACTGATTATATTACAGTAAGGCCCCTACTTTCTGGTTGGATCCATTGGGATGGCATCACCGATGCAATGGACATGAACTTGGGCAAACTTCAGGAGACGGTGAGGGACAGGGAGGCCTGGTGTGCTGCAGTCCATGGGGTCTCAGAGTTGGACACGACCGGGTGACTGAACAACAAAGGCCCCTATACACAAATCTTCAAGTTTCAGACTTTCAATGATGTAAATGCGCATTCGCATGTTTAAGTTGGTTCACGTGCCTGGCATATGTTTGTCATGTGTGTTGTCAACTACAAATTGGCACTTACCAAGGGCATTCAGAAAATGAAGATCATGGCATCCGGTCCCATCACTTCATGGGAAATAGATGGGGAAACAGTGGAAATAGTGTCAGACTTTATTTTGGGGGCTCCAAAATCACTGCAGATTGTGATTGCAGCCATGAAATTAAAAGACGCTTACTCCTTGGAAGAAGGAAATGGCAACCCACTCCAGTATTCTTGCCTGGAGAATCCCATGGATAGAGGAGCCTGGTGGGCTACAATCCATGGGGTCGCAAAGAGTTGGACACGACTGAGCAACTAACTTACTTAACTTACTTAGATAGCATATTCAAAAGCAGAGACATTACTTTGCCGACTAAGGTCCATCTGGTCAAGGCTATCATTTTTCCTGTGGTCAAGTATGGATGTGAGAGTTGGACTGTGAAGAAGGCTGAGTGCCGAAGAATTGATGCTTTTGAACAGTGGTGTTGGAGAAGACTCTTGAGAGTCCCTTGGACTGCAAGGAGATCCAATCAGTCCATTCTGAAGGAGATCAGCCCTGGGATTTCTTTGGAGGGAATGATGCTGAAGCTGAAACTCCAGTATTTTGGCCACCTCATGCGGCCACCTCATGCTAAGTGTTGACTCATTGGGAAAGACTCTGATGCTGGGAGGGATTGGGGGCAGGAGGAGAAGGGGACGACAGGTGATGAGATGGCTGGATGGCATCACTGACTTGATGGATTGAGTGAACTCCGGGAGTTGGTGATAGACAGGGAGGCCTGGCGTGCTGTGATTCATGGGGTCACAAAGAGTCGGACACGACTGAGCGGCTGAACTAAACTGAGCTGAACTGAAGGGCACTACCAATGACAAGGTGTTTGCCACCTGCCTCTACGGAGTGAGCCCCATGCCGCTATAGCTGTTGACTTTCAACAACCCCTGAGGGAGTCCAGGGTGGAGTGAGGCACTCTGTGCTCCAGGGAACCTGATGAGATAGGTCTTTAGATAGTTGATGTTTTTAGGAACAGATTTTATGATCTCAATCCTTGCATCTCCTCATATCTAGAGAAGCAGTAAATCCCTTAATGGTGACATCAGACCCTCAGGACTAACAAAAAACCTTTCGTAAAATGAGTGCTTCATGGTATTGAACTCCCCTTTCACCAAAACCTTGTATATCGGCTTTCCCCCACTGCCGCTTTGGAGCAGACTCAGAGCTATCTGAGGTGCTGCCTCCTGGGCTGCAGTCCTCATTTTGCCCCAAATAAAACTTAACCCACAACTCTCAAGTTGTACATCTCTTTTTTTAGTCAACAGTGAGCATCCTGCACAAGCGGCTGTGATTTTGTGTACTTTACTGCACAGCACTGTACAGAGTACAGTAGCGGAGCATCTTTATTTCAAGCCCAGGATGTCAGGAAATCAGCATCAAAGCAGTGTGATGTAGCTGGTACTATAAGATAAAAAATGTTTTATATTTTGTGTTTGGTTGCTTTTTATGTATTATTTGTGTGAAAAGTATTTACACTTATTTCAGCATACTACCATATAACTGATTGTGTTAGCTGGGTACCTAGGCTACCTTTATTGGACTTACAAATTGGACTTAAGAAACGGCAATCTTTCGTATGCAGGGGACTTCCTGTATGATAAAATACTTTTAATGATTTTCTCAAAATACTTCTACTTATTTTCTCAAAATACTTCATGTATGTATTTTTTAATAGCATTCTTTGGGTATTTTTGACAAATAACAAACTGCACATGTTTAAATATTTGTTTATTTATTTATTTGGCTGTGCTGGATCTTAGTAGCGGCATGTGGGATCTATAGCTGTGGCATGGAAACTCTTATTCACAGTGAAGTGAAGTGAAGTGAAGTCGCTCAGTCGTGTCCGACTCTTTGCGACCCCATGGACTGTAGCCTACCAGGCTCCTTTGTCCGTGGGATTTTCCAAGCAATAGTACTGGAGTGGATTGCCAGTATGTGGGATCTATTTCCCTGACCAGGGATTGAGCCTAGGTGCGTGCTTTGGGAGGTCAGAGTCTTAGTCACTGGACCACCAGGGAAGTCTCCTGCACATATCTAATGTGTAAAATTATATAAATTTTGGCATATGAAACCATCACTGCAATCAAGATATCGAACATACATACCATCCTTTTTGCAATCTCTCTCTCCCATTTTTCCATACTCTGCTACCATCTGCGAGAAACAATTGATTTGCTACCTGTCACTACGGAAGAGTTTGCATTTTCTAGACTTTTATACAATGGAATCAAATACGGACTCCTTTTTGGTCTGGGGTCTTTCACTCAGAATAATTATTCTGAGAATCATTCATGTTGTGGGTACCAATAGCTCTTTCCTTTTTCATAAGGAGTAATAATTCTTTATATGGATAACTAAAACTTGTTTCTGTTGATGGGCATTTGGGTTTTCCAGTTTGTGACTGTTACAAATAAAAGTGTTATTGAAGGAGGAAACAGACAGAACAGGCTCCATCTTGAAAGCAAGACTTCATCTTGGGCCGGACTGTGGACTTTGACCTATATGCCCAGGATTTATGGAAACGATACACCAACTGGAAAACCAGACACCTACCCCCCATGGAAGAGCCCTAGAGCTCATATCTAGACTCTCCATCACTTAAAATACCCTAATTATATGTGTAACCGAATAGAATCATAAATGTATTATGCTTATTGGGGTATGACCACAGGCCTATTCATATTTGTCCACTGTTAACTACCTAGGCTTAAGGCATATGAATCACAGGTTTAAGGCATATGAATCATGGGTTAACTTTGATTGTATCTTTCTCTTCCTTTGTTCAGACTAGTTTCAGAGAATTTGGAGAGGTGGGTTCGAACACATACACTTAGGGTATGTAAGGTTTTCGCAAAAACTGGCCGGGGTCCTTGGCTAAGAGGAGACTCTGCCTTGGGCCCGCCAGTGTAATCAACTGCACTCCACAATCTGCATCGTCCTTCTGAGTGAGTTTGTTTCCCGGAAGGTGTGGCTACAACATTATGAACATTCATGTACAAGTCTATGTTTGAATATATGCTTTCATTTCTCTTGGGTAAACATTTAGGAGTGGAACGACTGAGTCTTACCGTAAATGTATGAAAATACCAAACTGTTTCCAAAAATGGTTGTACTTTAAGTTCCCACCAGAAGAATATTGAAGGAGGAAACAGAGAGAACTGGCCCCATCTTGAAAGCAGGACTGCATCTTGGACTGGACTGTGGACTTTGAGCTATATATGCCCAGTATCTATGGAAACGACATATCAATGGAAAACCAGACCACCCCCTGCCCCCACCATGAAGGAGCCTAAGGACTTGTACCTAGAATTTCTGTCGCCTAAAAGAATATGCTAATTATCTCTGTAACAGAACAAAGTCATAAATTCCATTATGCTTATCAGGGTATGACCACTGCTGCTGCTGCTGCTGCTAAGTCGCTTCAGTTGTGTCCGACTCTGTGTGACCCCAGAGACGGCAGCCCACCAGGCTCCCCCGTCCCTGGGATTCTCCAGGCAAGAACACTGGAGCAGGTTGCCATTTCCTTCTCCAATGCATGAAAGTGAGAAGTGAAAGTGAAGTTGCTCAGTCGTGTCCAACTCTTAGTGACCCCATGGACTGCAGCCCACCAGGCTCCTCCGTCCATGGGATTTTCCAGGCAAGAGTACTGGAGTGGGGTGCCATTGCCTTCTCTGGGGTATGACCACAGGCCTATTGATAAATGTCCACTGTTTAACTATCTAGGCTTATGACACATGAATCATGGGTTAACTTTGATCATATCTCTCTTTTACCTTGTCCAGACCAGTTTCAAGGAATTTGGAGAGGTGGGTTCGAACACATACACTTAGGGTATGTAAGGTTTTCGCAAAAACTGGTCGGGGTCCTTGGCTAAGAGGAGACTCTGCCTTGGGCCCGCCAGTGTAACTGCACTCCACTATCTGCCTTGTCCTTCTGAGTGAGTTTGTTTCTCGGAACGCGTGGCTACAACAATATGAGAGTTCCCTTTCCTCCATATCCTTGCAGACACCTGGTATGGTTAAATCATTTTCACCATTCCAATGCGTGGGTAGTTTTAATTGGTATTTCCCTAATGACTAATAATGTTATCTCATTATAGTTTTTTAAAAGATATTTATTTAATTAATTAATTTTTGACTGTACCACGCAGCTTGTGGAGTCTTTAGTTCCTTGACCAGGGATCAAACCTAAGCCCCCTGCAGTGGCAGGGTGGAGCCCTAACCACCGGACTGCCAGAGAGTTCCCTCTTTTATCCATTTTTAAATTGTTTTCCTGTTATTGCCTTTCGAGAGGTCTAGGTATAGTTGAGGTACAAGTTCTTTATCATATAATCAATTACATATAGTTTCTTCTGGCCAAGGGCTCATATTTTAATTCTCTTGAGAGTGTCTTTCACTGTTAAGGAGGCATTTTTAAAGCCCAACAAATCAATTTTTTTCTTTTATGTATTGTGCATTTAGTCTCAGCTCTAATCATTGTTTGCTGAACCCAAGGTAAAAATTCTCTGTTTTCCTCCGGAAGTTCAGAGGTTGAGAGATTGAATATACAAATGGATTCTGGCCAAACCATATATCAAAACAGACCTCTGATCATAGCCTTTAGTTGTGACTCAAACCTGATTCACAACTCTGACTTCCCAGCCTAACCACAACCCCTGCGGCAGCTAGTCAGAAGCAGTCAGGATTTGATCAACAGCTGTGAACTTGCTTCCCCCACTTTCAACTCTGGCCCAAGGAAACAAAGCTAAATAAGGTCTCCAAACCAGTGACATGCAATAACCCACTTCCAGTAAGCCCACGTCCAGCTTCCTTAAGTGAAAGTCGCTCAGTCATGTCTGACTCTTTGCAGCCCCATGGACTGCCAGAATACTGGAGTGGGTAGCCTTTCCCTCCTCCAGGGGATCTTCCCAACCCAGGGATCAAACCCAGATCTCCCTCACTGCAGGCAGATTCTTTACCAGCTGAGCCACAATGCAGCTTCCTTAGAACAACCTCAAATCAGGTCATCCCTGAGCGCTCTCTCTGTCTTTTCACTATAATAGCTCCCGAGTTTCTGCCATCACAAACAAATGATGGTGGCTGATTGCCTTAATATACTGAGCTCTGAGTAAACAGAGCTCTACCTATTATCATTTGGGCAGTCTTCATTTATTTCCACATGATTTTAGGCTTTACATTTAGGTTTATGAAATATTTTAAGTACACTTTTGTAAATGGTATAAAGACTGCCAATTGAAGTTCCTTTCTTTTGTATGTAGATATCCAGCGGTTCCAGTCCTATTTGCTGGGACAACTGGATTGCATTTAGGAAATGATGAAACGCACCTCAACCTGCCAGCCTGGTTGTCCCCAACAAATAGTCAATAATTTGTTAGTTCCAAACAAACTAAATGTGTGTGTGTATATGATATATTTTTATTATGTAAAATATAATATATTAAGGTATATAATATACCTTTTTCCCTTACAAATGGGAACTGCTTGGACCAGAGAAATCTAAAGAATTTGTTCCATTGCAACAAAGATAAGTAACAAACTCAATCAGATTTGCTCCTTTCAAAACTTGGGCTATAAAATAATCTGAGATTGCCCAGGTTTAAGTGAGAGAGGAGACAAAGCACCAAGAAAAGCCATTTGCATCAGCGCACCCTAGAAACACCCTGACCCTGAAAGCTCTCCAGGTCCAAGGAGAACATTCCAGAAACTGTTACCAAAATCACAGCAGAAAAATCACCTCTTGACAGTTTCTCTGGTGGCAATGGGCTCATGTCAGACTTGGCTTCTCCACATGTCCTGCGCACTTAATTTCTGTATGAATCTGGGCTCAAGTTTTGTGGGAATAAACGAAGTGAACCAACTTCAGAAGAGTGGCCTCAAAATAGTCATTAGCTTGCCTTTCCTGTACTTGTCCGATTCTAATGGTGTGTCTTCCTGTATTTTAGGAGAACATTTCAGGGTAAGACCAGCACAAGTGTTGAGAAGATGAGTCTCAAGACTGATTTGAAAATGAGTTTTCCTGTGTATGTTTTAAACGCAGGAAAAGTCACCCCTAGGAATGAGCACAGGAGTGGAATGAACCCTCAACTGCGGAAGAAAGCAGAAAGCAAGCATCATGCATGCAGCATCTGCCTGCTGAATTCTGGAGGGGGCGTGACCAAGGCTGAGACTGAGAACAAAGTCTACGATTGTGAAAGCCATGGAGTATGACTGTATCTGCCTTCAACCTTCAAAGAGCTGTTCAGATGAGCTGCGCCCGGGAGAAGTCTTTCTGATTTCTGTGAAATCATGGACCATCAGAGGCCTCGGTTACAGGACTGTGCCCCTCTTTGAACCACAGACAGAGAATATCTACTGTTGCCATGAATTCCCAGGAAGCACTGGCATTCCTCAAAGGCAGGATTCAGACTCTTACAAATGTTCTGTGTTAAGTCCATAGAACGCTCAGGTTCACGCACAAAATAAAGGTAACATACAGGCTTCAGCTGCTGCTTTGTTTGATAGTGCTCACCACCTTCAGTACCTGGAAAAGCTCAACCTTACTTAAAGTCAACACGGGTTGCATTTAAGATGTTCTCAACAAAGGAGTCACAAAGCTTTACCGAGTATCTCCTCAGCCGTTTCTGCATTTATAAACACTGAGGGAGGGTACATATTTTTTGGTGTGCATGATAAGACCCATCAAGCCACTGTCACTGGAGTGAAAAAAGAAACTAGATCTCACCGCCATGAGTGCTTCTATTGATCACTGTCTTAGGAAGTTGCCGGTCCATCACTTCTGAACCCGGAGGTGTGAGATACTATGCTATCACATTCCTTGAAGTGCACAATCAGGGGGCCCTCCATGGATATGTCTGTGCAGTCGAGGTGGAATGATTTTGCTGTGCAGTGTTTGTGCCCAATTCCAGGCAGGTGAAGGACAACTGTGTGAGACAGCTGGCCTCAAAGAACAGGCAGCATGGATCGGGTGAGAAGGCTGAGGTCAGGGAACAAAATCAGCAGTGATTTTCATGTTTGCTGAGGTGGGAGGAGATGGGGAAGGAGGAAAGGGAGGTTATTATTTTAGTATCTGGGGAAAGAGAGGTACCTTCTGATTTGCAGATGCCTGATTTATTAATTCCTCTAGACACAGCAGGTGGGTCATTGCCCCTCTTTCCCTCTGCCTATCTTGGATATCCTGCATTCCACAAATAGATGCCCTGGCTTAGCAGACCTACTAGATGCTGGTGCAGAAGGCTGTTTGATTTAACAGTTTGTTATCTTCACACCCTTTCTTGTGTTCACATTCAAGTCTCTTGTTTCCCTTTCTGATTATGAAGTCACATTTACTTATTCAGGAAATTCCTTTTTCACATGTGCATATGGGTCCTCTCCAATTTACTGCCACTTTTCCCTGCCTCCCCATTGTTATAATGGTTCCCTGATCAAATCTTCTTTCTCACAGCCTCACTTCCATTTTTGAACCAATAAACAATCAAACCTCTCTTTCCTCACTTTTCCTTTCAAAAGTCATGACTTTTGATGTTCAAAGAGGTGACATGCATGCACCTTGGAAAAGGAAATCCTGAGATAAAATCAGACAAAAGAAAATCAATGGTAACTTCTTTAAAAGTTCATAAAGTCCATTTCAGGGTCTTCTTAGAAATGTATATTCATTTACCTTCACTTCTAGTCATACTTTTTAAATATATATTTAGAGATATGCCAACATGTACACATAGATTAACGGTCCTCAATAGTCCCAAACAGAAAACAACCAAATTATCTATGGATACAACAATGGATAAATATAGTATACTCACACGATGGAATATTATTCAGCAATGAAAATGAAATAGGTCTAGAGTAGGATAATTAAATTGTTTTGAAATACCACTAGAGGATTAAAGAAAGAGAAGGGATTTTAAGGGGGTCTGGGAGACTGTTCTAAGGTAATGACCACTCAAGAAAAGAATCCAGTAACCTAGCAGCAATCTACTCTACCTTGAAGCGAGGCCAGGTGCATCTAAGCACTAGACACACTCAAGCCACAAGACCTTACAGTTAAAACACAGGACAACAGACACGGGATCTGAATCTTGTTCCATGAAGTCAGAAATGCTGAAAAGCAGCATTTCTGCATGTAGCTAAGACAGGACTATAGATGAAAGGAGAAAGAACCCAGGTGAAAGGGGACTTTATACTGAGATGGATTACTATATTCTAGAATATGTTACCACCCTTTTGCTAATATATATGATCTGAATAGCACCCTGACAGTCCTGGTTATATCATATAGGGATCGAGGAGAAATTAACTATATAAGCCTGCAACAAGGGCGGGGTAGGCATGCAGTTGTTAGTGCTCGACTCTTAGCCAGAGGTCCCACTCCATTGCAGTCAGCCTCGCAGTGGTCCTGGCAGCAGAGAGTGGTGAGAGGTGGGTCACGGCCTTCTCCCCAGGGCCCTCCAGGCCCTCCAGCCTCAGGACTGGCAGGTGAGGTGGGGGTCCCAGGGACAGGGTGAGAGCTGTATCTTGCAGAGCTCCAGAGCCCTCACCAGGGCTGCCCAGTAGCGAGGCCCAGGCCCTGGTGAAAGGACCCAGACCAGGTACTGGATGAATACTCCCAGGCAGGGTAACTGGCCTGCACAGGCAGTCCCTCCTCTTAGCCAGGGCCTGGGCCTGGGAAAGTGAAAGCTGAGTATTGGGCCCTTGCCCTTCCTTGTCAGAACAGAGAATAACATTTGTTTTGGTGGCGGTTTACAGGGACATTGTGATCTGACCAAGACCTGGTACTGAGAAGTTTGCAATAACTAACCACACCCCTCCCCTCCCCTTTCCTATAAAAGGACTTTGCTGAAAGCTTTCTGGGAGTTCAGGGTTTTTAGGCATGAGCCACCCATCTCCTTGCATGGCCCTGCAATAAACCTCTCTCTGCTCCAAACTAATGTTTTGGTATTGTTTGGCCTCACTGTGTATCAGGCACACAGACCTGATGTTTGGTAACAAGACTTGATGTCTACTCAAGAAAGAGACAATGATAGTCTTCTCCCCTCCCCACTCTTTCTTTGATTACAAAAATGTAGCCCTCTTTGTTCTTGGGGTTGCACTACCTTGCCTGCCCACTAGTATCTCTCACAAGCATCCTATGCTAATAAACTCACTCTTTGCCAACTGCTTTGCCTCATATTGACTTCTTTCTGTGAGGAGATAAGACCTGAGCTTCAATAAGTCTGACACCAGATGAGCTGTTTTAATTGAAAGACAGTGGGCTTGAATCCTCTCCTGAACCAGGGATCCTGGGTTCAAATTCTAATCTCAGGTGCAGCTGGGTTCCTGTCCTATTTGAGAAGGAGTGTGGCTTCAGAGCCTGCTCCGGACACTCAGAACTCTTTCAGGCACAGATCCAAACCACTAAATAAAATATACAATGTTAGGAACTAAATGGATTGAAAACAGTAATGATTTTAAGGCAGTTTATAAAACACTCCTTTGATCTTTTGGAAGAAAAGACAAAAGACTCAATCCCTTAATCTATGTCAAAGAAAACAGTCAATGATGACATTTAAGGAGAGACTGCAGGATTTTTAAACTGTGATTGTAGTTTTAAATACATATTATATATTGTGTTAGACTAAGTCTTGTAAAAAGCATGTCTTAAGGGATAAGAAAAATTAGCAATTCCCTAAATTCAGATAATATAAAGATTTTTAAAATCTTAAACTTAAAAATTCACTCTCAAAAGTTTCAAAGGGCCTTTTCCAAACATATTTACGTGCTCTTGCTGCCTGTTGAACTTCTGCTCCAGAAAATATAAAGGTCGACCACAACAGGCCTCTCCTCCAACTCACGGGCCTTCCGGCTCCTCAAATGGGCAGAAGGTGTGAAGTCCAGGCAGCGGCCCCACTGAGGCCAGACCCAGGGGCGGGTCTCAAGGCCGCCTCCCGAGCCCCAGCTTTCTGAAATGGGACGCGGGTCTGGACATGGATGACCAGCGGGCACAGAAGACCCGAAAGTGTCTGCTCCGCAGTGCTGCACCGCGGCCTCCGGGTCCTAGTATTCCAACCTGGAAGTCAGCTTCGAGCTTTGCTTTAGACCGACCCTCCAGGCCAAGTGGACAGGACCACCAGGGAAGTGCCTGTGTGGACATGTCTTGAACCTCTTTGGGTAAAAACCAAGAAGTGAGCTGCAGCACTTTACAGTGCCCACTACAAAGAGGGCACTTGAAAAAGCAAGAGAGTCCCAGAGAATTATCTGCTTCTGCTTTATTGACTACGCCTAAGCCTTTGACTGTGTGGATCACAAGAAACTGGAAAATTCTTAAAGAGATAGGAATACCAGACCACCTTATCTGCCTCATGAGAAACCTGTATGCAGGTCAAGAAGCAACAGGACAGGGAACAACAGACTGGTTCTAAATTGGGAAAGGAGTATGTTAAGGCTGTATATTGTCAACCTGCTTATTTAACTTATATGCAGAATACATCATACGAAATGCCAGGCTACATGAAGCACAAGCTGGCATCAAGATTGCTGGGAGAAATATCAATAACCTCAAATATGCAGATGACACCACCCTCATGGCAGAAAGCTAAGAAGAACTGAAGAGCCTCCTGATGAAAGTGAAAGAGGAGAGTGAAAAAGTTGGCTTAAAACTCAGCATTCAAAAAACCAAGATCATGGCACCTGGTCCCATCACTTCATGGCAAACTGATTGGGAAACAATGGAAACAATGAGAGACTTTATTTTCTTGGGCTCCAAAATCACTTCAGATGGTGACTGCAGCCATGAGATTAAAAGACGTTTGCTCCTTGTGAGAAAAGCTATGACCAACCTAGACAGCTTATTAAAAAGCAGAGACATTACTTTGCCAATAAAGGTCCATCTAGTCAAAGCTATGGTTTTTCCAGTAGTCATATATGGATGTGAGTTGGACTATAAAGAAAGCTGAGTGCCAAAGAATTGATGCTTTTGAACTGTGCTTTTGAAGACTCTTGAGAGTCCCTTGGACTGCAAGGAGATCAAACTAGTCAATCCGAAAAGAAATCAGTCCTGAATATTCATCGTAAGGACTGGTGCTGAAGTTGACACTCCAGTGCTTTGGCCACCTGGTGGGAAAAACTGCCCCATTGGAAAAGACTCTGATGCTGGGAAAGCTTGAAAGCAGGAGAAGGTGATGACAGAAGATGAGATGGTTGGATGGAATCACTGACTTGATGGACATGAGTTTGAACAAACTCTGGGAGTTGGTGATGGACAGGGAGGCCTTGTGTGCTGTAGTCCATGGGATTGCAAAGAGTTGGACACGACTGAGCAACTGAACTGAACAAAGAGGAAAGCTTCGTGGTTGGTTGGTTTTTCTGAACTTTGGACATGCAGCTCTAATCTACATTCTGGTGACCAGTAAGGCTGTCCAGAGAGCAGGACTCTGTAGCAAGACCAAAGCAAGGATGCCTGGCCATTTTCACATGGTGACCCAGCAGACCCAATGGGAATGGAAGGCTCTGTAGAAGACAGAGTTCTGAAGAGAGCCTCTAACAAGCCCCAGTAACAAGCCCTGTGGTTCTGGAGGAAGACCACGCTCACTTCTGCCAGCGAGTGTCGTCCATGTGCATCCTGGCTTCCCACAGAGTCCTATTGAGACTGAATCTCAGACCATGGGGCACCAAGTAACTGTGTGGACTGACATCCCGTCACATCCTAGGGGTCATCTGATCCACCGACTTACACAGTGAAGGTACAGAGTAGAATTCCGTCATACAATGGAACTCATTTATATCAGACTAGACACAAGCGGGTCTGTAAGACCAAAACAAGTTCTAAAAGCAGGCAACTCAGACTCCCATAGCATCTCAGACTCCCATAGCATCTCAGACTCCCATAGCATCTCAGACTCCCATAGCATCTCAGACTCCCATAGCATCTCAGACTCCCATAGCAACTCAGACTCCCATAGCATCTCAGACTCCCATAGCATCTCAGACTCCCATAGCATCTCAGACTCCCATAGCATCTCAGACTCCCATAGCATCTCCATCCACTATCTCACTGGCTTTCCCTCCACTCACAGCACTACCTTCAACCACAATGGATGGTTGCTGCCCTCTGCCCCACTCGGGTAACCCTGCAAGAGAATGCCAGAGGGAACTTCTTTAGGGTGGGATCACTGGGGTGGGATGAGAGCTGTTCCAGGACTAAGATCCTACAGGAATAAAGGTTTAACCGCACGAGGTAAAGACTCCCATCCCACCGAGGTGGGCAGAACTTGGAGGAGTTGATGGGAGAAGGCAGGCTGCTCTAATTACCACCCGAGGCCCAAGGTCAGCTCCAGAAGCAGCTCAGCAGCAGCCAGGTTTTGTGTGCTAATTGATATTTCTTTCTCCCCCACCCCTTCTGATGAGAAGATTGGGGATTGATGACATATTTGGTTTCAGATGAACATTTGACTGAATAGACACCATGGTATGGTAGCTTCATTTACTATGTTGGGGACATTAAGCTTTCACCCACAGGAAGGATAAAAACAGATGCTTGGGAGGGTAAGAAGATGTGTTATGAACATCTTCCCTCTGGGATCCATTCTCCATCCTGTTCTGGACCCCAAGAGGCTGACTGGATGATATCATCACCTGAATTCTGGTTGATTTTGTCCATGGGGACAATGACTGAAAATTAGCAGGAAGGAGGAGAGTAAAGCGAGGCTTAAAGAAATTGCCAATTTTACAACCATATTTTGCTCTGCCACTTTTTACAGTCCTTTGTTCATGTATTCGAGTTTGCGTCTGCCACAGGATTCCCAGCTCCTAGAACAGCTAGTTTCACACACAGGCATGGTTTTTTCTTAGACAGGAGGCCTTCCAATCAGTTATCATCCTTCTGAATACACAGATGTGTTTCCATCCTGGAGGCCAGAGAGAACATAAGAGTCTGTGCAACAGTTGTCCCAGCCATCCTTAGAGGGATCTCAAACGTGACCTCCCTTGGAGTGATCTCAGACGTGACCTCCCTTGGAGTGATCTCAGATGTGACTTCCCTTAGAGTGATCTCAAACGTGACCTCCCTTCCCAAGTTTGGAGCAGACGTCACTGTCCAACCTGATGTGTTCATCAAGCCCCTCAGATGCGTTGTTGCTCTGGACCGTACCCTTTGCTTCCTCACTTCTTTCAGGAGCTTTGTCTGCTGTGCTTATTAAAAGGCTAACCCCTTGCAGGAGTGATTCTTTTTAAAAAAGACCTGGCATAGTTCTGCCACATGGATCTCCTCATGTTCCAAATACAGTGCACTCTAATCTCTAAAGTGCCGTCCACACCCTAAGTCCAGGAAGCTCCCAGAGAGTCACAAGGGGTGTTAGGTGGAGAATTTTCTCTGACCTCCTGCACTGCTCTTTGCTTTTGGATATCATCGCAAACCACTCTGGCACACTCTATTCCTGAATGTAAGGGTAAGGAGTGGGGAGGCCTCTGCAATCCAAGTGGCGAGTCTGAAAGTAGACCAAGAAAATCCAGAAAAAATTCCTGGGCAATTTTTGTCCTTTCAGTGATGTTTTTTTCTTCTCATAGTAGTCTCTGTTGTCAATGTGGAAATTCTTAGCTTCATTAATCATGACATGTTGCATCTTTTCAAATGTACTTTTTCATGAAGGTTTTCTGAGTTATTGCCTGGCAGATGTTTTTTGTGTGTGATTAGTCTTCAATCATGTCCAACTCTCTGCAGCCCCATGGACTGTAGACTGCTAGACCCCTCTGTCCATGGAATTTCACAAGCAAGAATACTGAGCGGGTTGCCATCTCCTTCTCCAGGGGATCTTCCCCACCCAGGGATCGAACCCCATCTCTTGCCTCTCCTGCATTGGCAGGTGGAACATGCTATTAAAAATGCAAGAAGAGCTCTTCCTGCCATCTTTCAGTGCTGCCACAATGGTGCACGAATGTCCTGGTTGATGCTCTCAAGAGGATCAACAATGGCAAAAGGAGAGAGGTAAATGACAGGTTCCAATCAGGCCGTGCTCCAGAAGTCATCATCAGGCTTCTAACTACGATGATGAAGCATGGTTACATTGACAAATTTGAAATCATTGATAATCACAGGGCTGGTAAAATTGTGAACCTCACAGGCAGGCTAAATAAGTGGCGAATGATCAGCCCCAGATTTGATGTGCAATTCAAAGAGCTAGAAAAAAGACAGAATAACCTGCTCCCATCCTGTTGATCTGGTTTCATTGTTCTGACAATCTCAGCTGACATCACGGACCATGAAGAAACACTACGAAAACACACAGGAGGGAAAATCCCTGGATTCGTTTTCTAGAGATGTACTACGTGCGTGCAAATAAAATGCCTCAATGGTTAAAAAAAAAAAGATACAAATGCAGGTCTTCCTAATGAAATAAAGAAAGGAGATGATTTTTAAAAATTCTTTAAAAATCAAAGTATAGTTTATTTACAATATTTTCTTAGTTACACCTGTTCAGCAAAGTAATTCAATTTTTTACAAGTATGTTCCATTTGGTATTACAAAATAATGCCTATATTTCTCTGTGATGTATAACATATATTTGTTGCTTATTTATTTCATACATAGGAGTTTGCACTTCTTAATTCCATGCTCCTTCCCCTCTTTATCCCCACTAGTAACCACTAGTTTGTTCTCTATATCTGTTTCGTTATACGCTTGTTTGGTTTATTTCTTAGATTCTACATATATTTGATGAGTCCCTTGGACATTAAGGAGATCAAACCAGTCAATCCTAAAGGAAATGAACCCTGAATATTCATTGGAAGGACTGATGCTGTAGCTGAAGTTCCAATACTTTGGCCACCTGATGCGAAGAGCCAACTCATTGGAGAAGACCCTGATGCTGGGAAAGACTGAAGGCAGGAGGAGAAGGGGACGACCGAAGATGAGATGGTTGGATGGCATCACCGACTCGATGGTCACGAGTCTGAGCAAACTCCAGAAGATCGTGAAGGACAGGGGAAACCTGGCGTGCCACGGTCCACTCGTGTTGGTGCAAATGGCAGGATTTCCTTCTTGAATGGCTGGGTAGTGTTCCATTGTGCATACATGGACCACATCTTCTTCACTCATTCATCTATTGATGGACACGTAGGTTGTTTCCATATCTTGGCTGTTACAAATAATGCTGCTATGAACATTGGGATGCATGTCTTTTTGAATTAGTGCTTTTGTTTTCTTTCGATATAAATCCAGGAGTGGAACTGCTGAGTCATACGGCAATACATACACATAGTTTTTGTGAAATGCTGCCATACCGTTTTCCATAAGGGCTGGACATTTCCACCAACAATGCACGAGAGTTCCCTTTTCTCCACATCCTTGTCAAAATTTGTTATTTGTACTATACTTTTGATGATAGCTATTCTGACAGGTGTGAGGTGATATCTCATTGTGGTTTTAATTTACATTTCTATAATGATTAGTGGGGCTTCCCAGGTGGTACTAGTGGTAAAGAACCTGCCTGCCAATGCAGGAGATGTAAGAGATGCAGGTTTGATCCCTGGGTTGGGAAGATACGCTGGAGGAGGGCATGGCAACCCACTCCAGTATTCTTGCCTGGAGAATTCCACGGACAGAGGAGTCTGGCGGGCTACAGTCCACGGGGTCACAAAGAGTCAAACACGACTGAAGTAACTGAGCATGCATGCAGTGATTAGTGATGTTGAGTATCTTTTCATGCACCTAATAGCCATTTCTATGTCTTCTTTGGAAAAATGTCTATTCAGGTCTTCTGCCCTGAAATTAACGCTTACATCTCTTTGGTCTCCTTAAACCTGGAAGAAAGAGAGAAAGGCATAGAGTTCATCTGGATACATTTTAGGTACCTATGACATATCAAGATGTACAACAAGCAATTGGACATAATAAAAATATTTTGAGCTCAGATAAAAATTATAGCTTTTTCCCATTAAAATGTAATCAAATGAGTGTATTGGTTATCTACTAAAATTTAAGTTTTATTCTGAGACATTGCTATTAGTGCACAAAAGTGGTATGCGGTAATGAGTAGCACATGGCAAACCAACATTTCCACTGAGAACAGTTAGAAAAGGCCATTATCATATATAAAACATCTGTCTGAAGGCAATTTAAAGCTGAGGCAACCAGCTTTGCTTTGCTTTAGACAAATTAGAGATTTGCAAATATAAATCAGAGATTAAAAATACTGTCAAAACTTTCCTTGAGTAGCTAAGTCTCTAACTGGATTAAGATAATCATCTGTTACTCTGTTGGCCTTGCAAAGGAGAGCATGAATCTTCTTGAGAGGAAGAGAGGATTATCTAAATCCTCTATACCTTTTTTCATACAGTGTCTAGGATTTAACTGAAAATTACCTGCATGCCAAAATACAGGACTGTATGGCAAAGACCAAGAAGGAAAAAACCATACAACAGAAACAGACCAAAGTTAATCCAAATAATGGAATTATCAGACAAGGATTGAAAAGAGCTATTATTTATGTGCTTAAGAAAGAGAGGAAAAAAGGGAGAAAAAAAAATCATCAAAGAATTGATAGACTCCAGTAGGAATTCTAGAATTGAATTGAAACTCAACATTAACAGATAGGTTTAATAGGAAATTAGACACAGCAAAAGAGAAAATTAGTGGACTAGAAGGCTGATAAAATCAATATTTAGATTTAAGCATATATAAAGAAAAAGAAGAGTGAAAATTCAGATTAAAAAATAGTCATATGGTACACAACAAAAACGTCAAATGTGTACACAACATGGAGAGATGTGAAAAGTATTAAGAGCAATATCTTATTTAAGAGATAACTTCTGGAAAATTCCAAAGCTGACAAGACAGAAAAAGCTTGACATGCTGTGAATCCCAAGCAGGATGAATAGAAATAAAAATATACATAGGCACAGCATATCAAACTGTTAAACATCAAAGACAAAGAAAAAAGTCTCAAGATGAATAAAAAAGGGCACATTACTTTCACAGTAGTAACAGAAAATATTCTGTTGACTTTAAAATTTTTTCATTTTATGTTGGACCATAGTTGATTAACAAGTTTGTATTAGTTTCAGGTGTACAGCAAAATGATTCAGTTATACATGTATCTTCTTTTTATTTTGTTGACTTTTTATAATTTAGATATAATTGGCATATAACATTATATTAGTGGCTGGTATACAACACAGTGATTAGATATTTCTGTATATTGCAGAGTGATCACCATTGGACAGTAAGTCTAGCTGACATCCATCACTATATATTATTACAACATTTTTTTCCTTGTGAAAATTTTTAAGATTTATTCTCTTAACAACCTACAAATATACAATAGAGTATTACCATAGTTGGGCTTCTCTGGTAGCTCAGCTGGTAAAGAATCCACCTGCAATGTGGGAGACCTGGGTTCAATTCCTGGGTTGGTAAGACCCCCTGGAGAAGGGAACAGCCACCCGCTCCAGTATTCTGACCTGGAGAATTCCATGAACTGCATAGTCCATGGGGTCACAAAGAGTTGGACACAACTGAGCGACTTTCACTTTCATTGCCATAGTCCCCGTGCTATACATAACATCCCACGACTTATTCATTTTACAGTTGGAATTTTGTGCTTTTTAACTTACTTTATCCATTTTCGCAACCCGATCCCCACCACTATTCTTTGTACTCACGAGCTTGGGAGCTTTTTTGGTTGGTTGGTTTTTGTCTTCATACTCCACATATAAGTGAGATCACATAATATTTGTTTTTCTCTGTCTTATCTCACTTAACATTATGCCCTAAAAATCCACCCATATTGTCAAAAATGGCAAAATTTCCTTCTTTTTCTATGATTGAATAATGTTTCATTGTGTGTGTTTAATGGCTATACAGAATATAGGAACATAAATTTCTTCCATATCTTGGCTATTGTAAATAATGCTGCAATAAACATAGGGGTACATATATCTTTCAGTTAGTACTTTTTTTCTTTGAATAAACACCCAGAAGTGAACCTGGGGAATCATATGGCCATTCTACTTTTAATTTTTTGAGGAACTTCCATAATACTTTCCATAGTGGTTGCACAAATTTGTATTCCCAACAGTGCACAAGGGTTCCTTTTCCTTCAATCCTCACTAAGACTTGTTATTTCTTGTCTTTTTGATGATAACCATTCTAATAAGTATGAGGTGATATCTCATTGTGGTTTTGATTTTCATTTCCCTAATGATTAGTGATGTTAAAGCAATTTTCATGTACCTTTTATTATCTATCTGTATGTCTTCTTTAGAAAAAAGTCTATTCAGATTTTGTGCCATTTTAAAATTAGATTGTTTTATTTTGTTGTTATTGAGTTGAATGAATTCCTTATATACGTTGGATGTTAACCCCTTATGAGACACATGATTTGCAAATATATTCTCCTATTTGGTATGTTGCCTTTTAATTTTTTTGATGATTTGATTTGTTTTACACAAGGTTTTAAGTTTGATGTGATCTTGCTTATTTATTTTTGCTTTTGTTATCTATGCTTTTGTTGTCAATTCAAAAATACAAAATCACCAAGACAGATGCTAAGCAGCTTACCACCTATGTTTTCTTCTAGGAGTTTTATGATTTCAGATCTATCATTAAAGCTTTTAATCCATTTTGAGTTAATTTTGTATGTAAGAGATGGACTAATGGAACAGGATAGAAATCCAAGAAATAAACCCAAGCACTTGTCAGTTAATCTATGATAAAGGAGGTAAGAATATACAATGGAGAAAAGATAATCTCTTCAATAAGTGGTGCTGGGAAAACTGGACAGCTCCATTTATTAATAAAAGAATGAAATCAGAACATTCTCTATCACCATCTACAAAAATAATGTCAAAATGGATTAAAGTCTTAAATACAAGACTGGAAACCATAAAACTCCTAGAAGAAAACACAGGCAGAATACTCTTTGACACAAGTTGTAGCAATATATGTGTTTTTGGCTCTATCTCCTAAAGCAAAGAAAATAAAAGCAAAATAAGTAAATGGAACATAGTGAAACTTAAAAGCTTTTGCATAGTAAAGAAAACCATTGACAGAATGAAAAGACAGTCTACTGAATAGGAGAAAATATTTCCAAATGATATGACTGATAAAGTGTTACTATCCAAAATATCAAGATAGCTCATACAACTTAACATCAAAAAGCAAGCAACCTGATTTTAAAATGTGCAGAAGACCTGAATAGACATTTAAAAAACAAAACAAAACAAAACAAACAGATGGCCAACAGGCACATGGAAAGAGGTTCAACACTGTTAATCATTAGAGAAACTCAATTTAAAACCACAATGAGATATCACCTTATACTGCCAGAGTGGCTACCGTTAAAAAGAACACAAATAAAAAATGTTGGCAAGCATGTGAAAACCAGTAAGGAGCTTTCTCAAAAGACTAACAAGAGAACTCCCACATCACTAAAATGAGAATCCACTCCTGGGGATACATCCAAAAAGTGAAAAACTAATTTGAAAAGACATATGAATCCCAATGTTCATAGCAGCATTATTTACAACTGCCAAAATACAGAAGCAACCTAAGTGTCCATCAGCAATGACTGGATAAAGAAGATGGGCTGGGGGGTGGGGGGGTGGCCGTGGTGTAGGGGCTGTAGCTGTGCGCGGGGACCGGGTGCGGTGCCTGCGGTTGCTGCGGAGCTGACGAGAAACTACTAAAGTTCCTGTGGACGAAAAGTAGAATTTCATAAGAGCATAATGGATGGAGAAGAGAAAACCTATGGTGGCTGTGAGGGCCCTGATGCCATGTATGTCAAATTGATATCTTCAGATGGTCATGAGTTTATTGTAAAGAGAGAACATGCGCTAACATCAGGAACAATAAAAGCCATGTTGAGTGGCCCAGGTCAGTCTGCTGAGAATGAAACTAATGAAGTCAATTTTAGAGAGATCCCTTCACATGTGCTATCGAAAGTATGCATGTATTTTACCTACAAGGTTCGCTACACTAACAGCTCCACGGAGATTCCCGAATTCCCAATTGCACCTGAAATTGCACTGGAACTGCTGATGGCTGCAAACTTCCTAGATTGTTAAATAAAATAAATTATAATAAACTGTTAACTCTTTTCAGTATTTAATACCTGTAGTTCAGTTAGTAATTTTTTCATATATAGCATGTTGCCTGTGTGCAGTTGAACTTTAAAGTTCATTGCAAAGCAGATTATCTTCTGTTCTTTTGCATAGTGATCGGAGTTGAAGTTTGTTTGCTATATCAACAAATTAAGGACATTTTCACAAATTGAGAAATAAAGAAATATACCAATTAAAAAAAAAAAAAGAAGATGGGCTATACATACACAATGGGATACTACTCAGGCATAAAAAATGAAACTTTGCCTTTTGGAACAACATGTATAAAATAAGTCAGACAGAAAGATAAATACTGTATGATATCACTTACATGTAGAATCTAAAATATAAAGCAAACTAATGAAAACTAGTAACAAACGAGTAACCAAAAAGGATCAGACCCACAGATACAGTGGGGAGAAGGAAGCGGGGGAAGGGAAAAATAGAGTAGGGGATTAAGAGGTAGAGACTACTATGCATAAAATAAATAGGCTCCAGGGATTATATTGTACAACACAAGGAATACAGCCAATATTTTATAAAAACTATAAACGAGGTATAACCTTTAAAAACTGTGAATCATATACTTACCCAGCAGGGGAGATATCATGATCACGAAGGTGGTTTTCCCAGGGCAAGGCTCATCCATTGCACTCTGGGTGTGCTGACCCCTGCAATTTCCCCAAGCATGGGGAACTTGGCTGCATAATTTGTAGTAGGGAGGGGCTGCGTTCATGCTTCCTCCTGGTAGGTTTTGAAAAACAAACGTTTGGGAATTTCCCAGTGGTTCAGCATTTAGGAATCTGTGTTTCCAGTGCAGGGGGCACAGGTTCAATCCTTGGTTCTGGAACTAAGACCCCATAGGCCATGTGGTACAGCCGAAAAACAAAACAAAAACCAAGACACTGTGGATCACTGTGTTGTATAGTAAAACTTATATAATATTGTAAATCAACTATTTACATATATACATAAACATTTTAAAAAGGAAGTAATTACTGACAGGTTTGTATTTAGTACCATTTTGCCATTGCCTGCTGTTTTGTAGCTTGTCTGTTTCTTTTTTCTTCTCTCACTCACTTGCTTTGATGACTTTCTGTAGTAGATGCTCAGATTCGTATCCCTTTATCTTTTGGAGTGGAAATGGCAACCTACTCCAGTATTCTTGCCTGGAGAATTCCATGGACAGGGGAGCCTGGCAGGCTACAGTCCATGGGGTGGCAAAGAGTGAGACACGACTGAGCAGCTATCATTTATACTTTCATACGTTTTCCTATTACAGATCTTCCTTGACTTGTGATGGTTTTATGTCCCAATAAACCCATCAGAAGTTGAAAATATTTTAAGTCAAACCTGCATGTAATACAACTAACCTACTGAACATCATAGCTCAGTCTAGCCTACCTTAAATCAGCTCAGAACACTTACATTGGCCTACAGTTAGGCAAACTCATTTAACACAAAGCTTATTTTTAAATTAAAATGTTGAATATATCATTTAATTTATTGATCACTGTACTGAAAGTAAAAACCAAAATGGTTGTATGGATACTCACCATCAGAGCCACAGCTGAAAACGCAGCAGGCCTGAAGAATGTTTGAAACATTGAACTAAAATTAACTGCTGGATGATATTGATGCTACAGTGACAGGGTCATCAGTTCTCTCCTGATGAGGCTGGAGGATAGCTGGCAGGAGGCACTGGGGCATCTGCACTAGCTGATGGTTTAGTAGGCACAATATTCTTTAGGAAGATTTCAAGCTTTGATTGTAGTTTGTTTTGCCTGCAACATTGTCTTGTGTGCAGAATAAGACAGTTCAAAAACCAGTTTTCAAACAATGCTAATATCATCCAGGCTTCCCTGTTATGGCAACAGTAAATGGGAAGTATATGCTTTTTTGAGCAGGCTCTGGGAGTTGGCGATGGACAGGGAAGCCTGGCATGCCACAGTCCATGGGGTGGCAAAGAGTCGGACACGACTGAGTGACTGAACTGAATTGAACTGAGCCTATAGGCTTTCTTATATTCCTGCGTGCTCTAGGGTTTTCCAAGTGGTAGGTTAAGAAAGGCTTTAACTTGAACCTTACAACATCTCTATCCCAAAGCAGCATTATACAGTCTTTGAAAGCCTTGAATCCTGGCATTGTCTTGGACTTTTGATGAATGTACGTATGCTCTGGCATATGTTTTTGGAACAAGTTGATTTCATCAACATTACATACGTGTTCTGGCAAATACCTCTCCACAATTATTCTACGCAGCTCTTCCTTAAACACTTTGGTATCAGCAACCTGCTGCCTCACCACCAATCTTCACATTATGAAAATAACAATGCCGCTTGAAACATTGGACATTTACTCACTATAAACATTCGCGTATGTGTAAGATCGTCAGTACACTCTTTAAGTGTATAGAAAAAGCTTGCCTCAGACTACGTAATGTGCGCTTCTCTATCTGGTCTTCCACTCTAGTGTTGAGAAATTTTCCATATCATCGATTAGCCCAGGTAATCTCTTCACGAAGACAGTGGATTTAACAAATGCTGACAATTTTACTGCATCACCGATTCACTTAGCCTTTAAGACGGTCGAGATCATCCATTGCGAAAGTCCTAACTCACACGTGATGGCCATTACTGACTTGCCACTTTCATGCAGGGAAATTGAGTTTCCTCTCAAGAATAATTGCTTTCCTCTTCTTCACATCAGAAGCAGGGAGCGACACAGCACACTATAGGGCGTTGGTTGTTTACCCTCGTGATCACACAGCTGACTGGGAGCTGTGGCTCACTGCCAGTGCCCGGCATCATATGAAAACAATATCGCATACGGCTAGCTCAAGAAAAGATCAAAATTCAAAATTCGAAGTATAGTTTCTACTGAGTGCGAATTACTTCCGTACCACCGTAAAGTCAAGAAATCCTAAATCGAACCATTTTAAGACAGATCATTTGTACTAATTAGCACCCTTTCATTTCAGCTTAAGTCCCTGTCACATTCCTTGTACCACCAGTCTAGTGGTGATGAACTTGTTTACCTTTCGTTTGTCTGGAAGATTCTCCATATCATCTTCAATTCCGCATGTTAAAGTGACTATTCTGCTGAGTTCTTAAGGATGCCAGCTGGGCAATTAGAAAAGTCATAACTTCTCCAAGTGAACAGGGTGAAAGTAGTCCAAGAAGATTCAGAGAATTTTGTGGGGAGGGGGAACAAGTTTTGGATTCTTCATTTCCTTATAAAGACTGTAAATGTAATCAATTATAATTTTTTCTAAGTTATAAAGGTTTTCTGGGTACGTCTTGGAAATTTCCACTGTTGTTAAAAAAGTATTGAAATGTTTCGTATCTTAAAAGTGGGAGAAAACTTATCCATGAACTATGCACAGAGTAAAGAAACTACCCTGTGCACAGAGTAATTAACAAATTAATTTTTCTAATAACTTTTAAAGGGGCTTCCCAGAGGGCTCAGTGGTAAAGAATCTGCCTGCCAAAGCAGGAGATGCAGGTTTCATCCCTGGATTAGGAAGATCCCCTGGAGAAGGAAATGGCGACCCACTCCAGTATTCTTGCCTGGGAAATCCCACAGACAGAGGAGCCTGGTGGGATACTGTTCATGGGGTTGCAAAAGTATCAGGCACAATTTAGAGACTAAACGACAACAAAAAGTCTTGAGTAACACCTATGAAAACCATTTAGAAAGAAGTAAATTGAAAATTAGATTAGGCTTTCCAAGATCCTATCAAGCTGTTTTCCTAGCAAAGTTTTTCAGAGGCATATTTTCACATTATTTGAGAACATTGACGACATAATGAAAAACATCTTTGTAGCCTGGTCTACTTTTCATGATTCAGATGAGCCTTGCACAAAATTTTCTTGGGCTCCAAAATCACTGCAGATGGTGACTGCAGCCATGAGATTAAAAGATGCTTGCTCCTTGGAAGAAAAGCTATAACAAACCAAGACAGCATATTAAAAAGCTTTGCCGACAAAGGTCCATCTAGTCAAAGCTATGGTTTTTCCAGTAGTCATGTATGGATGTGAAAATTGGACCATAAAGAAAGCTAAGCGCTGAAGAATTGATGCTTTTGAACTGTGGTGTTGGAGAAGACTCTTGAGTCCCTTGGACTGCAAGGAGATCCAACCAGTCCATCCTAAAGGAGATCAGTCCTGAATATTCTTTGGAAGGATTGGTGCTGAAGCTAAATACTTTGGCTGCCTGATGCAAAGAGCTGACTCATGAGAAAAGAACCTGTTGCTGGGAAAGATTGAAGGCAGGATGAGCAGGGGACGACAGAGGATGAGATGATTGAATGGCATCACCAAGTCGATAGACATGAGTTTGAGCAAACTCCGAGAGATGGTAAAGGACAGGGAAGCCAGCATGCTGCAATCTGTGGGGCTGCAAAGAGTTGGAAATGACTGAGCGACTGAACTGAACTGGACGATATTTAAACAACCTTTTGTCACTCCTCAGAAAGTAATCCATGCTGATTGCTCAAGAGGTGTTGAAAAATCTCAGAATCAAATTTATCACTCAAAGTTCCAAGTCTCTTCAAGACTATAAAAAGGGCCTTCTTTAAGTCATTCATTGTTTGGCTGGTTATGAGGGTATAGGACTTAGGGTAAATTGCAGATAAGCTTGAATCATGAAGAAGTCTGGCACTGCCTTCAGTTAATGTAGAAGATTCTTCACTCCAGTAGATCTTTGTCATGACACACAGTTTGCCAGTGTAGCCACCCATTTTTACCAGTTTCTTCTTTAAAGTTAAGGCAGTTTGTATAGAATAACCTTTTAGTTCCTCATTCAGTTCCCTGAGGAAGGTGTATAAGACTGGTGGCCGGTCCTGGGAAATTAGAAGTGCATCGCAGATGACGCTCTGGTTCTCTTGCAAGTCCAGATCCAAAGACCAGCTCTTAGAAAAGATCAATGTACCTTGATGAACAGAGCCCATCTCTTTACGTATCATCTGTGCAAGTCCTTCATGTTGTGAGAACAGTCTCTTGCAGAGGATTTCCGGAATATACGTCACCTTTTCTGATGGCACTAGGTATGAAAATAATTATAATAAATTTTTCAACACTGGAAGCTTCCAATTCCAACCATGACAAAGTAGCTTGCACCAGACCAACCCCTCCCACCAAACACAACTATAAAAGTTGCATAAAATATAAAAACAGAAATTTAAAGAACCAGAGAGCAACCAACACAAGCAGGGCTTAAAGGGTCACAATATTTGATGGAAGTACAGGAAGTAGCACCACATTCATCCCAGCTTTCTGCCTGAGGGTATTTTCCATATCATGTCATGGGTAAATACAGTCCAAGCACAAATCTCCAGTTTTACTAGGCTGAGGAAAAAGAGACTGGCATTCAGGGCTACCAGAGGAACTATAATTCGAGAGGGAAGATCTAAGATGAAACTGCAGAAAAGCAGCCAAACTCCACATACATATTTCCTTCAACTCACTTGGTAGATACAGGGTGAGATGCAGAAAACCCAGAAGAAAATGTCAACTGGGAGGATAAAAGGAGCTGAACCTGAGTTTTATCAACCTCATGGTGGTGGGGTGACTTAGACTGGAATTCAAATCCCGGAAGGCCTGTGGTAAACACCTCAGACTTTGAGTTGAGACTCAAGAAGAGCCATGACCTAATAATGGTAAGGGCAAAATTTAAAGATATTCTTTCTAGAAAAGCATAAAACAAATCTTAAAACAAAAAATCAAGGTTATCACTGGTATTCTATCTACCCACAGAAATATAATCCCCTTTGGAGGAATGTAGCATCTTCCAAAGCCTCTGTAGTTTTTTTCTTTTATTTTAATTGGAGGATAATTGCTTTACAACATTTTGTTGGTTTCTGCCATACAACAACATGAGTCAGCCATAAGTATATACATGTGCCCTCCCTCCTGAACCTCCCTGCCAGCTCCACCCCATCCCACCCCCCTGGGTTGCCACAGAGCACTGAGTTGAGCTCCCTGGGTTATACAGCAACTTCCCACTTGCTGTCTGTTGCACGTACGGTAATATACATGTTTCAGCGCTAGTCTCTCAATTTGTCCCACTCTCTCTTTCCCCTACTGTGTCTAGGAAGATGCCACGTACCACCGGGCAACTAAGCCGGTGTGCCACAACCACTGAGCCCAGCCACACGCTGGAGCCCCTGCTGCAACTGAGCCTGTGCTCCACAACCAGAGAAGCCACTGCAACGAACAGCCCCTACACTGCAGCTAGAGAGCAGCCCCTGCTCGCAGCGACTAGAGAAAGCTCATGTGTAGCAAGAGAGACCCAGCACAGCCATAAATAAACAAAGAAAAATGAAAGAAAAATAAAAGAGCAGTCGGGGGATAAAAGCCCTCTATCAGCTTCTCCCTAAGGAGAGGAGGAACTGGGACACACATCCAGGGCCTCACCTTTTCTGGCTACACCTTGAGGCACTGGCTCCTCCCTTCCCTTATCAGGGCACTGGAGGGACTTGGCTTACTCCAGTGTTCCGGGGAACACTAGGAACCAAGCGTTAGCGGCTTAAATGAGCACAGAGCTTTGAGAGGCACCCAGAATGTCTGGCTGAACGACTTAGTGCGTTCATCTCCTATTTGAGGTCAGTCTGTGAAAACGGTTGCTTTATATAATGTGCAGAAACCAA
Source organism: Ovis canadensis (assembly GCF_042477335.2). Classification (NCBI taxonomy): domain Eukaryota; kingdom Metazoa; phylum Chordata; class Mammalia; order Artiodactyla; family Bovidae; genus Ovis; species Ovis canadensis. Next base: position 23,258,321 of record NC_091255.1, on the reverse strand, counting down.
TACAGTTAAGAAGAAAGAAGAAACGGGGTTGATTATGCTCAAAATTAAAGAACAAAACTCATCTCCAGAAACCTTTTCCTAATGAAGTGGAGCCAAGTGATTTACCCAACAGGGAATTCAAAATAATGACCTTAATGATATTTTCTTAGGTCAGGAAAGCAATGTTATGAACAAATTATTTAAAATAAATTTTAACAAGGTGGTGTGAAATCAATATATAAAATCAGTTGCATTTCTACACACTAGTGACAAATAAGAAAAAAATGTAACTTTTAAAGTAAAACATTGAGAATTCCCTGGTGGTACAGTGGTTAGGACTTTGTACCTCCATTCATTCCTGAGGGCACAAATCCAGTTTTGGGTCAGAGAACTAAGAACCCGCAAGCTAAGCAGTGCAGCCAAACAAAAAGATAACATCAATTACAACAAGAAAACATTTTAAAAACCTATGTTCAATTGTACAAAGACCAATTGATATTAAATAATGTCACTATGCCACTTCTGAAATCTATATATTCAGTGTAACTGCGATCAAAATCTTTAAAGGGCTTTTTGTGGCACTTAAACAGTTCTAAAATTTGTTTCATAGATTAAATGATTTAAATTGCCAAGACACTCTCAAAGAAAAAGAGTAATAGTAAGGAGGCCTGCCCTGCTAAGTACTTAGAACAATATTACAATATTAAGACAGTATAGTGTATATGAGGACAGACAAATTGACCAAATGAACATAATAGAGATTCTAGAAACATAGCTATACATATACCAAGTAATATTGCTGGAGATGGCATGGCAAATTGGCGGGTGAAAATGGGAACAGTTCAGTAACTGGAACTGGGTAATGTGGTTACTGGGTTTCCCTGGGAGCTCAGTGCTAAAGAATCTGCCTACCAAGCCAGGAGAACACAGGTTTGATCCCTAGGTTGGGAAGATCCCCCTGGAGAAGGAAATGGCAACCCACTCCAGTATTCTTGCCTAGGAAATCCCATGGACAGAGCAGCCTGGTGGGCTATAGTCCAGGGAGGTCACAAAGAGTTCGACACGACTTAGTGAATGAAAACCAACAATGCAGTTATCCACATGGAATAAAATGAAATACCACCCTTACATCACTACTGAGATAGACTGAGGCTTTAAATGTTAAACATAAGGTGCAAAACCCTAAAACTTTTAGAAGAAAATGAAAGGAAATACGGTTTTACTGGTTAGAGAGGATCTCATATACAAGGCAGAAAGAGCAGTGAAACAGAAAATTTAAATATTGGTAACTTGGTAACTTTAAATATTGGTAACTTAATTTTAAATTAAGTCATAATCAGCAAAAGTATCAAGCTGCTGATAATCATCATATGCCTCAAGGAGTCAGACACGGCTGAAGGGACTGAAGCGACTTAGCAGCAGCAGCAGCAGCCTCATGCAAAGAGAAAACAAAAGCTACAAACTTGGAGAAGATTTCTGTAACCTGTAATACCTATGATCAGAAGAGGATCTGGATTCTAGAATCTCCTACATATCAACAGGAAAAAGACAAAAGCCTAATAGCAAAATGGGCAACCGACAGAATAAGTAAGCATTTCATAGGCAATAAAATACACACAGACAGTAAGTGCACAAAGAGATGCTCAACCAAATTAACAGCCAGGGAAATGCAGATGTTAACAGATACTGTTTTTCACTTATTTGAGTGGGAAAAAGGAGGATGAAAAGAAAGATGAAGAGAAGCTGACAACTGAAGAAGACGCGCCATTTCTAACATGTTGGTGGGAGTAAAGTGACTCACCTACTTTAGAAAACAATCTGGTATTATCTCATTGCTTGGATATTCATCTACTTCCTGACCTAGCAATTCTACTCCTGGGTGTGCACCCGAGAATAACTTTCACAAATATGCGACAGAAGACTGAACAAAAATATTCGCGGTAACACTGTGTATACAGCAGAAAACAACAAACATGTTGCCCATAAACAGTAACAACAAAAACAGGTAAATCAGAGATTCTGAGTATTGTTGGTCTTTCTTCAATAATGGAATATAGCCATGTATGAAGCTGGGTCTCAATATAGACTTCCTACTGACATGATGGATTTCTTTTTTGTTTAAACTAAGTTGACTTGGGTTTCTCTTACTTCCAATCAAAGGAGTTCCTATTACACCAAGAAAAAGTCTAATCAAAATCTGAAATATTACATTTTAATATAGTCCATGCTAAAAACGCCAAAGCATTCCCTGAATGCCAAAATATACTTTGACGATAAGTTTCAAGAAAGAGCTGATTTGAAGAAAAGGAGATTTGAAAAGACATACAAGTCCAAAGAAACCCTAATTAAATTACCTCTAAAGTGATATCTCTGCTGCTGACTTTCTAAATTCTTACCTTTATCAACAGACCAATCATGGGGAACTGGTGATAACATACTTCGTTGAAGGTTCATCTCTTCAAACAACCTGGAAAAATCTTAAAAAACAAAAACTACTTTATTCATTTGTCACAACTAAATGCTTAGCATGTCAACTAAATGCTTTGTATATCTAAAGTCTGCTTAGAAATGACCCCATTTTCCCAATAGAAATATTGTTAAATATTGTGGATAGATTCCCAGGTCAGACAAAAGTTATAAATTTATTCCTTGAGGCTGCTGAAACATACTATGTTGAATATTAATAAGAAAGTGCATGAATAGTAATCAAATACATTACCATATAACGGGGCTCATTTTAAAAGCAATTAAAATTAGAAGACATGATGGCTAGTGAAGGAGAGATTCTAAGAATGAGGCTTGCAATTTCAGAGATTTTTAAGTTGCTAGTGCTGGTCCAATTTCACTGGGGGCTTTTTTCTTTTCCAAAAATCAGATAAAACACCAACATTATCCGTTTCTTATCAGTCCAATTTAGGGTTATATGTTGGTCCACAAATGGAAGAAACAGGAGAGGAAGAGGGAAGAGGTTTTAAAGGAAAGTGTAAAGAAAGATGAAGAGCAAGTACATAAAAGAGGCAAGTGTTCCTGAGAGAAAGAAATGGTCGGTTACCGAAACTGAGCTCCACAGGAACAGGGAGAAGGAATTCATAGGCTTTCCTTGAAAGTGAGTAGACGTGATAGGGAAGAAAAATTACACTAGGTAGTGCTATGGAGAGGAGATAATGTGCTTTTGTGGATGGAGTAACTACCTTCTAAACAGGTAGAGATAGCAAACTATTGCTTGTATCCACCAAAGATTAGTAAATTAGGTGTTGAAATCTGAAGGACTATTGATCTTGCCCCCAATCTCAGAGAACAAAAAATCTTGCTGCCGCAGCCAAATGCACCATTATTTCCAATCCCCCGTCCTCACCTGGTTCAGGATGCATCATGAATTGCACCCACTCCTCCACGGACAGCTGCTTCACCTGATTGTCTTTCACATGCCAGGAATCCGGCTTTTTGGCAAACACTGCACAACAGAATGGCTCTATTTTGAGCATACAGACATATCCACAGAGCCTTTCTTCATCGTATACCTCAAGGAATTTGCATAAATAATTTATCTTCTTCTTCTCCATACAGAAGTGATAGACAGGCAACTTGCTGATGCATTTTTCTATTTCTCTTTCTAACTTGTCAAGGTCACTCTTCTCTGCTTTAAAGCCAATCACTTCTTGTTTTTCTTCACTTAAACCAATAAACAAATATCCCCCACGAGTATTTGCAAATGCTGAAACATTCTGAGGGAGAATCTCTTTAATCCGTTGCAACAGCTTTTGTGTTGAGAAGTCTTTAATCTCCACATATGTGGATTCGGTAAAGGTGAGTTTTTCTCTGTACCTGAGTTGCGTCCTATTGAAAAAGTCAGAAGCCAAGGCTTTTGTGCTACTTTCTTCTCTTTCTTCTCGGCACCTCTTTGAAGGTGACTTTAACGTTAAAGAAAATCTCTCTCTAGTTTCTATCCTGTCTTTGAGGAATTCCAGTGCCACGATAGCATTCATGACATTTACAGAGGTTATATCTCTTTTATACAAATTGGAACTCAAGGTGGCAATCTTCATCCCAGGGATTTTGGAGCTCCATGATTTGACAAAAATCAGAAAATATTTACCTTGTTTCATAAAGTCGAAGTATTTGTGAACAATTGGAACCATATCTGCTAAAGAATGTTCCAAATCTAACCCTATTCCATCTTTTTCATAACTGTAATCTTCATTCTCAATTTCAATCTTGCTCATTCCCCCTCCAGAATTCAGCAAAGTAATCACACATTTTGAGAGGCTTTCATTCTGCTTTTTTCTCAGTTGAGAATCTCTCATTTTTTTTCTATTCTTCTCCCCCAAAGTGACTTTTCCCACATCTAGAACCAGCTCCGGGTAGTTAGTGTCCGAAACAATACAGATGGTCATTTTCTCAGGAGCCATTCAATTTCCAAGCAGAAATTCTTTCCTGTAAAACAGACAGCCATTTACAATAGGACCTGAACAGAAGAGATAGCAGATTCTGTATTGTGAGGCAAACCCAGCAAAATTCTTTCTTTTGCTTTATCCTATATCTCACTGAATCGCATGGTAAGGATACAAAGTATGTTTTCTTTTTTAACGTATTTTGAACTAAGGTAATAATTTCTACTCCTCTAAAATTTTTCAATATTTTACCATAGTTTTATATGACCCTCTTCTAATTGTTTGACTCTCATTTTTATCTGTTTATATTATATCCTAATTCCATATATATATATATATGTATAAAACTTATTTCTCTCTTCTTTTCTTAGATAAGGCCCTGAGGAGAGCCTATCCATATTTCTGATCTCAGTGAACCAAGTTTTAGCTTTATATATTACATATATTTTAATTTTTAAAATGATTTCAACTTTATCTTAATTATCTTATTGAGGAATCCTTTGGGGAAATTATCATTGGGAGTACAAAGACATGTAGCAATATACCATTTTTTTCTTTTTTTTTAGTCCTAAAGCGACATTGCTTTACAATGTTGCCTTGGTGCAATGTGCCATTTTAGTAATTTTTCCTTCCTGCAAGGATGAATCAGATTCACAAATTTTGGCCATTGATCTTAAGGTGGGTCAAGATTTTCTATTTTCTATCCATTTTCTATCAGATATCACATAGCCACATATTTTCAATGAGGTAAAATTCTTATATACAAAAACATTAGCTTTAGTATAACTATATACATAACACATTAGCTCTGTTTCTTTAAGGTCTGTTGGGATTACGGCTTTGCTATATGACCTAGAGACAGCTGAATGTAAAGTTTATCACAGGTAGGAATCACGACACTGGGAAAGGATATAAAGGGTCCGAATACTCCTATCCATTGCTGGACCAATATCCTGAGGAGGCTCAGCTATAGGTTGTAGACACCACCTCAGTCTCCATAAACTTTTGATCATATGTAAATAAATGTATGGATTGAACATTTGTGTCCCTCCAAAATTCGTACACTGAAACCCTGCCCTACCGTGCTGAAGGTATTAGAAAGTGGGGCCTTTGAAGGGTAATTAGGATCAGATGAGATCAGAAGGTTCGAGCACTCGTGAATAAAATTAATGCCGTTATAAGACTCTCAAGACAGCTTGCTTCTCTTCTCTGCTCTCTACCATGTCATGAAAAGTCAGTAGTCTGCAACCAGAAAAGGACCCTCTTTTCAACAAGACTAGAGCCTGACCACACTGGCACCTTGATCCTGGACTTCCCAGCCTCCAGAACTGTGAGAAATAAATTTCGGTTGTTTATAAGCCACCCAGTCTAGGATAGTTTTGTTGTAGCAGCCAGAGCTGAGACATCGAAAATAACTCTGGGTCTGCTTTGGACATCGAAAATAACCCGTGTGCTGAGTTGCTCAGTTGTGTCCAACTCTTTGCAACCCCATGGACCCCAACCTCTGTCCATGGGGATTCTCCAGGCAAGAATACTGGAGTGGGTTGCCATGCCTTCCTCCAGGAAGGATCTTCCCAACCCAGGGATGGAACCCAGGTCTCTCACATTGCAGGCAGATTCTTTACTGAGTCACCAGGGAGGCCACCAGGAAGTTTAGAGTGGTTGTTTTCTAACGACAGGAAATCAGGTGGGGGCTCCTAATCAGAACACGAAGAGGAGAGGTCTGGGGCTGGTTCCTGCCGTGGACTCTGAACCTCCGGGGTGCAGAGCACTCTTCATGCTCTGGAATGTCTTCCATGAAATTTTCTGAGCCCTTCCAGTGCCTGGGACCAGCCAGGGCCAGCAGTGTCATCCTGAAAGGTTACCCAAGCCTGGACAACACTGTGAGGTTTCAGGTCCAACTTTCCTCCCTTTGGAGTGCTCAATGGCCTCTACCCAAGGAGCCCTGGGACTCATGCCAGCTTGTTGTCCTGGGACCTCATGACTGGATCCTGGTTCCAGAGAATAGCCTGGTACTATAAATTGAATGTTTGTGTGCCCCTAAAATTCACGAGTTGAAACCTAATCCCCAGGATGATGATGTTTGGGGTGTGATGTGGTGCCTTCATAAATAAGATTAGTATCCTTACAAAAGGTTCCCCAGAGAGCTGCCTGACCCCTTATACCATGTAAAGACAGAGAAAGTGAAACTGAAGTCACTCAGTCGTGTCCAACTCTTTGCGACCCCATGGACTGTAGCCCACCAGGCTCCTCCGTCCATGGGCTTCTCCAGGCAAGAGTACTGGAGTGGGTTGCCATTTCCTTCTCCAGGGGATCTTCCCGACCCAGGGATCTAACCCAGGTCTCCCGCATTGCAGACAGACGCTTTAACCTCTGAGCCACCAGGGAAGTCCAAGGACAGAGAAAGGACAGTCATTTCAGAACCAAGAAGCCGCCCTCATTAGACACAAAATCTGCTGCACCAACTTCCATAACTGTAAGAAATAAACTTCTATCGTTTATAAGCCACCCAGTCTATGACATTTTGTGAGAGCAGCATGAACAAATTAAGATACCTGACAAGGGGATCACCTCACTGGTTGAAACAGTATTTCTTGCACAGGATTGAGACCGGACAGCCAGAATGGTGCTAATGTTCTGATTTTAGTTGAGAAATTATTTTTATTGGCAAGAATCCGCCACACACACAAAAAATTTAGCCAGGTAGAATTCACCAGTGAAGCCATCTTCATTTCATCTTTTTTTGACCCTCATTTCTTATTTTTTTTTAGGAATATATTATATCTTTATTGATTATTTTGTTGGAGCGTTGAATGAGATCCTTTAACTTACATTCCTCCAGTTATCCTTTTGCTTTTTTTTTTTTCCTACTTCTTTCTTTTTAAATTGTAGTTGATTTACAATGTGATAGTTTCAGGTGTATAGCAAAGTAATTCAGTTATACATACATATATGTATGTGTGTGTGTGTGTGTAAATCTAGTCTTCTTCAGATTCTTTTTCATTGTGGGATATTAACAGATATTGAATATAGTTTCCTGTGCTATACAGTAAGCCCTTGTTGGCTATCTATTTTATATATAATAGTGTGTATATGTTAATCCTAATTTATCCCTCCCCCTGCCTTTTCCCTTTGGTAACCATAAGTTTGCTTTCTATGTCTATTTCTGCTTTGTAAATAAGTTCATTTGAATCGTTTTTTTTAAGACTTCACATATAAATGGTATTAGTCTTTCTCTCTCTGACTTACTTCACTTAGGATGATAATTTCTAAGTCCATCCATGTTTCTTCAAATGGCATTATTTCATTCCTTTTTATGGCTGAGCAATATCCCATTTTGTGTACAAGTGTATATATTATTATGACACATCTTCTTTATCCATTCACCTGTCAATGGACATTTAGGTTGCTACCATGCCTGGGCTATTGTAAATAGAGTTGCTATGAACACTGAGGTGCATGTATCTTTTTGAATTCGTTTTCCCTAGAAAACTGCCCGGGAGTGGGATTGTGGATCATATGGATACTGCTCTCCATAGCTGCTGCCTTAATTTACATTCCCACCATCAGTGTATGAGGGCTCCTTTTTCTCCATATCCTCCCCAGCATTTATTGTTTGTAGACTTTTTGATGATGGTCAGATCTGACCAGTGTGAGGTGATACCTCATTTTAGTTTTGATTTGCATTTTTCTCTTATAACTAGCAACGTTGAGCATCTTTTTATGTACCTATTGGCTATCTATCTTGGATAAATGTCTATTTAGGTCTCCTGACTACTTTTTGATTTTTTATTTTATTTTATTTTTTTTACATTTAGGTTATATAACCTGTTTGTATACTTTGAGAATTAAACCCTTGTCAGTCACATTGCTTGCAAATATTTTCTCCCATTCTATGGGTTGTCTTTTCAGTTTGTTTATGGTTTCCTTTGCTGTGCAAAGTATTTTAAGTTTAGTTAGGTCTATTTGTTTCTTTTCCCTTTTATTTCCATAACCCTAAGAGACAGATCCAAAACCACGTTGCTGCAATTTATGTTGAAGATGTTCTGCCTATGTTTTCCTCATTTCCTATTTTAATGCTTTTCTTTGTGTTTATTTTTTTCCCCATAGTTTACCTTAGGGTTCACTCTTGGTGTTGAATTTTCTATGAGTTTGAAAAAATGTATAATAACATGTATCCATCATTATACTATCATACAGAGCGTTTTCACTGCCCCCAAAATCCTCTGTGCTCAACCTGTTCTCTCTGCAACCCTCAATCCCTGACAACTACTGATCTTTTTACTGTCTTAGGTTGCCATTCCTATAATGTCATATACAGTCTTTTCAAGTAACTTCATTCACTTGATAGTATGCATTTAAGGTTCTTTTGTGTCTTTTCATGGCTTGATAACTCACTTATTTTTTTTAAAAAAATCTTTTAATTTTGTATTGTGGTATGGCCGATTAACAATGTTGTGATAGCTTCAGGTGAACAGCAAAGGGACTCAGCCATTCACATACATGTATCTGTTCTTCCCTAAACTCCCCTCCCATCCAGGCTTACTTATTTTTAACACTGAATAATATTCCATTGCCTGAACACACCACAGTTTATTTATCCATTCACCTACTGAAGGTGCTTTCCAGATGGTGCTAGTGGTAAAGAACCTGCCGGACAAAGCAGGAGGCATGAAGAGATGTGGGTTTGATCCCTGGGTCGGGAACATCTACTGGAGAAGGAAGTGGCAACCCACTCCAGTATTTGTGCCTGGAGAATCCCATGGACGGAGGAGCATGGTGGGTTATAATCCATGGGGTCACAAAGAGTCAGACACGACTGAAGCGACTGAGCACGGAAGGGTATCTAACTGCTTCCCAGTTTGGGCAGTTATGAATAGGGCTGCTAAATCATCTATGTGCAGGTTTTTGTGGAGACATAAAAATTCCTTTGGAAAAATACCAAGGATCAAAATTGCTGGATTACACAGTAAGAGTACGTGTAGTTTTGTAAGAAATTGCCAAGCTGTCTTCCAAAGTAGCTGTGCCATTTTACACTCCCATCAGCAATGAATATGCTGCTACTGCTGCTAAGTCGCTTCAGTTGTGTCCGACTCTGTGCGACCCCATAGACGGCAGCCCACCAGGCTCCGCCGTCCCTGGGATTCTCCAGGCAAGAACACTGGAGTGGGTTGCCATTTCCTTCCCCAATGCATGAAAGTGAAAAGTGAAAGTGAAGTCGCTCTGTCGTGTCCGACTCCTGGCAGTTCCTGTTTTTTCACATCCTTGCCAACATTTGGTGTTCTCTGTGTTCTGGATTTTAGTCATTCTAATACATAAGTGGTAGAATCTTGTTTTAATTGGCATTTCCCTGATGACATATGGTGTGGATCATTTTTTCATATGCTTATCTGCCATCTGTATATCTTCTTTGGTGAATGATTGTTAAGATTTTTTGGCTCATTTAAAAAATAGAGTTATTTTCTTATTGTTGAATTTTAAGAGTTCTTTGCATATTTTGGATAGCAATACAATAACTATGTCTCTTGGAAGTATTTTTTCTTAGTCTATGCCTTGTCTTATTCTCTTGACATTTTCTTTTCAGAGCAGAAATTTTTTTTAATGTTAATGAAGTCCAATTTATCAGTTCTTCACTTCATGGACCATGCCCTTGGTGTTGTATCTAAAAAGTCATTGTCAGCCAAGGTCACTGAGGTTTCCTCCTAGATTATTTTCTAGGAGTTTTATCGTTTTGAATTCTACGTTTGTTAATACATCCCATGATCCACTTTGAGTTAATGTTTGTGAAGTGTATACAGTTACCTTGTCTACATGCTTTTTTTTAAATTTCCCATGTGGATGTTCAGTAGTTCTACCACCATTTGTTGAAAAGACTATCTTTACTCCATTGTATTGCCTTTGCTGTTTTGTCAAAGATCAGCTGGCCATATTGATGCAGGTCTATTTCTGAGTTCTCTATTCTGTTTCACTGATCTCTTTCTATTCTTTCATCAGTACCATGCTGCCTTAACCAGTGTAGCTTTATTGAAGTTAAAGTACCTTCTTGAAGTTGGGGAGTACCAGTCCTCCAACTTTGTTCTTCTCCTTTAATATTGTGTTGGCTCTTTGAGGTTCTGTTTTTCTCTCCATATAAACTATAGAATCAGTTTGTTGGTATCCACAAAGTAACTTGCTGCGATTTTGATTGGGATTGCATTGAATCTTTTAGATCAAGTTAGGAAGAACTGAGATCGTGACAATATGAAACCTATTCACAGATATGGAATCTCTATTTAGCTCTACTTTGATTTCTTTCATCACTGTTGTGTGGGTTTCCCTGGACATATCTTTTACATATTTTTAAAGATTTATACCTAAGCATTTCATTTTGGGTGGTACTAATGTAGGTGGTATTGTGTTTTTAATTTAAAATTCCACTATTCACTGCAAGTATATAGGAAAATGACTGACATTTATATATTAACCTTGTGTCTAGTCAAGGCTATGGTTTTTCCAGTGGTCATGTATGGATGTGAGAGTTGGACTGTGAAGAAAGCTGAGTGCTGAACAATTGATGCTTTTGAACTGTGGTGTTGGAGAGGACCTCCTGAGAGTCCCTTGGACTGCAAGGAGATCCAACCAGTCCATTCTGAAAGAGATCAGCCCTGGGATTTCTTTGGAGGGAATGACGCTGAAGCTGAAACTTCAATACTTTGGCCACCTCATTCGAAGAGTTGACTCATTGGAAAGGACTCTGATGCTGGGAGGGATTGGGGGTAGGAGGAGAAGGGGACAACAGAGGATGAGATGGCTGAATGGCATCACGGACTTGATGGACGTAAGTCTGAGTGAACTCCGGGAGTTGGTTGATGGACAGGGAGGCCTGACGTGCTGTGATTCATGGGGTCCAAAAGAGTCGGATACAACTGAGTGACTGAACTGAACTGAACTAACCCTGAAAACTTGCTAAAACTGTTTATAGTTTCAGTAGTTTTTGTTTTATTATTTATTCTTTCAATTTTAGGCATAAATATGTCATCTGTGAACAAATACAATTTTATTTCTTTTTCCCAATCTGTATACCTTTATTCTTTCTTTAATTATTATTATTGTTTTAGTAGCAAAGAATGTTCAAACTACCGCACAATTGCACTCATCTCACATGCTACGAAAGTAATGCTCAAAATTCTCCAAGCCAGGCTTCAGCAACACGTGAACCGTGAACTTCCTGATGTTCAAGCTGGTTTTAGAAAAGGCAGAGGAACCAGAGATCAAATTGCCAACATCCGCTGGATCATGGAAAAAGCAAGAGAGTCCCAGAAAAACATCTATTTCTGCTTTATTGACTATGCCAAAGCCTTTGACTGTGTGGATCACAATAAACTGTGGAAAATTCTGAGAGAGATAGGAATATCAGACCACCTGACCTGCCTCTTGAGAAATCTGTATGCAGGTCAGGAAGCAACAGTTAGAACTGGACATGGAACAACAGACTGGTTCCAAATAGGAAAAGGAGTACCTCAAGGCTGTATATTGGTACCCTGCTTATTTAACTTATATAGAGAGCACATCATGAGAAATGCTGGACTGGAAGAAGCACAAGTTGGAATCAAGATTGCCGGGAGAAATATCAATAACCTCAGATATGCAGATGACACCACCCTTATGGCAGAAAGTGAAGAGGAACTAAAAAGCCTCATTATGAAAGTGAAAGAGGAGAGTGAAAAAGTTGGCTTAAAGCTCAACATTCAGAAAACGAAGATCATGGCATCCGGTCCCATCACTTCATGGGAAATAGATGGGGAAACAGTGGAAACAGTGTCAGACTTTATTTTGGGGGGCTCCAAAATCACTGCAGATGGTGATTGCAGCCATGAAATTAAAAGATGCTTACTCCTTGGAAGAAAAGTTATGACCAACCTAGATAGCATATTCAAAAGCAGAGACATTACTTTGACGACTAAGGTCCATCTAGTCAAGGCTATGGTTTTTCCTGTGGTCATGTATGGATGTGAGAGTTGGACTGTGAGGAAGGCTGAGCGCCAAAGAATTGATGCTTTTGAACTGTGGTGTTGGAGAAGACTCTTGAGGGTCCCTTGGGCTGCAAGGAGATCCAATCAGTCCATTCTGAAGGAGATCAGCCCTGGGATTTCTTTGGAAGGAATGATGCTAAAGCTGACACTCCAGTACTTTGGCCATTTCATGCGAAGAGTTGACTCATTGGGAAAGACTCTGATGCTGGGAGGGATTGGGGGCAGGAGGAGAAGGGGACGATAGAGGATGAGATGGCTGGATGGTATCACTGACTCGACGGACATGAGTCTGAGTGAACTCCGGGAGTTGGTGATGCACAGGGAGGCCTGGCGTGCTGCGATTCATGGGGTCGCAAAGAGTTGGACACGACTGAGCGACTGAACTGAACAGAAGGACATCCAATATAATGTTGAAAAATGTAGTGAGAAGGGGTATCTTTACCTCAACTTCATTTTGGTGGGAAAATTTCAAATTTCTCACCATTAAGTAGGATGTTAGCTGTAGGTTTTTTTGCAGGTCTTCTTTATCAATTTGAGGCGGTTCCCCTCTATTCCTAGTTTGCAGAGAGTTTTTTAATCATAAATGGGTGTTGGGACTTTAACTATGTGTCTCAAACCCAGAGGATTTGATGACGAGTTCATTTTTAATAATGTTATTTATTTTTGGCTGTGCTGGGTCTTCATTGCTGTGTGGGCATTTCTCTAGTTGCGGCGAGCAGGGGCTACTCTTTAGTTGCAGTGTGCGTGCTTCTCGTTGCAATGGCTTCTCTTGTTGCACAGCACAGGTTCTAGGGCACTCAGGCTTCAGTAGTTGCAGCTCCCAGTTTCTAGAGCACAGGCTCAATAGTTGTGGTGCACGGGCTTAGCTGCTCTGCAGCATGTGGGATCTTCCCAGATCAGGGATCGAACCCGTGTCTCTTGCATTGGCAGGCAAATTCTTCACCACTGGGAGCCACCAGGGAAACCCTTATATATAACATTTTTAAATGATGACAATCTGTCTTAAATTCATTCCAATTTAACTTCAGTCACATAGAAAAACTCTACCTCTTTATAACTCCTCCCTCCCTCACTTTATGTTACTGATGTCACAAACTGTATTTTATATACTATGTACTGATAACTTAGATTTATATTACTTATGCATTTTTCTTTTAAATCCTGTAGAAAATAACAAGTTACAAACCAAAATTATAATAATACTTTTGTAGTATTTGTCCATATTTTTTTTTTTTACCAATAACTGTTATTAGAATTACTATATGACATCCTTTCACTTTAACTTGAAGAATTCCCTTCAGTGTTCTCTTTATGGCCAGCGTAGTGGAAATAAATTCCTCTAGCTTTTGTTTGAGACTATCTTAATTTCTCCTTTATTTCAAAAGACAGTTTTTCCAGAGATAGAATTTTCAGTTGACAGTGGTTTTTTTTTTTTTTAACATTTTAAATATATATCATCCCACTGCCTTCTAGCCGCCAAGGTTTTCTGCTGAGAAACTGGCTATTAATCTTACTGAAGATCCCTTGTGATATGACAAGTTGCTTCTCTCTTGCTACTTTCAAGATTCACTTTGCTTTGGCTTTGATAGCTTCATCATAAGATGTCTTGGTGTGAATCTCTTTGGGTTTATCCTACTTGGGAGTTTATTGAGTTTCTTCTGTAGATTCACATATTTCACCAAATTTAGGAAGTTTTCAGTCATTATTTCTTCAAATAATCTCTCTTCTCCTTCTGGACTCCCATAATGTGTATTGCTGTGTGTGATAATATCCCACAAGTCCCCAAAGCTTCGTTTGCTTCTCTTCATTCTTTTCTTTCTGCTCTTCGACCTGGATAATCTCAACTGTCCTGTCTTAAAATTCATTGATTTTTTTTTTCATGCCTTCTCAAGTTTACTGTTGAATTCCTCTACTTTTTCAATTCAGTTATTGTATTTTTCAGCTCCGGATTTGTCTTCTTTTTATAATATCTATTATTTTTGTTGATATTCCTACTTCGTAAATATACTGTTTGCCTGATTTAATTAGTTCTTTGCCCATTTTTCCATTTAGCTCTTTGAGCATACTTAACCTAGCTGTTTTAAAGCCTTCATCTAGTATGTCTAATATCTGAGTTTCCTCAGGGAAAAGTTCTGCCATTTTACCTTGTTATTTTGCATGGGCCATGTTTTCCTGTTTCTCTGTATGCCTTACAAGTTTTTGTTGAAAATCAGATATCTGAAAAAACAGCCCCCTCTCCCAGTCTTTGCAGACTGCCTCTGTGCCAGGGCAGTCTTTCAATGATTAGCTGAGCATGGTCTGAGCATAGTGAGTCTGTCTCACATGAGAGGTTAAGAAATTCTCAGGTCTTTTACTGATCACAAGTCCTACCTGAGCTTTATTCAATTTCTCCATATACATAGTTGCTTTGCAATACCTTCATTTCCCCAAAATCTCACCCCAGCTCCTTCTCCAGGCTTTAGATGGTTATTGTATGTCTTCAACTGTAATCTTTCATCCTAGACATCTGTATGTTTATAATCTCCTTGAAGATTTCACAAAGAGTGGCTGCCACTTTTTCCCACCTGGGGTCTGAATGAGGCGATATGGACACCATTCCTCAGGCAGTCTTTAAGACAGGTTATAATATCACAAGTAAGGCCTGTTCTGGCACCACCATATCAAGGAGGGAAGTGGGGACTGAGTTGCTACCTCATCCAGACCAAGATCTTGCCAAGCCAGGGAGAGTTTGAGCCAAGGGCAAGCAAAAATGTCATGCAATTTCCTACAGTTTTGAATGTTGTGTTTTCTTGATATATCCACTTGACTACCTTTGACCACTTGCTATTGTTCAGTTCAGTTCAGTTCAGTCGCTCAGTCATGTCTGACTCTTTGCGACCCCATGAACCACAGCACACCAGGCCTCCCTGTCCATCACCAACTCCCAGAGTCCACTCAAACCCATGTCCATTGAGTCAGTGATGCCATCCAACATCTCATCCTATGTCGTCCCCTTCTCCTCCTGCTCTCAATCTTTCCCAGCATCAGAGTCTTTTCCAGTGAATCAGCTCTTTGCATCAGGTGGCCAAAGTACTGGAGTTTCAGCTTCAACATCAGTCATTCCAATGAACACCCAGGACTGATCTCCTTTAGGATGGACTAGTTGGATCTCCTTGCAGTCCAAGGGACTCTCAAGGGTCTTCTCCAACACCACAGTTCAAAAGGATCAATTCTTCGGTGCTCAGCCTTCTTCACAGTCCAACTCTCACATCCATACATGACCACTGGAAAAACCATAGCCTTGACTAGACAGACCTTTGTTGGCAAAGTAATGTCTCTGCTTTTGAATATGCTGTCTAGGTTGGTCATAACTTTCCTTCCAAGGAGTAAGCATCTTTTAATTTCATGGCTGCAATCACCATCTGCAGTGATTTTGGAGCCCAGACTATTGAGTCATCTGGTTTCCTGTTTTTTTAATTTTTTCCTATGTTTTCATGGGGAGTCAAAGCTTCCTTATCCACCTTTTTGCTGACATCATTCCTGTAATCATTTCTTTAAAAAAAAAATTTACTTATTCTATTTATTTGGCCATGCCAGATCTTGGTTGCAGCATGTGGCATCTTCCTTGTGGCATGTGGGATCTTTCAATTGTGGCATGCAAACTCTTAGCTGCAGCATGTGAGATTTTAGTTCCCTGACCAAGGATCAAACCTGGGCCCCCTGCATTGGGAACACCGAGTCTCAGTTACTGGAAAATCAGGGAAGTCCTTTCTCCTGCTATCATTTTTTAATACTGAATCTGACTTGTAATATTTTATTTAAGATTTGTACTTAGGATCATGAATGAGACTGTCCAAAAATTATCCTTTCTCATACTATTGTTGACAGATGTTGGTGTCAAGGTTATAGTTCAGTTCAGTTGCTCAGTCATGTCCGACTCTTTGTCACCCCATGGACTGCAGCACGCTAGGCTTCCCTGTCCATCACCAACTCCTGGAGCTTGCTTAAACTCATGACCATTGAGTTAGTGATGCCATCCAATGATCTCATCCTTTCTTCCCTTCTCTTCCTGCCTTCTATCATTCCTAGCATCAGGGTCTTTTCCAGTGAGGCAGTTCTTTGCATCAGGTGGCCAAAGTATTGAAGTTTCAACTTCAGCATCCATCCTTCCAATGAATATTCAGGATTGATTTCCTTTAGGATTGTCTGGTTTGATCTCCTTGCAGTCCAAGGGACTCTCAAGAGGTGTCTCCAACACCACAGTTCATAAACATCAATTCTTCAGTGCTCAGCTTTGTTTATGGTCCAACTGTAGCATCCATACATGACTACTGGAAAAAATCATAGTTTTGACTATATGGGCCACTGTCAATAAAATAATGTTCTGCTTTTTAATATGCTGTCTGGGTTTGTCATAGCTTTTCTTCCAACAAGCAAGCATCTTTTAATTTCATGGCTGCAGTCACCATCTGCAGTGATTTTGGAGCCCAAGAAAATAAAGTCTGTCACTGTTTGCATTGTTTCCCCATCTATTTGCCATGAAGTGATTGGACTGGATGCCAAGATATTGGTTTTTTGAATGTTGAGTTTTAAGCCAGCTTTTTCACTCTCCACTTTCACTTTCTTCAAGAGGCTCCTTATTTCTTCTCTTTCTGCCATAAGGGTGGTGTCACTGCATATCTGAGGTTGTTGATATTTCTCCCAGCAATCTTGATTTCAGCTTGTGCTTCATCTAGCCCAGCATTTCTCATGATGTCTCTGCATATAAGTTAAATAAGCAGGGTGACAATATACAGCCTTGACGTACTCCTTTCCCAATTTGGAATCAGTTCATTGTTTCATGTCTGGTTCCAACTGTTGCTTCTTGACATGCATACAGATTTCTCAGGAGGCAGGTGTGGTGGTCTGATATTCCCAACTCTTGAAGAATTTTCCACAGTTTGTTGTGATCCACACAGTCAAAGGTTTTGGC
This sequence comes from Ovis canadensis, assembly GCF_042477335.2. Taxonomy (NCBI): domain Eukaryota; kingdom Metazoa; phylum Chordata; class Mammalia; order Artiodactyla; family Bovidae; genus Ovis; species Ovis canadensis. Next base: position 23,240,988 of record NC_091255.1, on the reverse strand, counting down.
ATAGTCAATAAAGCAGAAGTAGATGTTTTTCTGGAACTCTCTTGCTTTTTCTATGATCCAAAGGATGTTGGCAATTTCTCTGGTTCCTCTGCCTTTTCTAAATCCAGCTTGAACATCTGGAAGTTCCTGGTTCACATACTGTTGAAGCCTCACTGGGAGAATTTTGAGCATTACGTTGCTAGTGTGTGAGATGAGTGCAATTGTGTGGTAGTTTAAACATTCTTTGGCATTGCCTTTCTTAGGGTTTGGAATGAAAACTATCCTTTTCCAGTCCTGTGGCCACAGCTGAGTTTTCCAAATTTGCTGGCATATTGAGTACAGTATTTTAACAGCATCATCTTTTAGTATTTGAAATAGTTCAGCTGGAATTTCATCACCTCCACTAACTTTGTTCGTAGGGATGCTTCCTAAAGGTCCACTTGACTCTGTATTCCAGGAGATCTGGCTCTAGGTAGTGATCACACCATCGTGGTTTTCTGGGTCATTAAGAACTTTTTTGTATAGTTATAGTAGCTACATAATATAAATTAGAGATGTAAGCTGTTTTTCTGTTCTTTTAACACTTTACCCAACATGATGAGCTTTTTCCAATGGAAGAGTTTGTATAGTCTGGTCCATACTAAACTTGACAAACAGTTTTGAATCTTGTTTTTCCAGTGTAATAATATGTTATATATAATCATTTTTGTAAAATAATGATTAGCTATTTTTAAAAACCTTACTAACTGCTTCATAACTTCATATATATTATTAGCAAAGTATTATTTATTTTTCTACAGCTGGAAATTGCTTTAAGATTTTTTGGGGGGGCGGATGTGGAACATTTTTAAAGTCTTTATTGAATTTATTACAATATTGCTTCTGTTTCATGTTTTGCTTTTTTTGGCCACGAGGCATTATCTTAGCTCTCCAACCAGAAATTGAACCTGCACCCCCTGCATTAAAAGGCAAAGTCTTTACCACTGGGCCACTAAGGAAGTACCTTGAAGTTGCTTTAAATTGTTCAATAAATTATCCTAGGATCACAGATCACTTATACTGAGGCTTGGATAGGCTAATTACATCTACTTTGCAATGAGTCTAAGAGTCTCCTGACAAAGTACTTCAATTCAGTATACAAATATGGTTCAAACATATGTAAAGACTTTTTAGGATGGGGAATGGAGACCAGAACAGAAAATCAGCAATTTCTCTTCTGTGGTAGAAATGGAGGATTTTTCCTTAGAGGAAAAATCATGTTAAGTGAAGAAAGTGTCTAGATCTGTGGAAAGAAAGGTTGACTCTAAAACATGAGGTTACACTTGGTCTTAGGTACATAAATAAGTGAAAATTATAAAACTCTATGTAGGTAGATGAAGTATATACAGACACAGAGATTTCTAAAAGTTGAATCAGTAGATCCAGTGATGAAACATTTAAAGATCTAAATATATATTGTCAAATGGTTTCCTGAAGAATGGTATGAGATTTTTTTTTTTTAGTGAAAAAATATAGTGTTCATTAGGAGGAAAATAAACAGGCACATGCATGGGCAGACAGACTCAGAGAGAGTCACACCCTCATGGTAGTCTGAATCACTTATATGGAGATCTTTTTGTGTGAATAAGGTGCAAAAGAAAAGCATAGTGGAGGGTTTTACATGGGACAGAGAGATTGAAAGACCCTTTGGGCTCCTACACCGTTAGAAATCATGTTTCCACCAGGCCCCAGTGGACAGTGTCAGCTGTCACTCAAGCATTATTTGAACCTGCATGACCTGGGGGATCCTTAAGTTGAGGGTGGCCCTTGTCACTCAATTTGAGGGGACCCATAAGGCAGTGAGCAGACTGAGTTTATGCTCTGCATGTCTTGAATAGAAAGCAAAGTAGAAAGCAAGAGGAAAAGGACAAGAGCAAAAGTCAGGGGCCTCAAGCCGCAGCTGGGCAAAGGCTGCGGTTTACCTTAAACTCCTGGGTTTCTGCACCAAATATGATCTCGGGTGGCCTTGGCCTACAGCAGCTTTGAGCAGGATTTCAGTTCCCAGCCAGAGACTGAAGTCACGCCATGGCAATCAGAGCACTGAAACCCAGCCACTAGACCACCAGGGACCAGTGGCTAGTGACGAGGCCCTGGCCCATCAGCTGTGAATAAATGAATTTCCAAGAGAAATGGGAAGTAGTGAAACAAGTAAAGCATTTATTAGGGGGCAAAAGAGCGCATGGGAATAGGCACATACAGACAGACTCCGAGACAGAGTTATGCAGATTTTTCTTTAGCAACTTCATCTTCGGGAGGATTACTGGGCTCTTCCCAGTACTTTTGGAGGGAGAAGGCTGTGGTTCCAAGTCTGCTGGAAGGCAGCATCATTTCCTCAGGGTTGTCCCAAAACTCAGAGCTGAAGCAGATGGAAGATGCCTTTCTAAGAGCTGAGGACCCAGTAATCCATTCAAATAGGACTCCTCGGCCCAGGTGCCAAGAAGAAAAGCTTTTGAACACGACCCTGAAGGAAGGAGTCAGTGAAAGTGAAAGTGACTCAGTTGTGTCCAACTCTGCCACCCCATGGACTATACAGTCCATGGCATTCTCCAGGCCAGAATACTGGAATGGCAGCCCTTCCCTTCTCCAGGAGATCTTCCCAACCCAGGGATTGAACCCAGGTCTCTCGCATTGCAGGTAGATTTTCACCAGCTGAGCTACTGGGGAAGCCCTGAAGCAAGGAACATTTCCCCCAAAGAGACACTAACAGAGTAAGTATCCTCTCTTGGTAGATAAACAACGATAAAGCCAGCTAAACAAAGTCATTTAATTATACCCCTTAATAGAAGTCTTAATATTGCATAAACAGATAACCAACAAAGACCTACTGTATTTGTACGTACAGGGAACTCTGCTCAACATTCTGTAATAACCTAAATGGGAAAAGAATTTGAAAAAGAATAGATATATGTATAAGGGAGTCACTTTGCTGTACACCTGAAACTAACACAATATTGTCGATTAATTATACTCAAATATAGAATAAAAATTTTTAATAAAATCATTAAAATAAATTAATAAAAGAAAAAGAAAAGAGCAGAGGGAGATATGTATGCCTGCCATCCTATGCTTTCTCCATAATATTGCAGTACAACTAGTATTCTTTAGACCCAGTTTCTTCGTATTTCTTAGACATGAGGGCTGCCTCAAACACAGGTCCACATTTCCTGCTGACCTGACAGAAAAGATTCTGCATCTCTATCTCAAAGGGAGAATCAGTTCTACTCATGCCCAAGAACAGAGTCCCAGTCCTAGTATCTTCTGTAATACAAGCCCTGCCAAGAAGTCCCTGCCTCCCAGTCTTCTTGTAGCTTCTGCATCTAGAGTCCTCTCACCTTTCCTTCCAACCTTAACACCCTCTGCATCAGGCCCTACCACTGGTGAACCCTTCTGGTTCACTCACCATAGGTACTGTCTCACCCCCAAAGTGCTTGAGGAGAATGCCTTCTCATCCTGCTGGGCAACCTGGAACCCACAGAAGCTGGAACTGAGACACCATATAGAGAAAGGACCCAGGGCTTGTGGGTGAGCATGACATCCTGGCCTTGTCAGTCCAACTCTGTAACTATGGAGAACTCTCTACAGTTCAAAACCACTGCCCTTACGTGGTGGAACACAGTCCTTAAATATGCTGGGAACTGAAACCTATCAAATCCCTAAGAGCCTAAAAAATCATTGACCTCACCTGGAACCTTGGATCTAGTTTTACAGGTGAGTTGTTTTAAAAATCTTTCACACTTCAGACTTTGGGGAAAATTCTACCTGACCTGGATTGAGGATTTAACCTGAGTTGATGGCTATTTTTAATGGGCAATGGGATGGCATTCACATCTCCTTAGTAATGCCATAATGCAGGTTGGTGGTAACTGCACAGAAAGGTGGGCCAGAAGTGACGGGAACTAACTCCTGAGAAATAAAAACCAAGGTACCAAATACACACACATACACACACACACACACACAAATCACAGACCACAAGCATATGGTGCATTCTTTGGCCTTCTTTAGCACTCTGCCTTTAGTTTAAAAGGGTGTGGTTCTTCTCCCCACTCCCTTATAGATTATAAACTCTGGCAAAGCACTAAGGGCTTGGTTTCTCTTACTGGATTTAGAAGACAGTTCACCAGTGACTGCCAGCCACATTTTTACCCACAGAACCCTAACTCCCCTTATGCCTGACCTGTCCCTTGCCCTTCCTCCCTCCCTGTGATATGCTGCTGCTAAGACCCCAACTTTCTCTCCCTAGGCCCATGCAGGGGAAGACATCCAGCCCTGACCTCAAGCTCCCAAGTGTCCGGATCCCAAGTCCTCAACAATCTGTAGGTTTTTGGTAGATGTTGCTACCGAGACGGAGAAGGCAATGGCAACCCACTCCGGTACTCTTGCCTGGAGAATCCCAGGGACGGGGGAGCCTCGTAAGCTGCAGTCTATGGGGTCGCACAGAGTCGGACACGACTGAAGCGACTTAGCAGCCTCAGCAGCTACCGAGACAGGAGTCACGGAGCCAAGACTCAAACGCGAGGGAACAGCGGGCCAGGGTCTGCCCGGAAGCGGGCTGGGTGGGGTTGTGCCGCTTTGGGCAGTAATGAGAGTAACATGGAGCCCGTGTACCAGCCCAGGTACCTGCCTGAGGTCTGTAAGGCCCGGGGCGGTGGGGGTGGGGGCTGGGGGTGGAGAGGGGTGGGGTGGGGCACAGCAGGAAGTGAGATGCTGGCCAGCGAGGGAGTTTCACGTGCTGCTCCCCATCACTCGAATTACTGCCAGACTCACACCCCCTCACCCCACCCCCACCCCCACCACGGTGGTGGTAAAATTGTCTTTCTCTAAAAGGAAGGTGCCAAAAAGGGTTGGGGGCTGCTCGATTAGACTTAGGATAAGAAGCTGAGGTTCAAATATGTGGCAGTAATGAAAGTGAAAGTCATTCAGTCATGGACTGACGTTGCCACCCATGGACTACACAGTCCATGGAATTTTCTAGGCCAGAATACCGTAGTGGGTAGCCTATCCCTTCTCCAGGGGATCTTCCCAACCCAGGGATCGAACCCAGGCCTCCACAGTGAAGTCGCTCAGTCGTATCTGACTCTTTGCGACCCCATGGACTGTAGCCTACCAGGCTTCTCAGTCCATGGTATTTTCCAGGCAAGAGTACTGGAGTGGGTTGCCATTTCCTTTTTCAGGGGATCTTCCCAATCCAAGGATAGGACCCAGGTCTCCTGCATTGTAGGCAGACGCTTTACCCTCTGAGCCACCAGGGAAGCCCGGCCTCCATAAGGGAAGCTCAAGAATACTGGAGTGGGTACCCTATCCCTTCTCCAGGGGATCTTCCCAACCCAAGGATCGAACCCAGGTCTCCACAAGGGAAGCCCAAGAATACTGGAGTGGGTAGCCTATCCCTGCTCCAGGGGATTTTCCCAACCCAAGAATCGAATCGGGGTCTCCTGGCGGATTCTTTACCAACTGAGCCACCACGGAAGCCCGTCTGGCAACTGCGGGGGCGTGGGAGGGCGTGGGAGGGGGCGACAAACTTACCCAGGTGCGCTGCTCAGAAGTTTCCAGGATCCTTGTTGTCCCCAGTTTGAAAGGCGAGCTGGTAAACGCTAGGCGAGCTGGCACATCCAGCCAATGGTGACGACGCCGCCTCCGCCCCTCGAAACTTTGCGAGCGAAGCGCCTGGGCTTTAAACACGTGATTGTCTAAGTTGGGGCGGGAGATTTCTCCTTCTGTCCCTGCTTATCTGTACTTTCTAAGATACTCTGCACGATAGGGCTAAAAGAAGGAAGCTCACTTAAAGAAAACAAAGAAAACGAAACTGGCGAGGTCCCCTTTCTGGTCCCGGTCGCGGTTCTTCCGGGCTCGGCGCCCCACCCGCCAGCGGCCCTTCCCGCCTGTTAGCGCGGCAGCCAATCAGCTTGTCAGGCAGTGTCCCCCACGCGCCGGGAGCCACCCTGAGCGTTTTGCTCGACTGTCCTTTATTTGGCTCATCACAACCGAAGGGGTATCGGGCTTTCTACTCAGGACTCTCTCCAGCTGTACTCGCTTTGTTCCAACCGCACCGCTATCCCCTGGACTTTAAGCCCAGTCTCCGCTGGGGACCGGGTAAGAGCCGTCTGTGCACCTAAATGAGCGTGGCGCGGAAGATCCGGAGGCAGATTCGGACACACTCCCCGATCATCTGGGATGATCGGTCCGGAGCCAGCGCCATTGGCTTCTCTCAAAGGTATACGATTTTCTTGATACTTTTCCTAGGCCCGCTTTTTTAATGGTAATTATGGTAATAGATGTTTCTGCAGCTCAGCCCGTCTAAGACCTGTGATCGGAACCCGGAGACCTTGAAACTCTCGGAAGCCGCGTTTTAAAACCGGGAGAGAGAAAGAAAGAGATGAAGGAGAGGGAGGGAAGAAAGGAGGGAGGTAGGAATGCCTAAGGAACCCCCGAGTTAGTGGCGTCTCCTACCATCAGCCGCAGACCGAACCTTCGGAGGATTCCAACCCCAACCTTCAAGCCAGTTGAAAATGAAGGGAACAACATATCACCTGTCCGGATTCCAGGCTCTCAGGATCTGTGACTATGGTTATTTTATGCAACTGAGTTTGGGGATAATTTGTTATGCACCTTAGTAAGGAACAATAGTATGTGTGTTCTCAGGCTTCTTTTCCCAGTTTTCTGAGGACTTTCCAACGTTTGCTATTTTCAGACTTTTTTTTCTTTTTTCATTTGTGCTGCAAATATCTGTAGATCAGTTTGGAGACAATGACATCTCTATGAGATTACAGTTTCTGTAATCTGTAATCTATAATCCCCAACTTCCTCTCCCTACGCTCTTTAAGAAGCTTCCCAGTCCAAGCAGGGGAAGACGTCCAGCCCTGACCTGATATATGATATATCCCATACTTAATTACATTTTCTTTAATGTCTCACAATAAAGTTATATACAATTTTCCTGAAGGATTTCACACCTTTTGTCAGATAGTCCTATGTCCCTAATTTTTGAGGCAGTTTTAGATAGTATCTTTAAAAAATAATTTTGGGGGACATTCCTTGTGGCACAGTGGCTAAGAATCCGCCTGCCAGTGCAATGAAAAGTAGCCCCCTACTTGCCTCAACTAGAGAACAACCTGTGTGCAACAACAAAGACCCAGCTCAGTCAAAACTAAATTGAAAATTTTTTTCTGTTTGATAATATAAGCACAAGTACTTTGCATACATAGATTTCTGCAACCAGCAAATTGACACACTTCCTTATTATTCTAATGATTTTTCTGCACTTTTTAAAAACATAGGCTTCCCTGATGGCTCAGTGGTAAAGAATCCACCTTGCAATGCAATGGACACAGGTTCAATCCCTGGTCTGGGAAGATCCCACATGCCTCAAAGCAAATAAGGCCACACGCCACAACTACTCAGCCTGTATTCCAGAGCCCACGAGCCGCAACTACTGAAGCCCGTGGATTCTGGAGCCTGTGTTCCACAACAAGAAAAGCCACTACAACGAGAAGCCCTCGGCACTGCAATGAAAGAGTAACCCCTGCTCACTGCAACTAGAGAAAGTCCATGCAGCAACAAAGACCCAGTACAGCCAAAAAGAAATAAATAAAACATAGTCGATCAGGCAATCTAGTGGTTAGGACTCAGTGGTTTCATTTATTGCTAAGGCCCAGATTCAATCCCTAGTTGGGAAACTAAGACTCTGTAAGCCAAGCAACTCAGCTAAAACACCAAAAGAACCCAGGAAACAATAGTCATATCACCTTCTTTTCGGTACCTATTTTCTATTTTTCCTGCTCAACTGGATTAGCTAGAACCTCTTGGGAAGCAATGAATAAGTGTTGATAGTAGGCACTCTTCCTGTGTTCACTATCTTAAGGGGATATCTCAATAGTTTCTCAGCATGAAAACTATTTGCTGTGTGTTTTCTCATAAACTCCTTTTATCACTTCCCAAAAGTTTGGTCATAGTTCTAATTGGCTAAGAGGTTTTATCACGAATGAATATCCAAAACTTATTATATATAAATGTATTATATATTTATCATATATATATATATCAAGTGATTTTTCTCATTTGATCTTCTAATCTGTCAAGTTACAAACTGATTGATTTTCTAGTGCTAAAATGAACATTAAATTCCTCATTTAGATACAGTGCTGTGTGTCAATTATATCTCAGCAAAACTAGAAGAAAAAAATAAATGAATTCCTGATTCAAATCACCTTGGCCATGATGTTTTATCATTTTTAGATATTGTTGGATTTGGTTTGCTAAAATTTTATTTAGATTTTTTTTCATCTAGACATTGAGTGATGATGATCTGCAATTTTCCTCTCAGGTTTTACTTGTCCAATTGATTATCAAGATTATGCTAGCCAGTGTTCATAGCAGCAATATGTACAATAGCCAAGAGGTAGAAGCAACCCAAGTATCCCATCGATAGATGGATGGATAAAGCAAATGTGGCATATATATGTATATATATGAATACTACTCACTCATTTTTTAAAAAGGATGAAATAATGCCATTTACAGCAACACAGATGGACCTAGAGATTATCATGTTAAGTGAAGTCAGACAGAGAAAGACAAATATATGATATCACTTATATGTGAAATCTAAAAAGTTAACACATGTAAACTTGTCTACAAAACAGAAACAGGCTCATAGACATAGAAAGCAATGTTACAGTTTCCAAAGAGGAAATGGGTAGGAGAGGGATAAATTAGGAGTTGGAGATTAATTACACACTTCTATATATAAAGCGGCTTCCCTGATAGCTCAGTTGGTAAAGAATCCGCCTGCAATGCAGGAGACCCCAGTTCGATTCCTGGGTTGGGAAGACCCGCTGGAGAAGGGATAGGCTACCCACTCTAGTATTCTTGGGCTTCCCTTGTAGCTCAGCTGGCAAAGAATCTACCCCCAGTGAGGGAGATCTGGGTTCAATCCCTGGGTTGGGAGGATCCCCTGGAGAAGGGAAAGGCTACCCACTCCAGTATTCTGGCCTAGAGAATTCTATGGACTGTATAGTCCATAGGGTTGCAAAGAGTGGGACATGACTGAGCGACTTTCACTTTCACTTTCTATATCTAAAATAGATAAACAACCTGAACCTACCGTATAAGCACAAGGAACTATATTCAACATACATAATAGAAAATAATATATATATATATACATATATAAATATACATCTTCAGTATTCTTGCCTGGAATATCCCCATGGACAGAGGAGCCTGGAGAGCTACAGTCCATGGGGTCGCAAAGAGTCCAAATAAATTAGGAGTTGGGGATTAATTTCACATTCCTATAATAAAATAGATAAACAACATGACCGAGCGACTAAGCACAGCACAGCATACATGTACATATATAACTGAATCAATTTGCTGAACAGAAGAAACTAGCACAACATTGTAAACCAACTGTACTTCAATTAAAAGAAGAAAAATGTAAATCCAGGAAACTGCTAGAAGAAATATGCAAAATAAAGGGATTTAAAAACAAGAGTATGCTAGCATCATAAAGTTATTTAGGCAGTGTTTCCTCTTCTGTTCTTGTGAGTAGTTTGTGTAATACTGAAACTCCCTCTTCTTTAAACTTGTATTTTAGAACTTGCTGTGATGGAGTTACTAAGCTTTTCTGGATTTTTCCAATATATGCATGTGTGTGTGCTAAGTTGCTTCAGTTGTGTCTAACTCTTTGTGAATCTATGAACTGGGGAACTAGAAAACCATTCCAGATTAAAGGAGATTAAGAAACATAAATATAATGTGTGTTCCTAGATTATATCCCAGACCAGATTTTTTTCTTTTGCCATAAAATTCAAATAAGGTCTATAGATTAGGTCATAGTAGTGTATCAGTTTTAATTTACTGGTTTTGATTATTTTACTTTGAATGTCCTTATTCTTAAGAAATACCCACCAAAGTACTAGTGAAGATGAAAGTGTTAGTCGCTCAGTGTCTGACTTTGTGACCCCATGGACTGTAGCCTGCCAGGCTCCTCTGTCCATGGAATTCTCCAGACAAGAATACTGGAGTGGGTTGCCATTCCCTTCTCCAAGGGATCTTCCAGACCCAGTGATCAAACTCAGGTCTCCTGCTTTGTAGGTGGATTCTTTACTGTTTGAGCCAAGAGGGAAGGAGTATGATGTCTGCAACTTACTCTCAAATATTTCAGGGGGGGAAAAATGGCAGTAGAAGGAGGATAAGGAGAAAAAAGCCATCAGGATAACCCGTGGTCAAAGGATTCTGGGCACAGTGCTATCTAATATGTAATTTAAAATATTTTCCTCTAACTCTAAGCGAGTCTTTACTATGTTTTGCTAAAATCGGGGGTCTGATATTTCATGTAACTTGGGAAACAGAGGAAGAGATCTTTTTCTTCTTGGGATACAGAGCAGCATGGAAGGGGCAAAGCTTGCAAGAGTTGTTGGGTCAATCAAGGAGGTAACCAGCAGAGGTCTTGACATAGCAGTTCAGAGTAAAAAGTGAGAGGAGAGGACTTGAAGAGATCTGCGGAGCATGGAAGCATTTCTGGCACTCTCAGAAAACTTAATGCAAGGAAGCTAGAGAAAAGACAACATTTTCTGTATTTACACATAATGAGAGCTCAGACAATATCAGATGGGTCTTAAAAATCTCAGTGTCACTGATAACTAGAGAACTTATGCTCATTCAGATTGCAAATGGGTGGGGGTTTTCCTGCTGAAAAGAAAAGAAATTGAACAAAACATTTTGAACCTCCCTCCGTTCCTCTTGTGTTGATGGTAGAAGAAAGAAAAAGCGTGAAGACAGGTGCTGTAGAATTTTTGGTTATATAGATTCTCCAGTGCAGAAAGGCAACTGTATCCTTGTCTTTAGAACTACGTGAAATACACTGTAAATGCGGTTGCTGCTGTGAACCACAGAATAGATCAGAAGTATATTTGGGTAAGGCCATTTGCAGCAACATGGGTGGACCTAGAGAGTGTCATACTGAGTGAAATAAACCAGACAGAGAAGGAGAAATATCATATGGCATCCCTTATATGTGGACCCTTAAAAAAATGATACAAATGAACTTAACTTACAGAACAGAGATTCACAGACTTAGAAAAGGAACTCATGGTTGCCGAGGGAAAGGGATAGTTAAGGACTTTGGGAAGGACATGTACACGCTGCTATATTTAAAATGGATAACCAACAAAGACCTGTTGTATAACACATGGAACTCTGCTCAATGTAATTGAATGGGAGTGGGGTTTGGGGGAGAATGGATACACGCATATGTGTGGCTGAGTCCCTTCATGGTTCACCCGAAACTATCACAACATTGCCAATCAACTATAGCCCAACACAAAATGTTTTGGATGTTAAGAAAATAAAAATAAAATAACTATATTTAGGGAGTGAAATCATTACAGTCTTGTGCATAAGAGAATAAAAGGAAGTTGTAGGAAGGTGGAGTGTTGTGGATGTGGGGATGCACCACCCGTGTTCCCTTCCTGCCCAGACTTGGAAGAAGGCAGATGGCAGACCAGCCTCTAAATGTCAGCTCCTTCAGGGCTCACCTCAACTGCAATGAGCTGCCTTGCTTGGAGTCACAGACCACTCCCAGACCCACAGCTCACAACTGACAACTGGAAAAATGTTATAGACAATATCAAACCTCAGCCATTCAGCTCAACGCAGGACAACTTCGCTGGGCACAATTCACTGCACAGCATCCTGCCAGAATGGCTGAGGTTCATGGAGGGCTACATCTCATTCAGCGTCCTTCTCTACCCGAGTCTACTTCCTCCTGTTCTTTTCAGGGGGTTTGCTCTGTTGTAAACATCTTGCACCTGATAGAGCAGCTCAGCATCTGCTTCCAGAGAACTTCAACCTGCAAGAGAGTGTGAGAGGATACAGCAGAGTCTGCTACAAGGTGCAGCAGATGTAAGTTGATATATGAATAAAGACACTTCACTACCTAGGATGAGTAGGAGGGACAAGGAGATGAGAGTGAGGTTGGCATGTGTTTGGGTTCTGAGGTTGGTACTGATGCTTTTACAGAAACCTCAAATTAACAATGGCTTAAATAATTTAGAAATTTATTTCTCATGAAAGTGAAAATGTTAGTTGCTCAGTCACGTCAGACCTTCTTTGTGACCTCACAGGCTTGTAGCCCACCAGGCTTTTCTGAGAATGGGATTCTCCAGGCAAGGATACTGGAGTGGGTTGACATTTCCTCCTTCAGGGGATCTTCCCAACCCAGGGATTGAACCCAGGTCTCCCACATTGCAGGCAGATTCTTTACCACTTGAGCCACCAGGGAAGCCCAACAAGAAGGAGGCAGAGCTGGGATTTGGACCCAGGCAGCTGGCCCCTGAGGCCTCGCTCTTACCAGTTTTGCTATACTGCCTCCTATTTCTCATAGAGAAGTGAAAAATGATGTTACTCCTCTGTTGTTTGTTGTTGTTCAGTTGCTAAGTCGTGTCTGACTCTTTTGCGACCCCATAGACTGTAGCCCACCAGGTTCCTCTGTCCATGGGATTCTCCAGGTGAGAATACTGGCATGGGCTGCCATTTCCTTCTTCAGGGGATCTTCCCAATCCAGGGAACAAGCCTGTGTCTCCAGCATTGGCAGGCAGATTCTTTAACACTGAGCCACCAGGGAAGCCCATTATTCCTCTGAGAAGGTCATCAAAGGTCTTGGACTTCCATTTTGTTGCTCTGCCTCACTTGACATGCTTCACATACTCATCAATATAGGCCAGGTCATGGTGTAGAAAAAAACCCATTCCCAAACCTCAGTGGCTCACAACAAACATTTTCTCACTTACACTGTAGGCCTGTTGGGGATTCACCTTGGCTCTGCTCCATATTATTCTTACATGGGGCTCAGACTGCTAGAAAACCCCCTATCTGAGACATCACCACAACGCAGAAGGGATCATGACAATTAAGCAAAACACAAGCAATAACTGTCTTCAGAGATAATACCACACCTGTCTGTGGGTTTTGTCCCAGTCTGAAATACAGTTCAGAAAATTCAAGTTTTAGAGCTAATCAGTGAATATAGTAAAGTTGCAGGATATAAAATTAACACACAGAAATCCCTTGCATTCCTATACACTAACAATGAGAGAACAGAAAGAGAAATTAAGGAAACAACTCCACTGACCATTGCAACGAAAAGAATAAAATACTTAGGAATAAATCTACCTAAAGAAACAAAAGACTCATTTATAGAAAACTATAAAACACTGATGAAAGATTCTCAAAGTGACACAAATAGATGGAGAAATATACCATGTTCATGGATTGGAAGACTCAATACAGTGAAAATGAGCATACTACCCAAAGCAATCTACAGATTCAATGCAATCCCTATCAAGCTACCAATAGCATTTTTCAGAGAACTAGAACAAATAACTTCACAATCTGTATGGAAATTTTAAAAAAAGCCTCAAATAGACAAAGCAATTTGAGAAAGAAGAATGGAACTGGAGGAATCAACTTGCCTGACTTCAAACTATACTGCAAAGCTACAGTCATCAGGACAGTATGGTACTGGCACAGAGACAGAAAAATAAATCAATGGAACAAAATAGAAAGCCCATAGATAAACCCACATACCTATGGACACCTTATCTTTGACAAAGGAGGCAAGAATATACAATGGAGAAAAGACAATCTCTTTAACAAGTGGTGCTGGGAAAACTGGTCAACCACTTGTAAAAGAATGAAACTAGAACACTTTTCAACACCATATACAAAAATAAACTCAAAATGGATTAAAGATCTAAAGCTAAGACCAGAAACTATAAAACTCCTAGAGGAAAACATGGGCAAAACACTCTCTGATATAAATCACAGCAGGATCCTCTATGACCCACCTCCCAGAGTAATGGAAATAAGAGCAAAAATAAACAAATGGGACCTAATTAAAAGATTTTGCACAATGAAGGAAACTATAAGCAAAGTGAAAAGACAGCCTTCAGAATGGGAGAAAGTAATAGCAAACAAAGCTACTGACAAAGAATTAATCTCAAAAATATACGAGCAGTTCCTGCAGCTCAATTCCAGAAAAATAAACAACCCAATCACAAAATGGGCCAAAGAACTAAACAGACAATTCTCCAAGAAGACATACAGATGGCTAACAAACACATGAAAAGATGCTCAACATCACTCATTATCAGATAAATGCAAATCAAAACCACAATAAGATATCATCTCATGCCGGTCAGAATGGCTGCTATCAAAAGTCTACAAACAATAAATGCTGGAGAGGGTGCAGAGAAAAGGGAACCCTCTTACACTGTTGGTGGGAATGCAAACAGTACAGCAACTATAGAGAATAGTGTGGAGATTCCTTAAAAAACTGGAAACAGAATTGCCATAAGACCCAGCAATCCCCCTGCTGGGCATACACACCAAGGAAACCAGAATTGAAAGAGACACATGTACCCCAATGTTCATCGCAGCACTGTTTATAATAGCCAGGACATGGAAGCAACCTAGAGGTCCATCAGCAGATGAATGGATAAGAAAGCTGTGGTACATATACACAATGGAGTATTACTCAGCCATTAAAAGAATGCATTTGAAACAGTTCTAATGAGGTGGATGAAACGAGCCTATCATACAGAGTGAAGTAAGCCAGAAAGAAAAACACCAATACAGTATATTAACACATATATATGGAATTTAGAAAGATGGTAACAATCACCCTATATGCGAGACAGCAAAAGAGACACAGATATAAAGAACAGACTTTTGCACTCTGTGGGAGAAGGTGAGGGTGGGATGATTTGAGAGAATAGCATTGAATCATGTATATTATCATATGTGAAACAGATTGCCAGTCCAGGTTCGATGCATGAGACAGGGTGCTCAGGGCCAGTGCACTGGGATGACCCTGAGGGATGGGATGGGGAGGGAGGTGGGAGGAGGGTTCAGGATGGGGAACACATGTACACCTGTGGCTGATTCATGTCAATGTATGGCAAAAACCACTACAATATTATAAAGTAATTAGACTCCAATTAAAATAAATAAATTTTTAAAAAATTCTTTTCAGTAATACAAGAGTATGTCCAAAAATTACATATACAGAGGCCAAATAGTTTTAATTTGGTTCTCTGAACCACAGCTACTCCCACCTGACTTTTGAGTTCATTCTCTTCCTCAGTGGCCAAAGCGATGTACAGTGCATGTCTGAAGGGCCATAAGTCGGGCTGCTCTGGTCAGTAAAATTTAAGTTCACCTTCTGACTTCCTCAATATGTGCAGATTCTTCCATCATTTCTCTTTTTAATTGCAAATCTTTCAATAGAAAGCACTGATGATTAAAATATCCAACCCTCGATGGGGTGTTGGCTCCTAGTCTAGATTCAGATTGTGTCCCTAGGCCTCCTTTATATTCACCTAATCATTCATGCTGAGGGAAAACTAATCAGATCTCATGAACAGGCTCAGAGGTTATGTTAATGAGGAAACACTTTATAGGCCATATATTTTATCCAATTGTTACACAAGCATTATACATATGCTTTTTAAATTTTTTTTTTTTTTGGCCACACCATGCAGTATGTTGGAGAAGGCAACGGCGACCTACTCCAGTACTCTTGCCTGGAAAATCCCATGGATGGAGGAGCCTGGTAGGCTGCAGTCCTTGGGGTCGTGAAGTCGGACACGACTTCGCGACTTCACTTTCACTTTTCACTTTCATGCATTGGAGAAGGAAATGGCAACCCACTCCAGTGTTCTTGCCTGGAGAATCCCAGGGACGGGGGAGCCTGGTGGGCTGCCGTCTATGGGGTCGCACAGAGTCGGACACGACTGAAGCGACTTAGCAGCAGCAGTAGCAGCATGCAGTATGTGGAACTTCCTGATCAGGAATCAGACTCAAGCCCCCAGTAATAGAAGCACAGAGTTTTAACCACTAGACCATCAGGGGCTTCCCAGGTGGTTTAGCGGGTTAAGAACCCACCTGCCAATGCAGGAGATGTAAGAGATACAGGTTCAATCCCTGGGTCAGGAAGATCCCCTGGAGGACAGCATGGCAATCCACTCAGGTATTCTGGCCTGGAGAATCCCAATGGATAGAGGAGTTTCGTGGGCTACAGTCCATAGGGTCGCAAAGAACTGGACACGACTGAGCAACTGACACACACACACCATCAAGGAAGCCCCTATGTGCACTTTTTCTTTTTAAAATTTATTTATGTGTGTGCTTCTTTATAGCTTTTTAAAAAAGAAAAAAATTTTTTTTGATTGCACTGGGTCTTGGTTGCTGTGTGCAGCTTTCTCTGGTTGTGGTGAGCAGGGGCTACTCTCTGTTGTGGAGCATGGGCTTCTCATTGCGGTGGCTTCTCTTGCAGAGCATGGGCTCTAGGGCACGTGGGGCTCAGTAGCTGTGGCACTCGAGCTTAGTTTTCCGCACACCATGTGGGATCGTCCAAATCAGGAATTGAACCTATGCCCCCTACAGATTCTTAGCCACTGGACCCCCAGGGAAGTCCCCCTACATGTGCTTTTAGTCGTAGATTTAAAGCAAACAGTGTCACACTTCATGAGTAGTTTTACTCTGTGACAATTTCACTAGATAATTTTTTCTTTCCATCCAGAACATCAGGGCAAAAGTATGGCTAGCACAATAACTTTCATAAATACAGAGCTCAGTTAACAGAACTGAAATATTGTTCTCTCTAAAATTACCCTGATTCTACCAAACACGGCCCATCAAAAGTAATTTGTTTGCAAAATAAGCCTGGTAAATTGACCACACTCAGAGTCTCACCACGCAATGCTGCTGCTGCTGCTAAGTTGCTTCAGTCGTGTCCGACTCTGTGCAGCCTCATGGACTGCAGCCTACCAGGCTCCTCCATCCATGGGATTTTCTAGGCAAGAGTACTGGAGTGGGTTGCCATTGCCTTCTCCTAACACCACGCAATGAGACTCCTCCAAACTGACTGAGGGAGAACTCCTTGGGAGTCTCAGACAGAATTCCCCAAAGCCCCCTGGAAGCCAGCAAAGCCATGCCAAAGGCGTGCTCTCAGGCTATACTTGGTGGGTCTCTCAGTTCAGTTCAGTTCAGTCCAGTCAGTCATGTCCGACTCTTTGCCACCCCATGAATCGCAGCACGCCAGGCCTCCCTGTCCATCACCAACTCCCGGAGTTTACCCAAGCTCATGTGCATCAAGTCGGTGATGCCATCCAGCCATCTCATCCTCTGTCGTCCCCTTCTCCTCCTGCCCCCAATCCCTCCCAGCATCAGAGTCTTTTCCTATGAGTCAGCTCTTCACATGAGGTGGCCAAAGTATTGGAGTTTCAGCTTCAGCATCAGTCATTCCAATGAACACCCAGGACTGATCTCCTTTAGAATGGACTGGTTGGATCTCCTTGCAGTCCAAGGGACTCTCAAGAGTCTTCTCCAACACCACAGTTTAAAAGCATCAATTCTTCGGCACTCAGGTTTCTTCACAGCCCAGCTCTCACATCCATACATGACCACAGAAAAAACCATAGCCTTGACTAGACAGACCTTTGTTGGCAAAGTAATGTCTCTGCTTTTGAATATGCTATCTAGGTTGGTCATAACTTTCCTTCCAAGGAGTAAGTGTCTTTTTAATTTCATGGCTGCAATCACCATCTGTAGTGATTTTGGAGCCCAAAATAATAAAGTCTGACACTGTTTCCACTGTTTCCCCATCTATTTCCCATTAGAGGTCATGTAAGATTAAAGTTCCAGAGAGCCCAGATAGATCATTTACATCTCAGAGGCACAAGAGTAATACCAAATCCTTCTTGAAAGATAGCTTTGCCAATTACAAAAGGCTCACTCTGATACAATAGCAGAGCCATTAGAGGCCATTGCTCTCCAGATTGCTTGGTGGCCCCCCTTCAGCAAGGACAGACACCCCAGGATTACCACTACAACTTCCAGGCCCCACAGTCTCATGGACAGTCCCTGCAGCTTTCCATTCCCCATCCTGTCTTTTCCAACACCTTGGCACTAGTGGGAGTTTCTTCGGTTCCTTGGTTGGCTCCACCAGTTACTGGACTGCACCCTCAGGCCTACAATGCCTGTGCTTGCCCAGCTTCAAGACTGAAGAAACAGCCTGAAGTCAGCAACAGAGACACCAATGGTTTAATGGATGGGGGAGTTTACAGGTCTGAAGCAAGTTTCTGGAGAGATACCCCACTGTGTGCAGTGGACAGTGGGCAGGACATGGTGGCAGGGTTTGCTCCAGAATTAGATTTTTAAAGAGTTACTTTCTCAGACATTGCAACTCAAATCCAAGGACCTTACAAAACCAATTTTATTAGAAACAGCATTTACAAGGATAACTATTTGGTGCAGTGTTGTAGGTGATTTCATGCAGTCAGAAAGAAAGAACATTTTTTCCTTATTTTGCTGAAGTTAGAAGAGCCCACAGTCTCAAGTCAAGAGGGTGGAATTTCATGTGTGAGCACAAACAGGAGAAAGAAAAATTCGCAACTTATAATATGGGAGAAGGGAAGTAGTATAGGACTAGTAATAAGTGGAATATTAGTCATGTAATGTTTTAAATTTCCATTAGTTGTACAAATATTTTGTGGTTATTTTTGGACCAGAAACATTTTTCAAATGTTTTGTATAGACAGAAAATAAGAAATGCATTAGCGTTATTAAGTGGCAGGGCTTCCCCGGTGGCTTAGATGGTGAAGAATCTGCCTGCAATGCGGGAGGCCTGGGTTCGATCCCTGGGTCGGAAAGATCCCCTGGAGAAGGGAATAGCTACCCACTCCAGTATTCTTGCCTGGAGAATTCCATGGTTAGAGGAGCCTGGTGAGCTATAGTCCATGGGATTGCAAAGAGTCGGACATGACTGAGCCAGCTAATACTAACACTATTAAGTATCAGTGTTTTAGTTAGAAGAATAATTCTGTGGCTATGTTAGTCTGCCCAGGATGTAATAAGAAAATGCCACAGACTGGGTGGCTTAAAGAACAGAAATTTATTTCACAAAGTTCTAGATGCTGAGAATTGAAGATCATGGTGTCAGTAGGAGTTGTTTCATCCTGGAGCCTCTTCTCTTGACTTGGAAGTGGCCACCATCTCTCTCTGTGTTCACATGACCTCATGTTTGTGTATGGACAGAGAAAGAGACAGAAGAAGTGAGAAGTGCTATTCAAATGCAGGGTTTCTTTGGGGTAATAAATTATAATGTAATGCAAAAAAAAAAAAAAAAAGAATTCTGGAAACAAGAATTCTGCTTTTAATTTGGCCAAGTAGTCCCAACCAGACCACCCTTCTGCAGATTAACTAAAGATCCTGGACAAAATTTTTTTTAATACATTATAAGTGTCCAGACTTGGAAGAAACAATGGCCACAGGACGAATGTATTATTTTTATGGCTTTTAGCCATAGGGCAGGTCACAGTCTGCACTGTGCAGGGTGATTAAAGCTCCTTTAGAAAACCACTATCCTTCTGGTTGGAAGTATCAGGGGCAGAGTTTGGGACAATAGCTGCCAGAAGGAGTTTGGGGAGGAATCCCTGAAAGGAGAGAGCCAGAGAGGGAAGTTCCAGATTCTGTATGTCAGCTCTGCCCAAATCTCTAGCTGACCCATGAATGGAAAAGACAGGTTTCTTCCAATACCAATCAGATTGCCACCCATGGATACTGACAGAGCAAATAGCCTCATCCTGTTTTGGTTTGGAATTCTTCTTAAACGTCACACTGCCACAGAATATGTAGCTGTTGATTTGCTCTGGATGCCAGACAGACTAGAATGTTGTATGAGATAGCCGGCTCCACGGTGCTTGGATGGATCCCAAACACAATGCTCCTTTCCAGACCTGAGAATCTTCGGACACTGTCCAACACCATGTGATCACCCCCCACGTCACTATCATTGGTGAGACACTCTATCCCTTTATTCCTCATTGCTTGCAAGAGCTTCTGCCGGTATTTCTCCACATCTTTTGTGGTGCTCACAAGCACAGCAACATCCTTGGGAGAATAGCCCCTTTCAAAGAGAAGCTTGCACGTGTCTGCCACATGCATCACTATTGCATTCAGAGTTAAGTTCTTAATATTTAAGGTTCCCTGCACATCCCTAGCCCATTTAGCTTCAAGACACATCTTCAGGGGCTCATGGGGGATGTTACAAGGAGGATTTTTCCTGACCTTCTGCAATATATATTGGACGTATCCTGCTATTTGACCTGCATTGCGTACCACTCTGGTGAGCTTTTCCCTTGGATACTGGGCTGAGAGAACAGGGAGGCCAATGTGCTCCACGTGGCTGGTCTGAAAGTAGTCCAGAAAGATCCAGAGAATTCTTGGGCAATCCACGTCTCTCTGAGTGATGGTTTTCGCCTTTCTATACCAATCCCCATCTTCAGTGCGGAAATTCTGAGCTTCATCGATGATGATGTGTTGAATGTAACTAAAGTCATGTTTCATGAAGCTCTTCCGGGTCACTGCCTGGCAGATATTTTTGCTCCTGTGAAAATTAAAAAGACACATCCCGGTTTTCTCTTGAGTCAGTAAAGGAGGAAAATGATCATACTCCTACAAACACAGTATTGTTGCCACAGATCATTTTACCATCTTACTTTCAAGAAACAAGGTGATTCAGGTTGTCGGGGATGTGGAGTGAATTTAGATAGAACCTCATTTGGTGACAATAAGATCACGCTGCTTGGGACTTCCCTGGCCATCCAATGATTAGAACTCCGCCCTTTTGATGTGATGGGCCTGGATTCAATCCCCTTAAGCCATGTAGTACGGTCAAAAAAAAAAAAAAAAAAGATCCAACTGCTTACCTGATAAAATTCCTCAAAGGCTGGTTCTCACAAATGTAGAGAATTTCATTTGTCTCACAGTGAAACGTGTTCCTGATCTTCTCCATGATCTTTATGGCCATGATCGTCTTCCCTGAGCCAGGTAAGCCATGGATAAACAACTCTTTGCTCTTGCGGAGGTTTTTTGAGAAGATCTTATACTGCTTGGCTGTGAGCAGATTTAAAACCTCACAGCCGAGCTGGTCACTCAAGAGAGACCGGAAGCCAAGCAAGACGATCACAAGGGACTGCAGCAAAGCTTCCATTTGTTGAATGTCTGAGAGGTGATAGGAACTGGGGTAATCAATCACAGAGCCTGAACCCGCCGAGGACTGTGCACTGCTCTCGGGACTCAGGTGGAGGACCTTGGTCGTGATACACAGATTTCCAGTGTAGCCTCCCACGTTCACCAGCTTCTGCTTCAGAGCGAAGGCGGTGCGAGTGCAATAGGACCGCCCCTCTGCGTCTTGCTCCCTGAGGATGGTGTAGAGAATGGGCGGCTTGTTCTGCGCTATCAGCAGAGCATCACAGATGACTCCTTGCTTCTCTTCCAAGTTCAGGTCCACAGCCCAGCTTGTAGAAAGGATTAAAATTCCCTGGGAGACTCGGTCTATTTGCCTTTTCATTAATTCCTTCAAACCTTCATTCTGCGAGAACAGTTCCTCCTGGAGAGATTCAGGGGTGTATTTCAGACCTTCTGATGTCACTAGATATGGAAAAGATTATACGTTTAAGGGCAAAGGTCACACTTTTATGATTAACTGTAATTAATCAAAATTGCTAAATACTTACACTTAAATTTTAATCTTATTATTATAAATCATATTTTATATACATTCTTTTGCCAATATTATTATATTACAGTGAAGAAAAAGAAGCCTTGACAGTCTGGCACACTTCATCTGAGCCTATGTGCTTATTATGTTTATGACCCTGGTAAATTTCTTAACCTAAGACTGTTCCCTCATCTGTAAAACAAACAGAAATCCATGTTTACAAAAACAGCACATCTCTTACAGTGAGGAATGAATGAAATGGCATAAAGTGTGTGCTCACTGTAGCTGGCTGAGAAATTATTCTTTCCCTTGCTACTCTTAAAGCACCTGAATCTCAAAATGCCCCTGAACAGTCCCCACAGATGGAAGTAGGAAGAGCCCTTCCAAGAAGAAGGTGGTCATTAAATATCAGTGGAGAAGATGGAGCCATGAGAACTTTGCTAGCAGGAAACTCCATGCAGCCCTGCACTGGGAGACCCTGAGATTAGACTCTGAGATAACTCTGCTGAAGCATCACTCACCCACAGATCTATATAAGACTGCATCCATAGCAAAGAGTCTTCCTTTGACATGAGGGAGCAAGGAGCAATGTTGTGACATGACAATAAACTTTGCCCGGTAGGGTTTTAAACTTATGTTGATAATCATCTGTTCCAAAGAGGTGGGGGGAGGAATGAAGAGACTGTTGTTTTGTGGTGGTGGCATCAGATCACATTCTAGAACCTGGATCTGTAGTGTTGATTTCCAGTGAAATTACCCATATTTCATTGGTGGTTGTTTATTGTTCCTTGCCACAACTAAAGAAAAGCCTGAACAGCAACAAGACCCATCACAGCTAAAACTAAATAAATAGATATTTAAAAGATGGGGGGAAACATGCATCTTTGGATGCATTTAAGGAAGATATAAGGATACATTTTAACATGCAGCTTTAGAAACCAAACCAAAAGAAGTATAAAATAAGAAAACACATCATTTGTTGATTATACCAGGGAATTGACATGCATCTATGGTTCTCACAATTTTGCAAGGCAGATATACTGACTGTTCTCTTTTTCATATGAGTAAATGGGAACTCAAACAGGTCAAGTGCCTGGCCCATGGTCACATCACTGGGAAGTGGCAGAGCCAAAGGCTGGACCCAGGGGTGTCTCAGACACCAGACCCTCTCGCTGTCTCTACTGCATAGCCCTACAAGCCACTCAGACTACCCCTGCTGCTAAATGGAGCATGTCACTAAAGCATTTGATGTTCATAGCACCTCCTCATCAAATAGCTCTTATTTTTCTTTAATTACATAACGGGATATGCTTCCCAAGGAAATTATGTGGAGAAAATGTGTCCCTTCCATTTCTTTGATATTCTACATGGCACTTAATCAATGATAGGGGCCAGACTAGGTACCAATAAAATGTCAACCACTCCGTGTGCACCAGAGTAGTTACCACTCTCCATGTGACTTGGGGCCTCTGTGCCTTTGTGTAGGTGTGCCCTGAGACTCGAATGCCCTCCTCTACTTTTGAAAGTGAAAGTGAAAGTCGCTCAGTCGTGTCCAACTCCGCAACCCCATGGACTGTACTGTCCATAGAATTCTCCAGGCCAGAATACTGGAGTGGGTAGCTGTTCCCTGCTGGGGGCCAGCGTGAGGAACTCCGCCCATGGCAAAGGTCATGAGGAAGGAGGCTTGGCATATGCAAAGGCGTAATCAAGCCTCAGGATACCCCCTGTTTCTGAGCATCTACCCCAAAACCAGAGTCTGTTTTATGCTCTCACCTACACCTCTGACTTACGGGGGGCTCTCCCCCATAACCATTTCTCTCGGAGAAGGAGTAAACGTGCAGCTCCAAGGCAATAAAAATTCCTGGGCGTGACAAGAGTGTTTCAGCTTACGGACTCCTCTGAAGGTTATCTAGCCAGCCTGTATAGGTTCGTCAGGCCACATGTGATTGTTTACAGCCTCCCAACCTGAGAGGCACGATGTTTTAGACTTACTAAAGGCAAATTCTTTTGGGGAGTTAGAAATTATTAGTATAGTGGGTTGGTTAGGAATTATATTGGTGAAGGGTTTTTCATTTGTTGTGTCAATAATTGCTGCTAATTCCCTGCTCTGGGTGGGACAAGGGTGTCTCAGGTCAAACCTCTCTGCTGACAGACTAGCTTGCGTGACAGGATTATCCATATTCCTGCCACATGATTGTTTATTACCTCTTAACCATAAACAGTACAGAGAGTTTTGGAGTATTTTGAGAGTCTTAATTAGCATAGGGCTTTTTCTTCTTGTTGAGTCAATGATTGCCGCCAGGCCTCCATATCCTTAGGCACCTGGGAATATATTAATCAATGTATTTGGAATATAGAAAAGGAAATATAGTAGTTTTTGATGTTAGCAATACTAGACTTTTTGAGTTAATGGATTTTCTCTTTTGTAATAGATCACTGTGCTTTGTTATAAATCACTGTGTCCTTGCTATGTAAAAATGTAACTTTATCACTATCTTAAGACTAAATAGATCTTAAGGGGAACATTGGTGAAAGGATTTTCATTTGTTGGGCTGATGTTTGCTGCTAAATCTCCATGTTCCCTACCCTTATAATGAATATAACTAACATATAGGAGAAATAAGTATTAACCTTTAAGCATATAGGAGAAATAAGTATTAACCTTTAAGATTAATCATGTTAACCTTGGGTTAAATAGACTCCTTTCTTGATTGTAACTCACTATGCCCTCACCCTGTAGGAATGTAACTTTATTTGGAGGGTGGTGCCTGGCTTAAGAAAAAACACCCTTGGAAGAAATAAGTTTTTTGGTTATCAGAAAGAAAGGATCATAAAATGTCAGCAGGTCTCACTCATGGCCAGAAGATGATGTAATATTCCTAAGACCTTTTTTATACATTTATGTGAAGCACCTGATTTTGATAAAGGTCAGGACTGCTGACCTCCGCGTGACTCTGTATTCATCCCTATGTGTAACAAAAGGTATATAAGCAAACCCAAAAATAAAGAAATCGGATCAGTTTCCGGAAAGACTGATTCCCCCATGTCACTTCCTTCTTGCTCCCGTTTCTCTGGCTGAATTCCCATCTGGATTCAGCCTCCTTTTCTCCACTACACTATCTCCTACTACACTATCCGTTTCTAATCTCTCTGTATATCTGTAATTAAATATGTATTTTTCCAAAGACGCCGATGCCGTCTCCACCCTCGAATTCTCTGGATCCACCGGGGCTGGACCCCAGCAGTTCCCTTCTCCAAGGGATCTTCCCAACCCAGGGATCGAACCCAGGTCTCCCATATTGCAGGTGGATTCCTTGGTTGGGGCGCTAGATCCCACATGGTACAACAAAGGTGGAAGAATCTGTGTGCCACATCTAAGACCTGGCTGGATCTTAGAAAAAGCAAGGGAATTCCAAAAAAACCCTCTACTTTTGACATTTTAGTCCTTCCAGTCCTTCCAGAACCCCCATGCTTGTTCTCTCCTCAGGGTTCTTACAGAACTTCATATCCATACTAAGCACTAATCTCACCATGGATCTAGGGAAATCTTTTGTGTTTGTGTATGTGTGTGAATGTGTTTTTTTTTAGTTTATATTAGGGAGTCCCTAGTGGCCCAGTGGGTAAGACTGGGCACTCCCAGTGCAGGAGGCCCAGGTTCAATCCCTGGTTGGGGAACTAGATCCTGCAAGCAAGCGTAAGACAACTAAAAGTCCACATGCTGCAACCCAGTGCAGCTTAAATAAAATTTAAAAGTAAATGTATTAATTTATTTTTGATTGCATTGGGTCTTCATTGCTGTGCACAGGTTTTTCCTAGTTGCAGAGGCTACTCTCTAGCTGTGGTATGCTGGCTTCTTATCTTGATGGTGTCTCTAGTTGCAGAGCACAGGCTCTAGGCACACGGGCTTCAGCAATTGTGCCGGGCTCAGTTGCTCCGTGGCATGTGGAATCTTCCCAGACAAGGGATCGAACCCAAGTCCTCTGTGTCATTGGTGAATTCTTAATCACTGCACCACTGGGAAGTCCAATAAGTAAATATATTTAAGAGTACTTTATATTAGAGTTGATTAACAATGTGTTGGCTTCAGGTACACAGCAAAGTGATTCTTTTACACAAATATACACATGTCTAGTGTCTATTCCTTTTCAAAACCTTCTCCCATTTAGGCTGTTGCACAATATTAAGCAGAGTTCCCTGTGCTGTGCAGTAGATTGTCTAGGGAAATCGTTAAACACAGATCCCTGAAGTATCTGGACTGATGGTTTTTCCAACTATAAGAAATCAGGTGAGGGCACCTAACAGTTCCAAGACACCAGGATGGAGATCGTTTGGGGCTGGCCGGATCTGATCCAGTACTCTAACCCCTGACTTTCTCCAGTACCCATAATGCCAGGCACGGACAAAATTGGAGACAGTCATTACATTTCTTTCAAGAGACATTTATAGTGTTTAATCTGAAGCTAAACTATTGTCAATCAATAGTGGATTTCCCTATCCATAGTATCTGGACTCCCACCGCACAACTGAAACTGAACTGATTATTTACCACGTTGAGATCAGAATCTAATAATAGCAGACTCTGAAAATGAAAATTTGCTTTAAAAAATAGTTCTAACTAGGTGATACATCCCCGTAGTCCAAATACCAAAACACTTCTACTCCTGTTTGCTCTTTTCCTCCCTCTTCAACTCCATCCTACTCCCCTAACACAGACCTTTTTTTTTTTTTTGCTGGTTCCTCACCTATTCTTCCAAAACTTCTTCATGCAAATACAAGTCAATATTTCCCCCTTTTGTTCAGCCCTCATGTCTTTTTTCCCAGAAATATGTGTGGGAGATCTTTCTATACAAGTCCCAAGAACTTCCTTATTTTTTTTCCACATTTGTCTAACGTGCCATCTTATGAATGTGACGTAAGTCCTTGTTGATGGGTTCTTGCATGTTTGCTCCAACTTTTTAAAAATAAATATTTATTTACCTAGCTGTGAAGGGTCCTAGATGCAGAATGTGGGACCTTTCATTGCAAACCATGGATTCTCCAGTTGCTCCATGGCATGTGAAATCCTGGTTCCCGGACCAGAGATGGAACTTGCAACCCCAGTGCTACAAGGCAGGCTCTCAACCACTGGACCACCAAGGAAACCCCTGTCTCAACTTCTTGCTATTACAAGAATATTATAATGAGTGCACTCTCATTCACTCGATCCTCAGTTGTGTCTGACTCTTTGAGACCCTGTGGACTGTAGTCCGCCAGGCTCCTCTGTCTATGGGATTTCCCAGGCAAGAATTCTGGAGTGTGTTGCCATTTCCTCCTACAGGGGATCTTCCCTACACAGAGATCAAACCACGTCTTCTGCATTGGTAGGCAGATTCTTCACCACTGAGCCACGTGGGAAGCCCATTACAATGAGTAACCTTGTACATAGACTTGGACATTTAGTGTGCACACAGGGTATACATAAAGTATAAACTCCCAGGAACTCCCTGGCAGTCCAGTGATTAAGACTCAGCACTTTCACTGCCGAGGGCCTGGATTTGATCCCTAGTCAGGGAACTAAGATCCCACAAGCCATGTGGTATGGCCATAATAATAATAATTTTAAAAGTCCCAGCAGTGGGATTACTAGGTAAATGGGTAAATACATCCATCCTTCTGGTAGATATTGCCAAATTGTCCTCCATAGTTGTACCAATAGGTATCCCTGCCAGTAATGAATGGGAAGACTTGCATAGCATAGCACACAAATGCTGTGAAATAGCAGTATAGCATACAAGTGATAATATCAGATTTTTTTTTTTACAATCCAGTAGATACAAATGATAGCTTGTTTAAATTTATGTGTCTTATTTTGATTACTGTTAGGCATCTTTTCAAATGTTTGAAAGCCATTTGAATTTTATTTGCTCTGAACTACGTTGATTTTTCTGTTAAGTTGTTCTTTATCCTTATCAACTTTTGGAAGCTCTTTTTATATGAGAGACACTGGCCCTCTGCAATATCAGTTGCAAATATTTTTCCTAGCTGGTCAATGGCCCTTTGACTTTGTACTTGGTTGTTTTAGCCACGCACACTGCTTATTTTTTTTAATGTAATCATTTGTATCAGCATATTTTCATGGCTTCTGGATTTTGAATCTTGATTGTTCTAATCCTCATGCCAAGAGCATAAAGGCATTTATGAATGTACTCTTCTAGAACACTTATGGCTTTGATTTTTTTTAAATTCTTCATTGATTTAGAGTTTATGTTGGTATATAGTATAAATCGTGAATCTATCTTTTTAAAAATAAATCACCACCCAGTTATCCCAATGTCTCTATTGAAGCATCCCCATTCTTCTCCCTTAGTTGAGAGACCAGTTCCATCACGAACTAAATTCTGATATGTGTTTACATCTATTTTCAGATCTTCTATTCTGTACCCTTGATCTAATTATATGCCAGTATAACTCTGTTTCTATTTGAGACTTTATAGTGATTTCATATCTGGAGTGCCCTTCTTTTTCAGATTTTTATTTCCTGGGTCTTCTTACTTATTTTTTCACTGGAACTTTAAGTTCCAGTGAAGTTAAGTTAACCTCTTGGTTATTTTAAAATTGATATCTCACTAAGTTTATAAAATAACAGAGAAAATTGACAGCTTTCTTCCTTTCAAAAATATAACATGTGTTTCCATTTTATTTTTCTTCTGTGTCCTTCAATATTATTTAAAATTTTTTCTCAGATCAGCTTATCTTAGATATTTGAACTTTTTGTTGCTATTGAAAATTGGGCATTTTCTTTGATTGTTTGTTATATTAGGAAACTGAATTTTTGCATATTAATTTTGACATGTGCTTCATATAATGCTATTAATATAACTATTGGTATTCAGTCCAAATTCTTCTATTGTTTATAATAGTTTTTCATTGGATTCTCTTGAATATGGTCCTATGTTCCTCAGTTTTTATCCCTTTAATTTCTTTCTCTTATTTAATGGCACTGGCTAATTAATACTGCACAAAAATTGCAGTAGTGCACATGATGCTTTTCTTCCCAAATTTAATAGAATGCTTCTCATATCTCCCTATTAACATAATGGTCTTTGGGAGATATTGATAGATATAGACATCAATACATAGATATAAATATAATGTTAAAGAAATATCTATGGGTTCCTATTTTATTGTCTTCTAAAAATTAAAATGTATATTCATGCTTTTCAAATGCTTTTTCAGTATATAAGAGGACAATCGTAAAATTTTCTGTATGAAGAAATGGTGGATTATAATAATTACTCTCTTAATGTTGATCCATCCTTTCATTTCTGGACTTCTGTCTTTGCATTTTCATTCATAAGGAAGATTAGTCTGAGTTTTCCTTTTGTATGCTATCTCTGTCAAGTTTTGCAATTACTGTTACTCCAATTTAAAATAACCTGGGAATTTTCCTCTTTTATATAACTCTGGAATAATTTGAATAGTGTCTGTTCTTCAAATGTTTGGTATGATTCCCGGAAAATTTATTTTTTATACCAGAATAATAGGTTATCACTCTATGAGCATAAAGCCCAGTGTTTTGTTTTTAGATATGGTTTATTCAATGTTAATAAGCTCTACTAAAATAGAATTTATTGAATTTTTTAAAAATAATTATCAATGCTTATGTTTATTCTTAGTTTAGTACTGTTTATTGTGGACAATTAGTAAAATATAAATTGATATGCAAATGAATGCAAAGAGCTCAATTAGGTAAGGTGAAAAAGAAATCTTAATTAGAACGTCATTATCTATTAACTTAATGGTCCTCGATAGACATTTCCACATACATAGGACGCTTCCCTGGTGGCTCAGTGGTAAAGAATCTGCCAGCCAATGCAAGAGACTCGGGTTCTATCCCTGGGTCAGGAAGATTCCCTGGAAGAGGAAATGACAACCCACTCTAGTATTCTTGTCTGGAGAATCCCATGGACAGAGGAGCCTGGCAGGCTACTGTCTGTGAAGTGGCAAAAAAGTTGGACACGACTTAGCGACTAAACAACAAAAGGACATTTATGCATCAGATTCTAATGCCAGATAAGCCATTAACTTTCTGCATATAGCTGATCAAGTGGTTTTTCCTCTCCAGAAGTATAGAAAGAGGACAGCAATGGACTCGCAGGTAAAGCCTAACGTGTTGGGAGCGAGGAATAAGAACAGATGCTATCCTTGGTCCTGAAACACGATTTTGCGCTGTTCTAAACCCAAACATTTGCCTGGAAAATCCCATGGATGGAGGAGCCTGGTAGGCTGCAGTCCATGGGGTCGCTGAGAGTCGGACACCACTGAGCCATTTCATTTCCACTTTTCCTTTCATGCATTGGAGAAGGAACTGGCAACCCACTCCAGTGTTCTTGCCTGGAGAATCCCAGGGACGGGGGAGCCTGGTGGTCTGCAGAGTCGGACACGACTGAATCGACTTAGCAGCAGCAGCAGCAGCAGCAAACCCAAACATGTTTATGCATGTTGTAATTGATCTTCATTGTATTTGTTTTGTGTTCCATCTTGATTTAAATCTTATATGTTCATATTCATAACTGGCACTCCTCTGGTAAATTTGGTAGAGGAGGGCGGTTTTTTTGCCGTTAGTTCAATGTGTACCTCTAATTCAGCCAGATCAAAAGTTCCCAATATGGATGAGGGTCAGAATACTGTGAATAGCTTGAAAAAATGAACATTATAAGGTTCTGTCTTCAGATATTTTAATTTATGAAATCTGGAGTGTGGAACCAGCTATCCGTACTTTTAAAATTAACCAGAAATACTGATGATCAGTCCTATTTAAGAAAAAGACCAAAATGTCTTTAAGGGTAATAATGTTCCTGGATTCTATACATGATACTGCCTCAGTGAATGAGACCAGTGAGGGTTCATCTCTAAACTACTTATCATCAATATGTTTGTAGCACTATTACCTTGTACACATGGGCTTTGCAGAGTGTACTTCCAGGACTTTAACAAACATAACAGTTTATCTCCCTTCTCCTAACACAGAAACTGGCTGGTGTCAAGTAGGCAAACCATTGTTGCTACCTGGAAATAAGAGTTGTTGGAGCTCCTTCTTATGTTCCAGACCTTTCTTGGAGTACACTGGTCTGCTCTGAGGAGGGCTGTTAGACAGACTCAGCTGAGATTCAAAGTCTTTGCACAGCTCTGTAAGATCTTAACAAAGAAAGGAAATTCATGTTATTCTGACTTAGTTCATCTCTTCACCACTGAAAAAGACTTTATATGAGTGGGTGTATCGTATGGCTCTCTAGGCATGACTTGAGACATAATAGCAAGATAACATCCCATTCACCCTGTATGGACAAGTGCCTTTATCAAATATGAAAGTTCCCAAATCCATCATAGAGAGATGTTATCTGGAAGTTTGAATGTGTATCCATTCAATATAAGTCTCCACTCTCTGTATCTCAATAGCATTTTGTTTTTATTTCTTCTATGGTACATGGCACATTCTTTTAGTACACTTTTCTGTGGTGTAAATATTCCCACCATGGACAATTTTAAGCTACCAATATGATGTCACTAAATGGAGAGTCAGGGAAACATGCATCATAACATATCATTTTAGAGTAATTCTATCATGCAGATGGAGAAGGCAATGGCACCCCACTCCAGTACTCTCTCCTGGAAAATCCCATGGACAGAGGAGCCTGGTAGGCTGCAGTCCATGGAGTTGCTAAGAGTCGGACATGACTGAGCGACTTCACTTTCACTTTTTACTTTCATGCATTGGAGAAGGAAATGGCAACCCACTCCAGTGTTCTTGCCTGGAGAATCCCAGGCACAGGGGTGCCTGGTGGGCTGCCGTCTATGGGGTCGCACAGAGTCGGACACGATTGAAGTGACTTAGCAGCAGCAGCAGCAGCAGCATGCAGATACAATAGATGTAAATACCCTTGCACGCATCATCTTAAAATGTAGTATTATAAGTAACTGGGTTTTTTATTTACTACATTTGTTTTAAATATAATTTATGGAACTGTATAACTTGATTTTTAATAATGACTGTTTAACAACTGGCTCACAACAATCCTGAAAATTTAATAAATAAACAGCAAGAGTCAGTTCCAATACACCACTGCAAGGCAATCACCACCACCCCCCCTAAATTTTCTTTTCATCTGATTTGGGAAATTGCCCATTATAAGACACTGGACTCAGGCTTCTCATCACCCAGCCAAATTTTCTCCTGTTTGGAAAGTAGGATACTTGAAGATTAAAAAAAACACAGAGTTTAATGGATGTGAGAAGTCAAAGTCATGGCAAATATTTTTAATTGGAGTTTCTGAAGAGGCAGAAAAGACAGGAAGGGAGTTTTTTCCATCTTACCTGGATCTGTATCCATCATCATGCTTAGCCATTCCTCAGTTGTCAGGCTGCAAACATCGTTACCCTTCACCATCCAGGAACTGGGAACGCCCGAGAACACTGCACCACAGAATCGCTTCACTCCGATTACACAAGCATAGCCATGTAGCGCTCCCTTGGCTAACACATCCAAGATTTTGACTGTGAAATCTATCTGGCATTGAGATTGGCAAAAATGGACACAAGACAATTTTTGTATTGCTTCTTCTATTTTCTTTTTCAAAGAGTCACGGTCAACATTTTCTTTAGCACATCCTAGAACTTTCCTACTTTTATCATCCACGCCAATAACAAGATAGCCTCCTTCAGTGTTCGCAAATGCAGGGATATACTCTAAAACTGTGTCTTTCGTATATTGTTCAATGTGTTTTGTAGCGAACTGCTTAAACTCTATGAATTGAGACTCAGGAAAAGGCATGACTTCACCATGTTCAAAACGGTCTTTTTGAAAAACACAGTACGTAGGATCCACGTCACGGAGGTCTGGATGTATAACCTTGAGAATTTCACCACAAGGTTCTTTCCCTGAGGTTCTTTTTGCATTTGTTTTCTTGGTTTTCAGGAAATGGAATGCTTTTCCTGAATCCATGAGAAACACAGAAGTGCCAGATCTACAGTATAACGAAGAACTCAGGCTACAAATGCGGGGCTTAACAGAAGTGTTTTCAAGAAAAGTGTCGCTGCTCCAAGACTTCACAAAAATGTAGTAACAACTCCCTCGTTGCTTTGTCTCGAAGAAAGCTTGCAGATTTGAAAACAGAATAAGTGTTCTCAAAGCTTCTTCTAAATCCAATCCCATCTCCACAAGATTTTCATCGTTGTTTGCCATTTCCAGTTGAATCACTCCTCCTCCTGAGTTTAATAAAGCACATGCAGCCTGGCTCACTTTCATCTTCTCTTTCTCTCTCTGAACTTTCTGCAGCCTTTTTCTGTTACTTTCACCAAGAGTTACTCTTCCCACATTGATGACCAAGTCTGAGTAAGATGATTCTACCACCAAACGTGAATAATGTCTCTCCATGTTTATTCTGCAACTGAAAACATTAAAACACATATCTCATGTTGGTGAAGAAGTAGATTGCATAGTACACAAAAATGCGTTTAATGATTTATTTTAAAATATGTATAACGGACAGAGAAGGCAATGGCACCCCACTCGGTACTCTTGCTTGGAAAATTTCATAGACGGACGAGCCTGGTAGGCTGCAGTCCATGGGGTCGCTGAGGGTCGGACACGACTGAGCGACTTCCCTTTCACTTTTCACTTTCATGCATTGGAGAAGGAAATGGCAACCCACTCCTGTGTTCTTGCCTGGAGAATCCCAGGGAAGTGGGAGCCTGGTGGGCTGCCGAATATGGGGTCACACAGAATCGGACATGACTGAAGCGACTTGGCAGCAGCAGCAGCAGCAGCAGCATGTATAACGGAATCACTTTGTGAAGCATCTATACTTCAATAAAATAAAACTTTTTTAAAGTTTACACTGAGCTGAAAAAGAAAAAAAGAGTGACAGAGAACGGGAGATGAGAAGCGGTGAGAGGAGACTTGAGAGTTAGGAAAGGGCTTATGACAGTAGAAAGCCCAAGAAGGCTTTTGAGGAAGGGAGTGACATGAGCACACAGACATTGTAAAAGACGCATTACTGAGGAACAGATCCATGGTTGCCAAGGGTTATGGGGAGGGAAGGGGTCACTACAAAGGATAACACAGTGGAGTTTGTTGGGGTGATGAAACTGTTCTGTATCCTGATTGTGGTTCTAATTATATGAATCCATGTGCTAGAAATCATAGAACTGCACACCCCAAAAGTAAATTTTATTGCATGATTAATTTTTAAGAGCAGAGGGCACATTATTTACAGATGGAGAACTAATTAGAGAGGAGTAAACCAGTAGGGACAATTTCACAGTAACCTGAATGAGAGAGAGAGATGATGGTAGCCTGTGCCACAGTAGGTAGGGGCTGTGAGAATGAAGAAGTGTAAATATTTCTGAGAGACATTTAGAAAATATTGATAAAAATTAACACGTCTCTGTATTGACCAGCTAGAGATCAGGAGAAAGGATTAAAATTTAGTAACTGGATTTTTGGCTTGGGCAATTGAGTGGTTAGCAGTACCATTTATTGGCCAAAAAAAAAAAGTCAATGATTATTGAAGGTGGGTGATTGATAAATGGAGATTCACTCTCCTATTCTCGCCTTCTCGCCACCTCTGAAAAGTGTCTAAATAAGTTTTATTTTATTTTATTTTTATTTTTTTTCTTAGTTTTTTATTTTTTAAATTTTAAAATCTTTAATTCTTACATGCGTTCCCAAACATGAACCCCCCTCCCACCTCCCTCCCCATAACATCTCTCTGGGTCATCCCCATGCACCAGCCCCAAGCGTGCTGTATCCTGCATCAGACATAGACTGGCGATTCAATTCTTACATGATAGTATACATGTTAGAATGCCATTCTCCCAAATCATCCCACCCTCTCCCTCTCCCTCTGAGTCCAAAAGTCCGTTATACACATCTGTGTCTTTTTTCCTGTCTTGCATACAGGGTCGTCATTGCCATCTTCCTATATTCCATATATATGTGTTAGTATACTGTATTGGTGTTTTTCTTTCTGGCTTACTTCACTCTGTATAATCGGCTCCAGTTTCATCCATCTCATCAGAACTGATTCAAATGAATTCTTTTTAACGGCTGAGTAATACTCCATTGTGTATATGTACCACAGCTTTCTTATCCATTCATCTGCTGATGGACATCTAGGTTGTTTCCATGTCCTGGCTATTATAAACAGTGCTGCGATGAACATTGGGGTACATGTGTCTCTTTCCATTCTGGTTTCCTTGGTGTGTATGCCCAGCAGTGGGATTGCTGGGTCATACGGTAGTTCTATTTGCAATTTTTTAAGGAATCTCCACACTGTTCTCCATTGTGGCTGTACTAGTTTGCATTCCCACCAACAGTGTAGGAGGGTTCCCTTTTCTCCACACCCTCTCCAGCATTTATTGCTTGCAGATTTTTGGATCGCAGACATTCTGACTGGTGTGAAGTGGTACCTCATTGTGGTTTTGATTTGCATTTCTCTAATAATGAGTGATGTTGAGCATCTTTTCATGTGTTTGTTAGCCATTCATATGTCTTCTTTGGAGAAATGTCTATTTAGTTCTTTGGCCCATTTTTTGATTGGGTCGTTTATTTTTCTGGAATTGAGCTGCATAAGTTGCTTGTATATTTTTGAGATTAGTTGTTTGTCAGTTGCTTCATTTGCTAATATTTTCTCCCATTCAGAAGGCTGTCTTTTCACCTTGCTTATATTTTCCTTTGTTGTGCAGAAGCTTTTAATTTTAATTAGATCCCATTTGTTTATTTTTGCTTTTATTTCCAGAATTCTGGGAGGTGGATCATAGAGGATCCTGCTGTGATTTATGTCGGAGAGTGTTTTGCCTATGTTCTCCTCTAGGAGTTTTATAGTTTCTGATCTTATGTTTAGATCTTTAATCCATTTTGAGTTTATTTTTGTGTGTGGTGTTAGAAAGTGATCTAGTTTCATTCTTTTACAAGTGGTTGACCAGTTTTCCCAGCACCACTTGTTAAAGAGATTGTCTTTACTCCATTGTATATTCTTGCCTCCTTTGTCAAAGATAAGGTGTCCATATGTGTGTGGATTTATCTCTGGGCTTTCTATTTTTTTCCATTGATCTATATGTCTGTCTTTGTGCCAGTACCATACTGTCTTGATGACTGTGGCTTTGTAGTAGAGCCTGAAGTCAGGCAAGTTGATTCCTCCAGTTCCATTCTTCTTTCTCAAGATTGCTTTGGCTATTGGAGGTTTTTTTGTATTTCCATACAAATCTTGAAATTATTTGTTCTAGTTCCGTGAAAAATGTGGCTGGTAGCTTGATAGGGATTGCATTGAATTTGTAAATTGCTTTGGGTAGTATACTCATTTTCACTATATTGATTCTTCCGATCCATGAACATGGTATATTTCTCCATCTATTAGTGTCCTCTTTGATTTCTTTCATCAGTGTTTTATAGTTTGGGAAGAGACCCCGGCGCACCCCCCGCGGGGGACGCCCCCTCGAGGGAGCGGCCCCCCGCGGGGTGGGGGGGGAGCGCTGGGAGGAGGGAGAGCGCGGCAACGAGGGCTGGCTCCCTCGGCCTCGGCCCCGGCCCCGGGGTTTGGCGAGCGCTGCTGCCGGGGGGGCTGTAACACTCGGGGAGGGTGGGCCCGCTAAATAAGTTTTAAAATTGATTTCATCCATTAGCTGGGTGGTGGACAAACTGGTGTTCATTATATTGTTCTCTATTTTTTTCCTGTAAATTTGAAATTACTCATGACATAAAAAAGAAAACTTTCACCTCCAAAAATTTTTAAAGGAGAGTAGGACATATGAAGGCAATGGCACCCCACTCCAGTCCTCTTGCCTGGAAAGTCCCATGGACGGAGGAGCCTGGTAGGCTGCAGTCCATGCTAAGGGTTGGACATGACTGAGCGACTTCCCTTTCACTTTTCACTTTCATGCATTGGAGAAGGAAATGGCAACCCACTCCAGTGTTCTTGCCTGGAGAATCCCAAGGACCGGGGAGCCTGGTGGGTTGCCATCTGTGGGGTCGCACAGAGTTGGACACGACTGAAGTGACTTAGCAGCAGCAGCAGGGCATATGAATTTGAAGTAACAAAGTAGTTGAACTTTTGGACTATGCATTCTAACAAAACAAAGATGGCCAGGGCAAAGGGTGGATCTGAGAAATGGGGAAAAAGAAAGATAATGGATTCTAAGACTTTATGATGCCAAAAAACGTATATTTGGGAGTGATTGAGCAAATCAACAAAACTCAACACTACCATAGTAAGGAGAGAGCTCTTAAGACTCAGGGTTGTGTTGCAACCTAGACAGTAATTTTTTTTCGTTTGCTTGATTATATACTGAAGCATGACATTGAAATATTTCATTTATTAATTATTTTTAGCACAGGAAACATTTAATGGGCACTCACCAAGGGCAGACTAACTGCTGTGAAAGACACATATGACTATTGGAGATTTATGGTTTAGGGTCCATCAAATTACCATGATGTGGTTTAAATGGTATGTGGAGAAAAATTCATAGCCCTAAATGTCTGTCATGGTAAGAGAGAGAATTTAAATAAAATGATTTGCATCAACATTTAAAGAATTTAGGAAAAAGAACCAGGTCACAAAAGAACAGGAATAACAGATGTACAGGCAGAAGAAAGTTGGAAAATTAAAAAGCAATTATTTGATTAATTAACAAGATTGAGAGTTATTTTTTTATTTGTTTTGCTTTTTGCTTGTTTGATTTTTGTTTTTTAGATAAACCACTAGCATCTTGTTTATTTAAATTTTATTGAAGTATAGTTGATTTACAATGTTGTGTAAGTTTCAGGTGTACAGCAAAGTGACTCACTTATACGTATACAGATATTATTCTTTTTCAGATTCTTTTCCCATATAGGGTATTACAGAATATTGAGTAGAGTTCCCTGTGCTAAACACTAGGTCCTTGTCAATTATCTATTCTATATATAGTAGTGTGTGTATGTTAATCCCAAGCTCCTAGCATCTTTATTATTTAAAAAGTTCTCTAAACAAATAGAAGGGTTGTTGATACAGGTGTGACAAGGAAATAGAATTCTGAGCAGTAAATTATTGGAAGGCCAGGCCATTCACAGTCTTACTCATTTGTCTGATAGGTTCCTTGTGATATATTTTATATTTATAAATATCTTATTCTATATTTTATAACCTTTAAGGTGTTCTTGTCAGGTTATTTACACAAAATGCTATTGGGGGCATTTGGACTTCACAGTTTTAATGTTTATTCATATGGATATTTGCTCTCAAGTATTGTGCTTGTATGTGTGCTCAGTTGGGTCCGATTCTTTGTGACCCCATGGACAGCAGCCAGGCTCCTCTGTCCATGGAGTTTTCCAGGCAAGAATACTGGAGTGAGTTGCCATGTCCTACTCCAGGGGAT
Source organism: Ovis canadensis (assembly GCF_042477335.2). Taxonomy (NCBI): domain Eukaryota; kingdom Metazoa; phylum Chordata; class Mammalia; order Artiodactyla; family Bovidae; genus Ovis; species Ovis canadensis. The sequence goes on along the minus strand of NC_091255.1, from coordinate 23,203,007 downwards.
CTTCCAAACTTGGGGAATTGAACCCGTGTCTCCTGCATTGGCAGGCAGATTCGTCACCACTGAGCCACCTGGGAAGCCTACTAATATCAGCAACTGATATCATATCAGCAACTGCCTTCTATTATCTAGTAAGCCTGGATTATTTTATATGGCACAGAAAGCTTGAGAACTCCTAATATTTTCTTCTCCCTTTTAAGACCTGAAAGAAAAGCAATAAAGGGAAATGTCTGGTAGATTTCTTTTTAAATAGGCAAAGAAGCAAAATTGGTTTGATTTAAAAATTGAAGGCTCAGAAAAATCAATAACAGAACAAAAGCATCAGAGGAGTTATAACAAGGAAAACTTTTAAGTGCCTGGCTCCATTGTGTTTACTGGTGAGATTTTTTAAATTTCAAAATCATATAATTTCTACATTATTAGATATAAAGTGTTTGACACATGAAAAACTACGGCCTGCTACAAAATTCAGTATTGTCATATATTTCATGAACAACATTATGACACTCAATAATTCTTTCACCTATTTTTCCTTTATCTCTTATGATCTTCATATTACAGATTTTTTAAACATTGTAAGCATGAGATGAAGAGTTTGGCATTCTGCTTTTATCATTAACACGTCTGTAAACCTCTGAAGTCATTATATTTCTAATTATATGTTTTAAAGACAACAAAACTTTTCATCAAGTACATATAATATTAATGAACTGGACATTTTTCTATTGTTAAACATTTCTCTTGCTTCCAATTCTTAATAATAAGCAATACTGCATTTACTTAACAGCTGTTTAGTGGACATCTCTTATTTGCCAGTCACTGTGCTAAATCCAGAGTAGACAGCGGTGAACAAAACAAACCTGGTCCCTGCCCTCAAGATGCCCATTGCTTGCGGAAGCTCACTGTTGAATTAGTGACCGTTCAGAATGCTGGGGACGCTTAGAATGGAAACTGTCCTTATATGGCAGTTGGAAGGGGGTGGGTTCAGAGAAGGCTTTCTAGAAAAAGTAATATTTTGAATTAAGATCTGAAGAATGTAAATGAGGTGAAGAGTTAATTAGGTGAAGAAGGGTGGAAAAAACTTTCCAGAAGGAAGTAGGAAGGAATATATCAGGTTAAAGGACGGACTGTCTGAAATACTAAGATGGAGGGACAGAGAGGGAGGAAATGAGACTAGACAGGTGACCAAGAGTCACCTGTATATTGGCTGGCAGGCCCCTTTAAGGATTCAGACTTGATCCTGAAGGTAATGGGAAGCCATTGGAGGATTTTAAGCAGGAAGGCATAGCATCAGATGTACTGTGTGTGTGTATATATATACTTTTTTTTTTTTACAAAGTTCCTTCTAGCTTCAGTGTGGAGAATGAATTGGAAGAGACTACAATAATTGTGGAAGAGAATTTTGGGGATGCTATTTCAATAGTCCAATGAGAAAAGATGGTGGTGTGTACCACTAGGATATGAAGAGAAATAAACAGAGTTGAGAGATATTTAGAAATAAATTGAAGGACCTGGTATTTGATGGAAACTCAAATCCATTATTTGAACTGTTTTTCTTCCTCCCTAACCCAATAGATAGAAACCAAAACTAGCCACTCACTGTGAGTTTATGACAAATTGCTTCTCAACCTAGATTAAAACAGGGAACAACATGCAAAAATCTGCACACAGATGTTTCTAGCAGCTTTATTCATAACTTCCCAAACTTAGAAGTAGTCAATATCCTTCAGCACGTGAATGAGTAAACAAACGGGTACCCCCAGACAGAGGTATATTACCTACGCTAAAAAGAAATGAGCCATCAAGTCAGGAAAGACAAAAAGGAAATTTAAATGCATATTACAAAGTGACGGAAGACAATGTGAAAGGGCATACTGTATGATTTTAACTATAAGACATTCTGGAAAAGGCAAAACTGTAGAGACAGTGAAAATATCAGTGGTTGTCAGGAGTTGTGGGAAAGGAAGGATAAGCAGGTGGAGAACAGAGGATTTTTGAGGCAGTGGGAATACTCTGTATAACAGTATAGTTGTGGCTGCATGTCATGTCATTATACATTTGTCCAAACCATGGAATGTACACCAAGCGTGAACCATAAAGTAAGCTATGGACTTTGAGTGATCATGATCTTTCAATGTAAGTTCATCAATTGTAACAAATGTACCACTGTGTTGCCGGGGGTGGGGGGGAGGGTGTCGATGATGCGAAGGTAATGCCAGTGTAGGGGCAAGGGATATGGAAATGTCTGTACTTTCCTCTCAATTTTGCTGTGAGCCATGGATTTCCATGGAAGTTCAGTGGTGGTGAAGACTCCATGCTTCCAACACCCAAAAGAGTTGAGTACCTATCCTCAAAAACCTACACATGAATGTTCATAGTAGCTTTGCTCATGATTACAAAAATTTGGAAGCAACGAAGATGTTTTTCAACTGATGAATGGGTAAACAATGTATGTAAGGAGGTAAGAACAGTCTTTTTTTTTTCAAGCACTATTTGTAACACCAAGTTTAGGAAGTAGCCTGTCTATCAAAAATAGAATGAGTAAATAGAACATGGTAATTTTACTGAAAAGAATGTTGTGAACCACTTTAAGAGAATAAACTAAAACACACTGAATGACATAGATGTCAGAAACAAAATACAGAGTTTAAAAAAGCAAGTTGCAGGGGGGCGGTCCTAAGATGGCGGAGAAATAGGACGGGAAGACCACTTTCTCCCCCACAAATTCATCAAAAGAACATTTAAACGCTGAGTCATTACCATAAAACAACTTCTGAATGCCGGCAGAGGACATCAGGCACCCAGAAGAGCAGCCCAGTGTCTTCGAAAGGAGGTAGGAAAAAGTATAAAAGACGAAAAAAGAGACAAAAGTGGTAGGGACGGAGCTCCTTCCCGGAAAGGGAGTCTTAAAAAGAGAGAAGTTTCCAAACACCAGGAAACACTCTCACGGCTGAGTCTGTGGCGAGCCTTGGAAGCACAGACATAACTGGGAGGGAAAATAGATAATTAAAACCAACAGATTACGTGCCCAACGGTAACTCCCCCAGCGGAGAAGCAGTGCAGACGCCTGCACCTGCCACTAGCAAGCGGGGGCTGGGCAGGGAGGCGCGGGCTGCCGTGCTTAGAGTAAGGACCGGCTGGAATGCCCCAGGGCAATCAGAGCGAACTAACTTGGGCTAGCAAACCAGGCTGGGGGATAGCTACCACGCGAAAAGCCCTAACCTAAGATACCGCCAGGCCAGCGCACAGAACAAAGGACTGAACAGAGCTAGCCTGCTGCAGACAGTCCCCCTTTTTTAGCACTTTCGTTTCAGCTCCTCCACCCTCCCCTCCTCACCACTCTACGTGTTCTTCGAGTGCGCACGCGCGTTTGTGTGTGTGTGTGTGTGTGTGTGTGTGCGTGTGTGTACATTTGAAAATTATAGTCTAGGAAGGGAAGTAGAGCCTCTGCATGTGGGCCCAAGGGGAAGAATAGAATGGGGAAGGTTGTGAGCACCCCAAAAACAAAACAAAACAGACCCTAGAGAGAGGAGACCCACAACCTCAGACAGGATTGCCCCAGGCATTATGATATCTTGTATTTCCCAGCGCGAGACTCAACCCAGAGAACCATAAAGCCCACATCCTGTTCATGATTCAGTTACCTCCTTTGACTTCTTCCTTTCCATCGTGTCAGTACTGTAGGCACAGTCTCTGGTAATTTGTCCTTATTTAATTGGGGTCTTAAAAATCATGTTAGGGCTTCCCTCATGGCTCAGTGGTAAGGAATCTGCCTGCCAGTGCAGAAGACACACGTTAAATCCCCAATCCAGAAAGTTCGCACGTGCCACAGAGCAACTAAACCCATGTGCCAAAACTACTGAGCCTATGTTCTAGAACCCAGGAGGTGCAACCACTGAGCCCACACTGCAACAGATAGGGACAGAATGAAGGGACAAAATAGGTGATTAAATAGTCAATTCCACTAGGGGGTTGTAAATAAAAGAATATGGGAGACTCACAAGTTGATGATTACTCAAGAGAGCAGGTGAGTTTAACCATAAAACCAAGCATGTTTACTTAACAATGAACTCATGCAAGAGAAGCAAGGGACATGCCCTCAAACAATAAAACAGCGGTGGCAAGGAGACCCACATCCTGCCCTGTGAGTTCAGGACACTAATGATCCCTAGCACATTCTTTCTGCACACATGAAAAACCAGGAATGTGTAGACCGAGCCTGACCAGGCAGGGACAAGGAAACTCTCCTGCTCAACCTGGAGAAGGAACTGATGATAAAAATATGACGCCTACTCAGGAAAGACAGAGAAGGTGTTCTCTCCTTCCTCACTTTTCCTTTGATTATAAAACTGTAGCCCAGTAAGTTCTCAGGGTACAGCATTTACTGCTCCCCCTCTTCTGAGCCTCCAAAGCGCCTTTTCTAATAAATCACTTCTTATGTACCACTTTGCTCTCCCTGAACTCTTCTCTGCACTGAGAACACAAAGGAGTGTGGTATGGGAGCTCTTCAGCGCCCCGCCTAAAATGTTTCACCGATCAGTTTCACAACTCCTGAAACCCGCGTGCCCTAGGGTCCATGCTGTGCACCAAAGAGAAGCCACCGCCATGGAGAGGCCTGCGCACTGCAAGGACGAGTAGCACCCGCCCGCTGCAACTAGAGAAAACCCTCACAGCACAGCCAAAAATTAAATAAATACGTAAATTCTAAGAGATCACCTACGACTGCAGTGATAAAAGCATATTTATACTGTAAAGATGAGTGCGGCAACTGATTTCTAAGAAACACTCAGAACATCTGTAGGTGTTGCCTATGTCTAGTAAAATATATACCTACTATCACAGGTGACCTTTTTCCTATTACAGATTGGCAAATATTTTTCAAACATCCACTTGCTGAATTATTCAAAATCATACATTCGTTTGTTCCCCATCTCCAAAAAGATTAGAAAAAGCAATTTGTTAAAGTTGGGCAAGTTAATTCCCAGTGCTTTTGATAAATGTTGGTAAACAAAATAATCAAACTTTTGAACACACTTGCAAAAAATAACCTGGGAAATCCAATGAGGTCCGAGCTTCTGGGCTAATACATTTAAGTTTTTCCTGAAAACAAAAGTGTGTATATATCATGAAAAACAAAACCCTTTTCGTAGAGATCAACCAATTGGGTACCTGACAGAAAATCCTGACAGTCACCCCTTCCCGCCAAAGCTCTAGCTCCTCCCTGATCTATCTGAGAGTTTGCTTCCAGATAGTTGGTTATCTGTCCACCCCACAATCCTCTCCACCACTGTCTCAGACCTCAGGGTGTCTGGCTGGAATCCTGCATCCCATATTCCAGGCCTGAGCTAGAAGGTAAGTCCCATCAAAGGACCAGTTCTCTTCACTGTCTATTTCACTTAAGAAAAATGTGGGCATAACATGTTCACCACAGTTTCTCTTGTCTAAAGTAGATCTGAAAGGGTCTCTAGCCACAGGGTGAATTTATTTATATATGTGTGTGTGTATATGTATATATATATATATATATTTTTTTTTTTTAAAGGAAATGGCAACCCACTCCAGTATTCTTGCCTGGAGAATCCCACGGACAGAGGAGCCTGGTGGGCTACAGTCCATGGGGTCGCAAAGAGTCAGACACGACTGAGCAACTAACACACACATACATTTATTAATTGTAGGACAATTTACAATATTGTGATGGCTTTTGCCATACACCAACATGAATGAGCCATAGGTATACATATGTCCCCTCCTTATAGCCTCTTCCCACAGCCCTCCCCTTCCCATCCCTCTGTGTCATCACAGAGCATGGGCTTTGGGTTCCACAGGGTGGATTTTTATCTTAGCATTCTTTGGTCTTTTTTCCAGCCCATCTTTTCTGTTGAGCAGGCATGGCTCCAGTCTCTCCAGGTAGTCTCAGGGTTGGGGTGCTGAAGAGAAAAATATCTGAGTTCTGACCTGTTCACGGATCCTCAGCTTCACAAAAGCAAGCCCAGGAGAAATGCCAAGCTTTTATTTTCTTAAAAAAGGAAACTAGAATGTTCTCATTGTTTTAAAGTTCCCGCTATTTTAATGTTCCCGCCTTTTTAAAGTTTCAATTTCCTGAAACCAAGTTAAGTGTGCTCCTGTCTTTTAGGTTTCGATTTCTCAAAAAACTAATTAGATGGCATTTGACTCTTTATGGCTGCCTTCCCAACCTCAAGAAAGAGAGCCGACTGTTGGCTGTCAGTCAGCAGGACTTTGTCTTTTTAATAAGTAATTGAAAGTGTGTTACTTCTGCGTTGAAACCTTAAACATCTAGGAGAGCAATGCTACAGAAAATGTATGGATACAGATCAAACTATTATTAAGGATTTCACCCTAGGGAATGGAATCAGAAAGGAAGAGGGAGAGGGAGGGAGGAAATGTTATTTTGTACACTATGCCTGTATTATTTGAGAAATGTTTAATGCAATAGAAAAGAAAACAGTGCTAGAGCCAGACAGAGAATTAAGCAGTACACCTCACTGACTTTCTTACTTAATTTTTCTAGTAGCCTCTATAAGTAAGCTCAACAATTGCCGTTGAAACCAGTTGAAATTGTTGCTGAATTTCCTGTTCCTGAATTGACTAATACTGTTAGTTTTGTATTGAGTAAGTTGTTAAGTTTCTCCTACTTAGCACCTTGATCGGCAACCTCTCCCATAGCTTACGGAAATCAGAGTCCCCTGTTTTTTGGTTTCTTTTGGGTAGCCATCTTTACAGGTTGCAAAAATTATTACAATATGAATTTAGCGATCACTCCTAATATTCAGAAAAAGTGTTGTGCACTAGAGGGAACTGAGTTTAGGATGTGAGGAGGCAGTGTTCTCTGACCATCTCAGTCTATCAATAACCAATGTAGTTCTTCAGCAATAATCATCAGGAACCTCTGAGAAAAAAATTAAAAGTGATTACTTACAGACTCTGGACGTTACACAACAGGCCGGGGCGCACAGCAAGATCAGGAGTAGAAATGAGCACACTGGCCTGGTGTTCGGCTCTCTCTGGAGGTAGAAGATGAGGGTTTAGGGTTTGGCAGGTTCCCAATTGGTGAACTTGAAACATGAGGGCGGAATTTAAAGTGTGGGGAGCAGGGGGCGGGGGCGGAGAAAAAAAAAAACAAACAACCGGAAACCCAGGGGGAATTCCCTGGCAGTCCAGAGGTTGGGACTCTGCACTTTCCCTGCTGAGGATGCAGGTTTAATCCTTGGTGTGGAAACTAAAATCCCACAAGCTACTTGGGCACAGCACCCAAAGACAAAAAAACAAACAAACAAAAAAGCCTAGCAATGCTTCAAACTGTCACTAATGAAATCAACTAAAATCTCAAAAGCAGAAGAACCTGACTGGCAATGTGTTTATTCAAGCTAATCATCCTTGAAGTAAGGAAAGAAAAAAAAATTTTTCAGCTGTCAGGTTCTACACTACAACAAAATTAGTTCCCAATCTTGGCTTCTCATCAGAATCTTTCAGCACATTTTTTTAAAAAATGCAGATTCCAACGATTTACAAATAAAATAATTTTTTATTTTAAAAAGAAAGAGGGGGATATAAAAAACAAACAAAAATAAAGCAGATTCATGGAGAATTAAATAGTCAGTCAGTCAGTTCAGTTGCTCAGTCGTGTCCGACTCTTTGTGACCCCATGAATCACAGCACGCCAGGCCTTCCTATCCATCACCAACTCCCAGAGTTCACCCAATTCACGTCCATCAAGTCGGTGATGCCATCCAGCCATCTCATCCTGTCGTCCCCTTCTCCTCCTGCCCCCAATCCCTCCCAGCATCAGGGTCTTTTCCAATGAGTCAACTCTTCCCATGAGGTGGCCAAAGCATTGGAATTTCAGCCTCAGCAAGTCCTTCCAATGAACACCCAGGACTGGTCTCCTTTAGGATGGACTGGTTGGAACTCCTTCCAGTCCAAGGGACTCTCAAGAGTCTTCTCCAGAACCACAGTTCAAAAGCATCAATTCTTTGGTGCTCAGCTTTCTTCACAGTCCAACTCTCACATCCATACATGACCACTGGAAAAACCATAACCTTGACGAGATGGACCTTTGTTAGCAAAGTAATGTCTCTGCTTTTGAATATGCTGTCTAGGTTGGTCATAACTTCCCTTTCAAGGAGTAAGCGTCTTTTAATTTCATGGCTGCAATCACCATCTGCAGTGATTTTGGAGCCCCAAAAAATAAAGTCTCACAGTTTCCACTGTTTCCCCATCTATTTGCCATGAAGTGATGGGACCAGATGCCATGATCTTTGTTTTCTGAATGTTGAGCTTTAAGCCAACTTTTTCACTCTCCTCTCTCACTTTTATCAAGAGGCTTTTTAGTTCCTCTTCACTTTCTGCCATAAGGGTGGTGTCATCTGCATATCTGAGGTTATTGATATTTCTCCCAGCAATCTTGATTCCAACTTGTGCTTCTTCCAGCCCAGCGTTTCTCATGATGTACTCTGCATATCAGTTAAATAAGCAGTTTTAAGATCCCCAGGTAATTCTATGGTCTGCAAGGTTCAGGAACTCCTGGACTCCCATATTTCCTGTCTCTTATCACAATCTCTTGGCTCACTATTGATGGTGAATTGTCCTAGAAATTGCTAGTGATATAGATTGCCACACAAAGCCAGTTGGTACCAAATCTGGTTGAATGTGGTGAGCATCATCACTTCAGGACATTGCCTACATGTGGCAGAGGAGGTAATGATCTGATTGTAAAAAACCAAGGCAACCTACCAAGTACCCCAGAAACAGCAAGCATCACTAAAATATTAAAATAAATACTTAAGAAGCATCCAGTGAGAAAAACTCAGCAATGACCAGGAGATGTCTTAATAGCTGCCATAGGGGCTTGCTAGGTGGCTCAGACAGTAAAGAGTCCACCTGCAATGCAGAAGACCTGGGTTCCATCCCTGGGTGGGGAAGACCCCCGGAGGAGGAAATGGCTACCCACTCCAGTAATCTTGCCTGGAGAATCCCATGAACAGAGGAGTCTGATGAGCTACAGTCCATGGGGGTCACAAAGAGTTGGACACGACTGAGCAACTAACACTTTCCACAGAGGATTTAGCATTGTGCCTGCATTCCATAGTACCTCTGTGTTGAAGCTTGGAGCAGGCTGCCCCATGACATGCCCCAGTGGTATACTGATTCTTTGGGGTTAAAGTTACTGGAGAAAGAGCTGGTGAGGGAAAGATTGATATTAAAACAATAACACTCTGACCTCCCCTTCATTCCCCCCAAGTAGAAAATAAATCACCCATGTGAAACGATCCCCCTATGCCAGGCGTATAGAGAGTATGCTTATCACCAGCTAAGGAATTCAAGGCTAAGAAAGCCGAATAAACAGACTCTCTTCCCTCATGAGTCTACTACCCAACGCACAAACCCCTTTCTAAAATCTTCATTAATAATTCTGTATCTAAGAATGTTATATGAACAGACTGCTTTGGTCACTTGGTCTGGGTGGGGTTAGGGCATAGGGGTAGAATTTCTATGACCTCTGTGTATATTAATTTTTTCCTTTTTTTAACTTAAAAATATTTATTTATTTATCTAACTGTGCAGTGTGTTAGCTGGGCATGCAGGATCTTCTATTCTTTTAACAGCTGTGCTGGGTCTTCGTTGCTTCCTGGGCTTTCCTCTAGTTGTGGCGAGCAGGGGCTGCTCTCGTCACGGTGTGCAGGCCTCTCATTGCAGCCGCTTCTCGTGTTGCAGAGCACAGGCTCAATAGTTGTAGCACGTGGGCATGGTTGTTTCATGGCATGTGGGATCTTCCTGGATCGGGGCTCAAACCCTTGTCCCCGGCATTGACAGGCAGATTCTTTACCACTGAGCCCCCAAAGAAATCCCAGCACGCAGGATCTCTAGTCACAGCATTTGAGCTCTTAGTTGCTGCATGAGGGATCTAGTTCCCTGACCTGGGCTTGGACATGGGGCCCCTGCCTTGGAAGGGTAGAGTCTTAGCCACTGGACCACCAAGGAAGTCCCTGTCTTGTTCATTTGTCTTGTGTTAATCTACAGCTAAAATAACTGAAGACAGGTAGTGGGGGGATATTTCACACTCCTCAACTTTCCTTCCCTAGGAGGAAACTAAGCTTCGGAAAGATTAAGCAACTGTGCTTGATCATATGCCAGGCACTGAGAATTTACAAGTGGTTTAACAGCTACTGCTTGCTGACACTTAGATTGTGTACCAAACACATGGAACACAGCATCTAATCTTTACAACCACCACTGAGAGATGGATATAATAATGGTTATTTCCATTTCATACAAGAAAGAGCAGTTAAACTGCCCAAATCACATTTGAGTGCCTGAGCCTTGTTGAATTTGGCTCTGAAACCCACACAAGTACATGGGCATCTCCTCAAAGCTCAGTCTGATAGACGTAATGGTCATTTCTGGATAGCGTTTTAAGAAATGGGTGAGTGCTCTTCCTGTAATCCAATCACAGTCTCTACCCATTTCCAGGCAAGAGCACTGGAGTGGGTTGCCATTTCCTTCTCCAATGCATGCAAGTGAAAAGTGAAAGTGAAGTCGCTCAGTCGTGTCCAACTCTTAGCGACCCCATGGACTGCAGGCCACCAGGCTCCTCCGCCCATGGGATTTTCCAGGCAAGAGTACTGGAGTGGGGTGCCATTGCCTTCTGGCAACGTTTAACAGGTTTCCTAAATGATTTCCAAATTCCCTAGAGCTGAGAGGGGCCTAGGTTCTGGAATTTTAACAACCACACCAGGTGATTCCTCTCGGGAAAATTTGGACAACACTGTTTAGGTATCTTTGGATCAACAAAGGTTTGTTTTACAGACCTCTTGAGTTGTGTGCCTGCCGACATCCATCCTTCAGGGAAGACACAAGCCCCAATGCCAGCTTCTCAGCGTGACCTGTGAGGAAATGAGGGAAGAAGAATGCTTCTGTCCTAATCACGTTCCTCTGTTCTGAGTTCACTAAAATGTCTACCCTCCACGTCCACCTCCATATTTTATGGAGTTTGGGAAATAGCTTCTTTTTGGTTGTCGTCGTTTTGCTCTACTTGATAAGATGTTTTCATTTATTTATAAATTTAAAAATATAAATATTTACTTATGTGCTCTGGGCTTTCTCTAGCTGTGGTGAGTAGGGAGTACTCTTCCTTACAGTGTGCAGGCTTCTCATTGCTGTGTCTTCTCTTACCACAGAGCACAGGCTGCAGCCCAGGCTTCAGTACTTCTTGTGCATGGGCTTAGTTGCTCTGAGGCCTGAGAAATCTTCCTGAACCCATGTACCCTGCATTGGTAGGCAGATCCTTATCCAGGGAAGTCCTGGTGAAGAGTTCCTGTATTTTTTACATCATCTTCTTCCCCTAAAGGGGTAAATTCAGGCAGATTTGGCCGAGGAATCAACTGGAACATCAGAGACTCTGCTACACCAAGAGTTGCTCCTTCCTAGGCTGTAAATGCGGACAAGGTCTCAATGGGAGACTGCGAGTGGAAAGAGACCTCCAGAACAACCAACCCCAACAGGATGCAAAATGCAGTGTATACTATGATTACAACTCTGCTGAAATATATCTGCCGATGGACTAACACTGGAAATGAATAAGCAAGAATGAAAGCAACTGTGTGATACGGTGGTCGGAACAGAGATGAGTTTTCTTTTGTTATTCTCTGCTTTTCGATCTTTCTGTAATGTCATTAGTGAGGGCTTCCCAGATGGCATTAAAGGTAAAGAACCTGCCTGCCAATGCAGGAGACAAAAAAGAGGTGGGTTCAATCCCTGGACAGAGAAGCCTGGCAGCTACAGCCCATAGGGTCATACAGAGTCAGACACGACTGAAGAGACTTAGCATGCACGCACACACGCATGCAAGATATATACATGGGGCTTCCCAGGTGGTGCAGTGGTAAAAGAACCCACCTGCCAACGCAGGAGACACAGGAGACATGGGTTCGATCCCTGGGTTGGGAAGATCTCCTGCAGGAGGAAATGGCAACCCACACCAGTATTCTTGCCCGAAATTTTCTGTGGACAGAGGAGCCTGGCAGGATACAGTCCATGGATTCACAAAGAGCCGGACATGACTGAGCACGTGAGCACAGCATATATATATATAGATAGATAGATAGATAAATAGATAGATATCCTTCCCCCTCCCCCCGATCAAGGGACTCGAAAGAAGACGGATTGGAATTTTACATAAAGTCACCAGGAAGCCCCTCCAAGTTTGCAGTATGAGAAGGCAAGATGTAGCCGTCTCAGAGGGGATTTGCCATTTCATGTTAGGAGTCCCTGATCTTGGACAGGTCAGGAATATGGCCTGAGTCTGATCCTGAGCTTTGCAGAAAAAGAAACTCAGGTTTTTCCAGAATGATCAGGAGGCTCTGGGAGAGCTGACAGACATTGAATATAGGAAACAGTAGAGACTACTCAGCTGTTTTTCCTTTCAGCGGCGGCCAATGCTTTCTAGAGATGACAGCTTGACAGAGGATCCTGATAGCAAACTTGGGTATTCTCACCTCTGGGGAGTATCTTCAGAGTATTTCTATGCTCTCAGAGTTGAGATGATTAAATCAAGGATTCTCTTTAAATGCTTTATTTATTCAGCTTGGATACCTTGACATGTGCTTTTAAGAAAATTAAATTCTCTGTGCCTCAGTTGTACCATCTATGAAACTGGAATAATGTGTATATGATATACCTCATAGAGTTGTAAGAAAGTATGCCAAGCCTTAGCAAATAGTAGCTGGTTGTATCAATAATAACATCTCAGTAAACAGTAGCAAATGGTTATTGTAAATCCTGTGCTTATTTCAGATTGAAGCCTCTTGAAGATAATTTGATGTTCACTCTCTCCAAAACCTTGAGCAAAAATGGGGCAGCTCAGCTTCATAGGAAATCTAGTTTACCGCTCTACTCTTCCTCTTTCCTTACATGGGTTTCTCCATGGCAGTCTCTCTTCAAAAAAAAAAAAAAAATTCATATCTGGAATTCCCTGGCAGTCCAGTGGTTAGGAGTCCATTGCACATGACATGAGTGTGATCCCTGGTCAGGGAACTAAGATCCCACAAGCCACACAGCATGGCCAAAAGAACATTTTTTTAAAGAGTCCTATTGATGTGAAAAGAAGAGAAGCGAAAAGCAAAGGAGAAAAGGAAAGATATAAGCATCTGAATGCAGAGTTCCAAAGAATAGCAAGGAGAGATAAAGCCTTCCTCAGCGATCAATGCAAAGAAAGAGAGTAAAAGAACAGAATGGGAAAGACTAGAGATCTCTTCAAGAAAATTAGAGATACCAAGGAAACATTTCATGCAAAGATGGGCTCAATAAAGGACAGAAATGGTATGGACCTAACAGAAGCAGAAGATATTAAGAAGAGGCGGCAAGAATACACAGCGGAACTGTACAAAAAAGATCTTCATGACCAAGATAATCACGATGGTGTGATCACTCACCTGGAGCCAGAGATCCTGGAATGTGAAGTCAAGTGGGCCTTAGAAAGCATCACTATGAACAAAGCGAGTGGAGGTGATGGAATTCCAGTTGAGCTATTTCAAATCCTTGAAGATGATACTGTGAAAGTGCTACACTCAATATGCCAGCAAATTTGGAAAACTCAGCCGTGGCCACAGGACTGGAAAAGGTCAGTTTTCATTCCAATCCCAAAGAAAGGCAATGCCAAAGAATGCTCAAACTACTGCACAATTGCGCTCATCTCACATGCTAGTAAAGTAATGCTCAAAATTCTCCAAGCCAGGCTTCAGCAATACATGAACTGTGAACTTCCAGATGTTCAAGCTGGTTTTAGAAAAGGCAGAGGAACCAGAGATCAAATTGCCAACATCTGATGGATCATGGAAAAAGGAAGGGAGTTCCAGAAAAACATCTATTTCTGTTTTATTGACGATGCCAAAGCCTTTGACTGTGTGGATCACAATAAACTGTGGAAAATTCTGAGAGAGATGGGAATACCAGACCACCTGACCTGCCTCTTGAGAAACCTATATGCAAGTCAGGAAGCAACAGTTAGAACTGGACATGGAACAACAGACTGGTTCCCAATACGAAAAGGGGTACGTCAAGGCTATATATTGTCACCCTGCTTATTTAACTTCTATGCAGAGTACATCATGAGAAACGCTGGGCTGGAAGAAGCACAAGCTAGAATCAAGATTGCTGGGAGAAATATCAATAACCTCAGATATGCAGATGACACCACCCTTATGGCAGAAAGTGAAGAGGAACTAAAAAGCCTCTTGATAAAAGTGAGAGAGGAGAGTGAAAAAGTTGGCTTAAAGCTCAACATTCAGAAAACTAAGATCATGGCATCTGGTCCCATCACTTCCTGGGAAAGAGATGGAGAAACAGTGGAAATAGTGTCAGACTTTATTGTTTTGGGCTCCAAAATTACTGCAGATGGTGACTGCAGCCATGAAACTAAAAGACGCTTACTCCTTGGAAGGAAAGTTATGACCAACCTAAATAGCATATTAAAAATCAGAGACATTACTTTGCTAACAAAGGTCCATCTAGTCAAGGCTATGGTTTTTCCAGTGGTCATGTATGGATGTGAGAGTTGGACTGTGAAGAAAGCTGAGCACCAAAGAATTGATGCTTTTGAACTGTGGTGTTGGAGAAGACTCTTGAGAGTCCCTCGGACTGCTAGGAGATCCAACCAGTCTATTCTAAAGGAGATCAGTCCTGGGTGTTCTTTGGAAGGACTGATGCTAAAGCTGAAACTCCAATAGTCTGGCCATCTCATGCGAAAAGTTGACTCATTGGAAAAGACCCTGATGCTGGGAGGGATTGAGGGCAGGAGGAGAAGGGGACGACAGAGGATGAGATGGCTGGATGGCATCACCGACTCGATGGACATGAGTGTGAGTGAACTCCGGGAGCTGGTGATGGACAGGGAGGCCTTGTGTGTTGCATCTCATGAGGTCGCAAATAGTTGGACACGACTGAGCGACTGAACTGAACTGAACTGAACTGATTGATGTTTAGAAGTATCCTGTCTTTTCTTTTCTCTGGGATAGTACCCAACATCAATTTCAAGTGACCAGAATATTTTTTTATTGATATATAATGTTAAGGTTGCATAATTCATTTTCCTATCTGTAATTCTCCAAGTTACATTCTCCCTCTGAGGTTCTGGGTTAGGGTGACAAATCCTGGTTTTACTCTGCATACAGTCAGCATAATCTGAGCCACCTGTTTCTGAGAGGCCACCACCTCTTTTGTCATCAAAACCTGATGTCAGCATTTTGTTCTCTTGTTTAAGGCAACAGATCTGTATGTGTTTACATACAGTGATCTGGGGATTTTCTAAGCACTCACCGGCTTCCCCAGCGGCTCAGATAGTGAAGAATCAGTGTGCAATGCAGGAGAAGTGGGTTCTATCCCTGGGTCTGAAAGACCTCCTAGAGAAGGTAATAGCAACCCGCTTCAGTATTCTTACCTGGAGAATTCCATGGACAGAAGTACCTGGTTGGGCTGTAGTCCATAGGGCCACAAAGAATTGGACATGGCTGAGCAACTATAACACCCTCACTTCACTTTGGCAAAGATGGACACTTCTTTGTCCATCAGAACCAGTATAAATAAAGCGAATCTTTTATCGAGGGCTTTTTGATCCAGTCATCTCATATCTGGGGACCCATACATATACCAAGGAAAGCAAAACTCATATGCCTGAGTAGAATATATGCTTGGCTTGATTTTAAAGTGTAAGACTGCTAGTCACCCAAATCATTCGGAGGATGATTATTGTATAATCTGAGATATCACATGACCATTGGGAATGATCATTGTGAAGATGGTGCTGCACCACAGGGAAATGCCAGCATTGGTCAGCTACTGCTGCCAAGCAAACAAACTTAGAATCTCAGTCATACAGGAAATCTTTATTTCTTCTGCATTTGCAGGTCAGCTGGATTTTGGCTGATCCAGGCCAGATCAGTGGAACTTGGCTGATCAGTTGAGTCGACATCGCTCATTCCTCCATGACTGGTGGGCTGCTCAAGACATCGTCTTTACAAGATGGTAGCAGAAGCTCAGGAGAGTAGGCCTAATGCTGAAATGGGTACAGCCTCTGTACACGTCACAACTACTAACATCTCATTGGCCGAATAAAGCCCTATGGACAAGTCCACATCAAGGGGGTGGAAAACACACTCCACCTCTGGTGTCAGGAACTATACGTGGTGTAGATCTAGGGAGTGAGGAAGCCTTGAGACGAATAATACAAGCTACAACAGTGCCTCACAAAAAGTTTACATGGAAAACACGCACACACATGATATGAAGTTGATTGTCTAACTTCATAGTAACTATGTAAAAATATTTTTTGCAAGTCAACAAAGAATAGAGATAAATAAGCAAAATTGAAAAAATAATTTGCCTAGATAGCAAATTGATAAGAACCTTTTATTTTGCATTTCTCCAGTTCTCAAAGTTACATAATAGAATCACCTTTTTTAAATTGGAGTGTAGCTGATTTACAATGTGTGTTAGTTACTTTTCTTTATTAAAGTAAGTTTTAGAAGCTTCTCATAGCAGGCATATTATTTGACCAAATGAACTGTTTTATCTATTATATTAAGGGTCTGTAGAAAAATGTAGATTTCTAAGTACATTCAGGTTAGCCATTTGTTCTTAGTCCCCGTCAATTCCTAATCTCAAACTCAAATCTAACAAACTTCCATCAACATGGACCTTTGCCTAAAAACAGTTTAAATTCCTTTATTCTCTTAAATTCTTCACTATGGCAGTGTTAATTATTCTCCACACTGACCTCTCTGAAGTCTCCAAAATCAGATATTCATTCTATTGACTAGAAGCATTGTTCCAGTAGATTCTGATTTTCTGAAAGGAGCAAGTCCATTCAATAAATAATTAATGAGCACCTGCCATATTCAAGGCACTCTACTAGTTACTTTTGGGGGAACTAAAGAGGTGTAAGTGCCATCCTTACTCTCAAGGGGCTCACAATCTAATGGGAAGAGAAAAGTGTACCTATACATTTGGGGACAGAAAGAACAGACCAGAAGAAGGAAGCGTGCACGAGTCCTCAGCCCTGGCGGCATAGTGGAGTCATTTGGACAACTTTTATGAAGTGTCCAAGCCCATGCCTAGAGATGCTGATGTAATTGGTCTGACGTCTGACTTGATGACTGTTTTGGCTTATTTTTAATATTTATTCATTTCTATGTTTTTATTTAGTTGGCTGCACCTTGTCTCACGTGTGGCGTGCAGAATCTTCACTTGCAGCACGTGAACTCTTAGTTTCAGCACGTAGTAGGATCTAGTTCCCTGACCAGGGGTGATCGAACCTGGGCTCCCTGCATTGGGAGCGCTTGAGTCTTATCCACTGGACTACCAAGGAAGTACCTGATATTTTTATAAACTCCTCAGAGGGTTATAAAGAGCAGCCAGGATTGAGAACCCCTGGATTAGGCCTTCTACTTTAAGTTTGACCGAACTCTCTGCATAGTACTGACAAAGACTCTCACGTGCAATCCTTAAAGCAGTTGATTCTTTTTTAAAAATAAATTATTTTATCAAAAATTATACAATGTATGCAAATAGTTTAAAGTCCAGAAAGTCAAATGGCCCTGAGGCTTATGACTAAAATTTAGCAGTCCCCATTCTGTCCATCCCCCAGTTCTTCCTGCATTTTTGACTCTTTAAATTATTTGTAGAGAATTCACACACCTTCAGTTCTCCAAATGTTAACATACTCTTATCTCTTGCTTCATCAAAAACGAATTAACTGGGACTTCCCTGGTGGTTCAGTAGTTAAGAACCTGCCTTTCAGGAAATGTGGGTTCGATCTCTGGTTTGGGAACTAAGATCCCACATTCTTTGGGGCAACTAAGTCTTCGCCCCGCAACTACTGAGCCCGTGGGCCACAACTAGAGAGTCCATTGCGCTGCAGTGAAGGATTCCGCATGACGCAACTAAGAACCGATGCAGCCAAAAATAAACCCAAAAAATGAAAACAGAAAACTAACTAATTGTGGAATTTTTTTTTCTCCCACTTAAAAGTACCCTGAAGCCCCCAAGGAAAGGCAAACAGAAGTAGGTAGTTGGAGCAACAGGAGGCAGAGGAAGCTTCTGTTCAATCCAGGGAAAGGAGAGCTGACGACTGTCAGGTTCAGACTGGCTGCCTTGGTGACCCAAGCAGTTCAGAGAGGCAGCTAAGAGCACTTTTCTAAGCCCCACCCACCTGCTCTCCCGCCTCTTGGAAAGCTGATGGGCTTTATCTGAAATGATAGCCAAAAGCATATATCCACACTTTCTCCTGGACTTACACTTGGAGAGCACCCTACTCCACCTCCAAAATAAGCCAGTGAGGCGGGGGTGGGTTAGAAACACTGGAAGATGGACTTAAAACGAAGGATGCATTAGACGAGTAAGTTAGAGTGTTATCCTGGGAAGCCCTAAAAATTAGTTTGGCTTGAAGACTTCAGGGACGCCCTGGAGATACATTAGCAGGGAATGTCACAAAATCAGTTCTGTATGTAAGGAGCACCTCTGTGACTGTTGGCTTCCCTGGTGGCTCAGGAGATAAAAGCATTTGCTTGCAATGCGGGAGAAACGGTTTCGATCCCTGGGTTGGGAAGATCCCCTGGAGAAAGAAACGGCAACCCACTCCAGTTCTCTTGCCTGGAAAATTCCATGGATGGAGGAGTCTCGTAGGCTACAGTCTATGGGGTCGCAAAGAGTCGGAGACGACTGAGCGACTTCACTTTCACTTTCACTTTTCTGTGGCTGGACAAGATGAAAGCTGGATTGGATTAGAAAACTCAGAGGCAAAGGACCCATCATAAGTCCCAGGGAAGAAGTGGAGGGGAGTGGGGAAGACCAGTGACCCCGCAAATGGAGGCCCAGTGCCAGGAGGCAGTTCTGTGGCTCCATGCAATTCTGACCGAGCCTTGACGTCCTCGCTTGTGACAGATGAAAGGGCGAAGCTGCCACCTGCTGGGGAGCAGGGAGACTCTGCTCTCTGTCCCTTCCTATACTGTTTGAAATAATTTTCAGAAGGTTGCCCTCTTTTCATAAAGCAGGTAGAGGTGTTTGATGGCTTTCGAGGCAAAACAGAGCTTATGAACTTCCTCTGACAGGGCATACTCCGGACTGAGCCCAAACACAATATTCCTCTCCAGGCCTGAAAACTGCTGAATACTGTCTAAAACAATGTGACCATCCAGAACACCAGAGGCCTGGCTGAACACAACCTTTGTGGGTCCACAGGTCTCAAATAATTCCATTGCTCTTAGCAGTGCAAGCTCATAGCGTCCTCTGTCCTCTGCTCTCCTGCACAGAATTGCTATGTCTCTGGGCAGATAGCCACACTGGAACAGGTGGTGACATCTTTCTGCCACGTGTCTCGCGATTTCTTCTGTGGTCAAGTTAGTCTCTGTCTCACACACCCCAGGCAAAGCCTGGGCACGCGTTGCTTCTTCATACGAAGCTTCCCTGAACGCCGCCAGTGTGTCTGGAGACACGCTGGGGTAAGGGTTTTCCTTGATCCTCTTCATTTCTTCTTTCATGAGCATCGCTATTTCCAGAGCACAGTGGATCCCGCTGGTGATTGTTTTCCGAGGAAACTGAGCAGATGGAGGCGGAAGGCCGTTGCCATCTCCATGATGGACTTGGAAAGGGTCCAGAAAAAGCCAGAGAATCCCGTGGTGTGGGTTTTCGCTTCCAGCGCCCCTCACCTTTGGGTGGGTGATGCTCTTGGCCTTCATGTACCAGTCACCATATTTACTGCAGAAATGCTCAGTTTCATCCATCACTATGTGCTTGATCTTTGGGAACTCCCCTCCCATGAAGGTTTTCCGGGTCACAGTTCGGCAGGTCGTTTGCTGGCTGTAAGGAGGAAGGAGAGAATAGGGCTTCAGGCATAAAAATAAAAGGAACGCCATGCATTTATGACTCTCTGGATTGGCATTCGAGACTGGCTCTCATCCGGAAGCTGATTCACTGATTCAGCAGTGTCCTGAATACTACAAAAATGCTCTTCTTACAAGGCTCCTGACATCAATTGTTGTTTAGTCACTAAGCCAGGCTTCCCAGGCGCTAGTGGTAAAGAACCTGCCTGCCAATACAGGAGATGTAAGAGATGGGGGTTCCATCCCTGGGTCAGGAAAGATCCCCTGGAGGAGGGCATGGCAATCCCCTCCAGTATTCCTGCCTGGAGAATCCTTTGGACAGAGGAGCCTAGTGGGCTATAGTCCATAGGGTCTCATGGAGTTGGACACGACTGAAGTGACTTAGCATGCACGCACAGTCGCTAAGTCACGTCCAGCTCTTTTGCGACCCCATGGACTATAGCCTGCTGGGCTCCTCTGTCCATGGGATTTCCAGGCAAGAATACTGGAGTGGGTTGCCATTTCCTTTTTCAGGGGATCTACCTGACCCAGGAGTCACACTCGTGTCTCCTGCTTGGCAGACAGATTCTTTACCACTGAGCTACCTAGAAAGCCCGCCTGACAGAATGCATATTGCAAACCCTAATCCTTGGAGCTATCAAGTTAAATCAGCATGTGAGACTTTTAAAATGAACTCAGGTAGAAGATTTTGTTATTTCTACTACAGTCCATTTCTACTGCTTAACAATCCCTAAAGATAAATTCCTTATATCTAAGGGAAATCTCAAAATAAATTTACACTTGTTACTACTATTTCTTTACTTTCTATCTTTTTTAGAGCTGATAAGCAGTCGCCTAGAGGCATATCATAATTTTCATATGAAAAAGAAATATGGGCTCCTATAAGTTCCTCTAAAGAAAATCCTCCTTTCCCACTTATTTTTAGTACAATGCCAGAAGCCTCTCTAGATTTTGGTTAGGAAAGCATCGAGAGGTTTCTGAGTTCCATGAAGTATCAGGATGTTAGGTAGGGTACCAAGTCTACAGGGCTATGCCTCCATGGAGCTACCATCCTACTTACTTAGCTCAATTTTCATTTATAGTATATTATAGCATATAAATAGATACACATGCATATATGTACTTAAAAATTTTTAGTTGTTTATCGCCTCCTCTAATTTAGATTCAAGTCATATCACCCATCCCTACAGATTTCCTGATTTTGCGCATGTAGTCCCTGGGGCTTTAATCCCTTTGTCCAGAATCACAAACCCCTGAGTCACAACTATTCAAGTTCTTTTCTTCCAGTTTGCACAGTGTAGACTTCTTGAAGAAAAGCGCTGATTCTTAGCCATCTCTGTATCCCCCTCACATTGTGCTCATCGATACTTGTTGAATTTAACTTGGCTTTTGCCTGGGGTTCTCTTAAAACTTACCTATAAAGCATAAGAAAGAACATAGCTTCAGCACAGTTTAGAAGATCCTTCATTATCTGGCATCTGCCTCCTTTCCAACTTCATCGTTTGTCACACACCCACAGCTCCTCACTGCTCCAGGCAGACCTACCATTCTGATTCATCTCCATGCCTATTTGCTGTGTCTTTTGCCCAAAGAGCCCCCAATTAATGCACTCCTCCTATTGACCTCTTAAAAAAGAAGTCAGGATGTCCTTCATTGGAGAGTATTTGCTGACCAAACTATAGCCTAAGCTAAGTGTAAGCACATCTTTACTATCATACTAATTATACAACATTCCCATTGCTTATTTTTCTCTTTGTCTGTCTTACTGGGCTTTACGGCAAGGTCTTCAACATATTTTCCTCCTCTAACACTAAATGTACACTGCATCTAGCATATAAATGGTGCTCAAAAAAGATTAGCTTGAGAAATAAGTCAAACAAACCACAAACGAAAAGTCCTCATGCGCTTTAGTAAAACAGCCAATTTCTTTTACTAAACTGAAAGCTAAAAATTTAAATCAGAAGCAAACGTGCATGGTTTCTAAAATGACTGAATCAGAATAAGTCAAACACATAAAAATATTTTATAAATGAAATCAAACAGCATTTAAAATCAAGTTCGTGTTAGGTAGAATGTCTAATTGACTGAAATACCCTATGAAAGCATATCAGTACCCTATTAAAACATTAAATATCAAGCAGAAAGCATATGTGAAGCAAGATGGATTCGTGTCAGCCTTTCTTAAGTTTAAGGCCGTAGACTGTGGGGAAAACTTTCTAGTTCTACAAACTGAAAATTATGCCTATGTGGCTAATTGATGAGATGTTTAAGCGTGAACACTGCAAAGTGCTCCTTTCTAGCTCAGCTGCTTGATCACTTGCAAATATACACATAGTTTGGGCTCTCACCTGTATGCATCAAAGGCATTACACAATCTTACACTAAAGACACAGATTACTGGTGCAATGCTGTTGAAAGACTGACTAAATATATTTATTGTGTTTAGTTAGTGAGGTTCTTACGTCACGAAATCCTTTAAGGAGTCACTTTCGCAAACATAGAGGATCTCCTTGGGCTTGCAGTGGAATACGTCCTTAATTTTCTCCATGATCTTTATAGCCAGCACTGTCTTTCTGGTTCCTGGAAAGCAGTGGACGAACAGTTCTCGGGTCTCCTGAAGGCTCTGTGAAAGCAACTCACACTGCTCCACTACGAGCAAATTGGAAAACTCACAGCCCACTTGGTCGCTCAGAAGGGATCGAGAGCACAGCGAGACCATGATAAGTGCCTGCAACAATTTTTCCATTTCGTCCTCATCAGCAAGCCTGTAGGGTTGGGGATAGCGCAAGGCGATTTCTCTGGGTTTGCACTGTGTGCCGGGCAGGTGCAACAGCCTCGGAATGACACACACTTTCCCCGTGTAACCACCAACAGTTCCCAGTTTCTGCTTTAACTGACGAGCAGTGTTCTGGGCATACCCCAGACCCCCAGTCCACGTGGGGTCTGTTAAGATGGTATAGAGTACCGGGGGGCTATTCACCGCTATTAGGAGAGCATCACACAGGACATACTGCTCCTTCCTTAAGCCGACATCACTCGCCCAGCTTCTGGAAACTATCACAAACCCCTGAGAACAAGGATCTATCTGTGTCTTCATTAATTCCTCCAGTCCTTTATGATCTGAGAAGAGCTTCTTACAGAGGGATTCTGGTTTAAATTGAATCTTTTCCCGTGTCACTGAAAATTCAAGGAATAGAGGTTACTAACATTTATAAAAGGACATTTAAGTATTCCCACGACCTCATAATGAAGTAAGCCTAGCCACGGAACTGTGACTAGGATAAGTTTCCTTATCTGCAAATAAAGCACCTCCTCTTCACAGGTCAGGGCTGTGAAGTCCCTGTTTCTGACAGCTCTCATGCAGGCAAGGGCAATCAGGGAGGGGTCTTCACAGAGCAGCCTTCTAGCACTCTGTCCTCAACCCTAACGACCCAGTAACTCTAGGAAGGTACTTCTTGTTAAGGGTGTGTGTGAGAGAGAGAGGGAGAAAGAAAACTGATGCTTTGGGGAAACTAAGAACTTTCCTTTTGGAACAGTGATTCTTAACCTGTGGCAAGTTTGACCCCAGTAGGGTATTTGGGACTGTCTGGAAATGGTTTGACTTTTTGTAGCTGGAGAGGTGCTACTGTCATCTAGTGGCTAGAGGCCAGAAAGGCAGCTAAACTTCCTACAATTCTCAGGGCTGCTGCTGCTGCTGCTGCTGCTAAATCGCTTCAGTGGTGTCCGACTCTGTGCGACCCCATAGACGACAGCCCACCAGGCTCCCCTGTCCCTGGGATTCTCCAGGCAAGAATACTGGAGTGGGTTGCCATTTCCTTCTCCAATGCATGAAAGTGAAAAGTGAAAGTGAAGTTGCTCAGGCATGTCCGACTCCCAGCGACTGCAGCCTACCAGGCTCCTCCGTCCATGGGATTTTCCAGGCAAGAATACTGGAGTGGGCTGCCATCGCCTTCTCCAATTCTCAGGGCAGCCTCCCTCAAACCAGATGTAAAATAGAGAGCCAGCAGGAATTTTCTGAGGGACGCAGAGAGCTCAAACCCTGTGCTCTGTGACAACCTAGAGGGGTGGGATGGGGTGGAGGTGGGAGGGAGGTTCAAGAGGGAGGGGACATGTATATAGCTATGGCTGATTCATGTTCATGTATGGCGGAAACTAACACAATATTGTAAAGCAATTATCCTCCGATTAAAAATAAAATCTTAATTTAAAAAGGAATTATCTAATCCAAATGTCAACAGGGTCGAGATTGAGAAACTCTGCCTTAGACTCTGCCTGGACTCTTGCCTGGAAGCGTCCAGGTGACCCCATGGCTCACTTCCTTTTGCCTTGGAAAGCCAGGGGAGCAGTTCTCTCAAATTTATTCTCTCATATTCGGAGGGGGAAAAAAAGCTATCTGTGATTGGAAGCCCAAAGGTACACAGAAGTATAGGGTGGATTTAATGACTGAAAACAAGAGTTCACCACGTGTATTGGTTCAGGACCATTGTGTCTGCTGAGCCTACATCTGATCTTCTCCAAGGAGGAAGTCTGGGATGCATTGCTACCAACCACCCCCCACCGGCGACTTAATTTTAGGGAATAAATTGTCCCCTCAATTGAAATCAAGAAGGAATACCTGGAAACAGGTGCTGTTGGAGAGCCTCCTTAAATTCTAGGACTTTGATGGGATATGACAGGCTTCTTAGGGGAGATGAAGCTGATGAAATCAGGTGAAGGCTGTGGTCAGCCTCCAAATTGGAAGGAACTAAAAAAAAAAAAACCCCACAAAGCATCATTTTAGATGATAAAGACCTTTTCTATTGCTCTTCCTACAGTTGACGTACGACATGTGCCATGCCTGGGCTGCCCGCCCTCTTCCTACGCTGTCAATAGTTCATGCATGTTAGGAAGGAGGTCTGGGACTCCTACAGGGCCACGCACCTTCTAAGTCACCTGTAACTCATCTCAGACAAGTCATTTCTCCTCTCTATCCTGTAAGGGTGAGTAGGTGGTCCCTGCGGTTCCTTCCAATTCTAATACTCTGGTTCCAGGTCACCCCTAAACAGAAAAGGTTTCTAGTAGTGGTGGTGGTGGGATGGCAGAAAAAGTAACCACAGGATTTCCTTGGTAGTCCAGTGGTGAGGACTCCGCCTCCAATGCTGGGGATATGGGTTCATTCCCTGGCCAGGCAACTAAGGTCCAATATAGGAACTAAGGTCCAGCATGCCTAAAAAAAATTTTTTAAGTAAGCACAGTAATTTTTTTTATATTGTGATAGTTGTTAAAGGTCCCCGCCCCCCCACCGCACCCCTGCCAAGTTTAGAAAAATAAAAAGTGGTACAATCTCTAGTTTGGTGTGTGTGTCTGTAAAGGAAACTCTAATCTAAAATAAGAGAAAGCATAGTCCAATACAATCACTCAAGTCTTGATCCAAGCTTCTTTTTACAAAATCTGGAACTAAATGACGCTGGAGGCAAACTGATAAATTTCACTCAGCCTATAAGTCTTTTATGGGCCGATCTGAAATCGCCAGGGCTGATGCTTAGCAAAACTGAAAAGAAGTGAAAACACAAAGTCCTCTTCCCACACCCCCTTCCCCAGCACTTCCTTTTGCATAAGTTCTTAGTTTTTCTCCACTTGGTGGTGCCCTCAGCCCTGAGAGTGGTTCAAGGTATGGGCTAATGTTACTGAAGCAATTCAAATTTGTCAACAAGGTTCCCTTGAAAGGACTAGTGGACAGCTATTCTTGAACAGCATTTCTCTAAAATATCACCTTTAGAGAGACTAAAGATGAATGTTTTAGCGTAGGAATATCAGCCTGCAAATTTGTTTCAGCAGACCTCTACAGTGTGTAAAAATGAGACCAAAAAGGATACATCAAACGGTAAACTGCTTGTGATTATGAATAACTTTGGCTTTTGCTTCTTGTATTTTTTTGGTTTCCTATTACATACATGTTAACTTTTAAGAAAAGAATGTTATTTTTAAAAGCCTAAAGGAAAAATTTAAAAGGAACTTTCATAAATTCATGGCTGATGACATACAGGCTTTTCTTGACTTCACACAGTTCATATTCTGAGTCTTTGGAACTAAAAATATAGAAAATCACCCTTAAAGAGGGAAGATTCGTAAGCAAAGGCAGATTTCTGTTCTTTTCTTGTTTAGTTGCTGTTATTTCCAACTCTTCTGCCACCCCATGGCATGGATGGTAGCCAGCCAGGCTCCTCTGTCCATGGGATTCCCAGGCAAGAATACTGGAGTGGGTTGCCATTTCCTTCTCCAGGGGATCTTCCCAACCCAGGGATCGAACCTGCGTCTCCTGCATTGGCAGGCAGATTCTTTACGGCTGATCCCCCAGGGAAGCCCCATTCTTTACCTGGACAAATAACCAAATGAAGACAGAAGTTTCTGCCTCCTGATTGAACAATGGCTTCTCTTCTGCTTTACCTGATTGAATATCCAGCATCATGGTTACCCACTGCTCAGCTGACAGCCTCGTGACAGAATTGTCCCTGATGATCCAGGAATCCGGGGCTTCTGTGAATACGACACAGCAGAAGGGCTCCACGTGGACCACACAGACATAACCATACAGGACATCTTTTTGGTATACATTTAAGATTTTGGTAGTGAAGTTCACCTTCGGCTTCTCACAGCAGAAGTGGAATGTAGGCAATTTTTCTATGCAGTTTTCTATTTCTTTTTTTAGCAAGTCAGGGTTCACTTTTTCTCCCTGACATCCAAACACTTCTTTGGTCTTATCATCCACCCCGATAATTAGGTATCCCCCATGGGTGTTGGCAAATGCAGAGACATAATGAGGCAGCATTTCTTTAGTCCGAGGAATGATCTTTTTGGTGGTGAACCTTTTAAACTCGACGTGTGTGGACTCAGTGAAGTTGAGCTTCTCCTTATACACAAGCTTATCCTTTTTAACAAATTCTGAGGCACTCATCCTCATGTCTTCCTCTTCCTGCATATATCTATCCAGAGCTTTCTGAGAATGTAGCTCCTGCATCTTTGATCTTCCTCTCTGGGTTCTAGACTGTTTCTCTAGGAGGAGCTCCAGGGCGCTGTGGGCACTCAAATTGATGGTGGAAGTCACAGCTCTCTGATATAAATTGGAGCGCAAGCTGCAGATCCTTAGGCTGAAAACATCTGGGCACCATGACTTCACAAAAATCATAAGATTGTGTCCCTGCTGCACATAGTCAAGGAATTTCTGTGAACCTGAAGGGAGGAGCTTCTGAAAAGAAGTTTCCAGATCATGTCCCAGTCCGTGGCATCGGTAACTGTAAGTTTTATCCTCAATCTCCGCTTTGATCAAACCCCCTCCAGAATTTAACAGTGCACACGTCGCTTGGGTGATTCTAGAGTTCTCAGCTCTTTTCAAATAGCTATTGGTCATCCTCTTCCTGTTTTCCTCTCCGAAAGTGACTCTGCCCACTTCTACGGTTATCTCGGGATAAAGCATTTCCGTCTCCATCTTGAGGCTTTCCACATCAGCAGCCCTTCTGCGTCACAAACAATGACAGAAAGAGGTTCCAATAAATAATTAGGACAGAAATGTTGTTTCAATATTAACATGAATTCCGGAGATTGTAAAATTTTCTTCAAAGCTGTAAATTCTTGGAGATAGATTTTAGTATTGGAAATCATCTTTGATATCACTGTGTTTTTTAATTGGAGTATAATTACTTTACAATGTTGTGTTAGTTTCTGCTGTACAACCATGTGAATCAGCTACCTGTATATAGTCATTCCCTCCCTCTCAAGCCTCCTTCCCATGCCCCTATCCCACTCTTCTAGGTCAGAGTCCACTGTTTTCTCCCAACTTTGTCAAGACCTTAGGCTTCCCAGCATGAATGAGCATAAACTAAATGCGTAATATTCAACCATAGAGGAAAAAATTGTATTGTTGAAAATTTTAGCTGTTTTTCATTTAAAATCAGGAAGCATCAACAGTGAGCCCAGATATAAAGGGCATGGATTGTTACAGGAGCTAAACAAATTTTACAGAAATGGTTGCCATCAGAAGATGCTCCTATTTACAATTCAAAGGGGAAAGAAGACAATAGAGAACCAAGAGAGTATAGCTTTGAAGTATATGTGGTATACAAGATCTAGTTATAAAAACAAACATAAAACTTGGTATTCTCTATGAGCTATTTTATACATTTAAAAAAGCTTTATTCTACTCCTGAAAGAATGCCAACTGACACCAAATGCAGAAATCTTTCAAGCTCTTCAGACATTCTTCTAAAAGTACATTTCTTATACAGTGTGATGTAGGAACAGTTTTCCTTGCTTTCTAGTAGTTCTGCCTGTGGGAACCTCTAAGACCTGGGAATGGACATGAGCCTTTGAGACATAGTTACTAAATTGTGGTCAACCTCCTTTTGCGTCCCAGATCAGAAAATAGCCGTCTAAATTTAAGTTGGCACCCCAGAAGCAGATGTTACAGAAATGTCCCCTCCTTTGTTTTTGTTAATTGCAAAATAAAATATTTACCAACCCAAACCAAAATTCTTCCTCAAGAAGAAGAGAGCCCAGTCGTGCCCAGTCGTGTTTCTTCTCCCACCCCCCCCCCACCCCCCATAATCTCTGCTAAGCAGAGGCTATGTGGGTGTTGTTTGTATCCACCAAGAGGAAAAGAAAGCAGGCATCCAGCGGGCTGGGTCCCCTCCTCTGCCATTAGTTTACTCTTGGTTGCTTTCTCACTTCCTCCAAGCAAACCAGAATCAACCTGATGAGTTGTTTTTTTCATAGGTATACATTTACATTTGTGAATACAAATGTAAATGTCTGGCTCTTAGAGAAATTTCTGGTAAGATTCTATTCATATCATAGAACCACAGTAGTGGTTAACTACTTTAAAGATCATTTTAACCATCAATCTGGTTCTTAAATACTCTCTACAATATTCACAACTCCCAACAAATTGCTTTCCAGTAACTGCTTAAACACCTCCAATAACAACTCATTGTCTCTCAAATTAGTCCCCTTCTATTTTCTGACAGCTTTGTTATATATAGCCTGCATATTTTTAGCTATAATCTGTCTTCCTATAACTTCTGCATGCTGGGACTAAAACAAATCTACTTGCTTTTAAACTAGAAGAACTATACTCTCACGGATGTTACTTGAGTGCTGATAACAACCATGATAGATACAAAGTGGTCTGAGAGTCTAGCTCCAGATGCACATCTATGTGCTCCACATGTCCCCAGATTTCTCACTCATCTTCCTTTACCAGATTCTCCTGAGCTATAATTTTATTAAGTTCTTTATGCCCTCAGACAAAAGCTGAGAAGAGATGGATGAGATTAAAAAAACATTTTTTTTTTTTACCTGATGCCCTTGCTTTTCCTCTTGCTGTTTCAGTTCCACATCTGGGTTTGGTCTGAATGTTTGCCTTCTCTCACAGTCCCTGTTGCCTTCTGATATCAGCCTGGGAGGAGCAGGAACTCTGCCAGACTCCCCAAGACTTCGTAACATTGACCCACTGAGAAAGGCTGATAAGGAGTCAAGAGAAGTCCATGACAAGGCAGATTGGCAGGCCACAGTCTGACCTCTGGGAGTAAATGAAGGAGTAATGGGAAAATTAAGGGGTTTTCAAGTGCAGGGCCAAAGCTAAAACTTCCCACCTCTGAAAGGCTGAATGTCTTTTCTCATACACCCTACAAGCATCTTCTGTTATAGTTAATTTCATTTCAAAGCTCTATATCTATTTTAAATTAAGCTGCCCTGTACATGTCCATTATGAACAATATTAACCTATTTTATCACCTTCCAAATTGCTTGTCTGTTCTTCAGTTCAGTTCAGTTCAGTCGTGTCTGACTCTGCGACCCCATGAATCGCAGCACACCAGGCCTCCCTGTCCATCACCAACTCCCAGAGTTCACTCAGACCTACGTCCATCGAGTCAGTGATGCCATCCAGCCATCTCACCCTCTGTCGTCCCCTTCTCCTCCTGCCCCCAATCCCTCCCATCATCAGTCTTTTCCAATGAGTCAATTCTTCACATGAGGTGGCCAAAGTACTGGAGCTTCAGCTTTAGCATCATTCCTTCAAAAGAAATCCCAGGGTTGATCTCCTTCAGAATGGACTGGTTGGATCTCCTTGCAGTCCAAGGGACTCTCAAGAGTCTTCTCTAACACCACAGTTCAAACGCATCAATTCTTCGGCGCTCAGCCTTCTTCACAGTCCAATTCTGTGTCTGTTCTTACTTATATTCTATTTTTCCTATTCTTCCTTTTCTAGACCCTTTCTAGAAAAATGCTCATTGATGAAGGTTTGGCTATCATGGATGAGAGGATTACAGATGATTTCTCATCAAATTTCTTTTCCTTTCCTTCTTTTTTTAAACTTTTCTGTATTTTCTAAATGGTCTACAATAAATGTCCATCATTTGTATAATTTACAAAACAATTAAATGAAAAAAATAAAACAGATAAGAGACGGTTATCTCATTTGGGGATGCTAGTTAAACTGAATCAAGTTTCTTATAGAGGGCTGACTGATGGCCACCATTTATTGATGGTGATGATGGGGATGGACCTATAAATGTTAACTTATAAGGGCTTCCCTGACAGCTCAGTGAGTAAAGAATGCAGGAGACCCTGGTTCGATTCCTGGGTCGGGAAGATCTGCTGGAGAAGGGATAGGCTACCCACCCCAGTATTCTTGGGCTTCCCTTGTGGCTCAGCTGGGAAAGAATCTGCCTGCAATGAGGGAGACCTGGGTTCAATCCTGGGTTGGGAAGATCCCCTGGAGAAGGGAAAGGCTACCCATTCCAGTATTCTGGCCTGGAGAATTCCATGGACTATACAGTCCATGAGGTCTCAAAGAGTCAGGCAGGACTGAGCAACTTTCACTTTCACTTACAAGGAAAAAGGATCTTTACAGGTGTGATTAAGTACTGATGTTGAGATGAGGAGATTATCCATGTGGGCCCTAAATCTAAACCAGAAGTGTTCTCATAAGAGCACCAGTGGTGAGAGGTTTGATATGTACAAAAGAGAAGGCAAAAGACTGCAGAGGCAGAGACTGGAGTGACGTGGCCTCATGTGGGGGGTGTCAGCAAGCATGGGGAACAGCCAAATAGACTGCCCCCTAGAGCTTCTGAGGAAGGGGAGCACAGCCCCTGCTGATACCCTGATTTCTGCCCACTTGTGTCAAACTCTTGGCAGTGACAAAATAAGCTTTTGTTCTTTTAAACAACCAAAGTTGTGGTAATTTGTTACAGCAGCCCCAGAAAACTAACACAGTTCTTTCCCCCTAAGTCAAACCATCAAACATCTACCATCTACTTCAACTTGTTTATGACGAAATGACAATAGTAAATAGGTTTCTGAATACCCCTCATATTTCATTAACTGAGGTTACTGTTCCTATGAAGTTCTGCTTTGCTGGCAGACCCTTTGTACCTGTTGTACTGAAAAGAGTTTCCAGGACAGGAGGCAGAATGGATACTATGATGAATAATCAGCACAGTTCAGTTCAGTCACTCAGTCGTGCCGGACTCTTTGCAACCCCATGAATTGCAGCATGCCAGGCCTCCCTGTCCATCACCAACAAACTAATAAAGTGCAAGGGTCGGCTCTCAGCTTCAACTTTAACCCTTTTCACTCATGTCATTTTCAAATCCAGTCTCATGTATTTTATTTTTTAATTTCTTGGCCACACTGAGTGCTGATCCTAATTCCCTAACCAGGGAACCACTGGACCACCAGGGAAGTCCTCAGTCTCATTTTTATTTACCTTTAGTCCTCACTGTGCAGCACGTAGGATCTTAGTTCCCGGACCAGGAATCGAACCTGTGCCCCTTCATTGGAAGTGCAGAGTGTTAACCACTGGACTTCCAGGGAAATCCCCGAAGTCTCACTTTTAGTTCTACCGTCTACCTTAATTCTCAGCTTCACTGAAATCTTTCTGATATTACTTACTTTTAGAAAGATAGAAACGACCATCATTTACTGGACATGTGCCTTTGGGCACAAGGGACCAAGCTGGGAGTGTGGCACACCACATGGAAACTGAGATTACTTGGCCAGGATTCCCTGGTGGCTCAGATGGTTAAGAGTCTGCCTGCAATGGGGGAGACCTGAGTTCCATCCCTGGGTCGGGAAGATCCCCTGGAGAAAGAAGGAAATGGCAACCCCCTCCAGTAATCTTGCCTGGAAAAGCCCAAGGCCAGAGGAGCCTGGCAGGCTACAGTCCATGGACTCAGACACGACTGAGTGACTTCACTTTCACTTTTCAAGTGGAAGAGCTGGAGGGTGGTCAGGTCTGTTTAATACAAATGCTCCTACTCCTTCCATTGCCTCTCAAATTTAGGATTCTGGATTGCTTTGGAGTCTTCAAAATCAGAAATTTACCTAAGTACTTCCTTTTTTCTTCCCAGTCAACAGGAAAGACATTTTATGGGGCAGGAGAAGTAGGAATTGGATTGCTTTCTCCTTCTTGTTCTTTGTGTGTGTGTGTGCTGGGTCTTTGTTGCTGCACACCGGCTTTCTCTAGTGGTGGCATCAGGGCTTCTCGACTTGCGAAGCACAAGCTCTAGAACCCAGGCTCATTATTTGTGGTGCAGTGGCTTCATTGCCCCATGGCATGTGGAATCTTCCTGGACCAGAGATCAAACTCAGGTCCCATGCTTTGGAAGGCAGATTCTTAACCACTGGACCACCAGGGACGTTCTTCTTCTTATTCTTTAATGAACTATTGGGAACCAAATCAGGAGAAGAAAGGAAAATGTGAAAGATGAGCAAAGAGAGTTTCTCGTCTTCAAAGTTCCTTAGTCAAGTCCCCTGGCTATGAATAGTAAGTTATCAGAACAGGGAGGAGTTCTCATTTTGGCTCTGATAGCTAGAAGCAAATGTCCGTGATATGAAGCAACTTGACATCAGTAGCTTGGACAGTGATTCTCTCTAGATCTTGGGACAGTAATCTGGCCATGCTGTTGACAGTTAGCTAAGAACTAGAGCCCCCCACTTATTTAAGATGTGTTTATTCACTCTGCATTTCAGTTTATCCTCAGAGATAATTACAGCACAGCCTTCAAGCTCAAAAGCGCAAACAGTTGAATACCAGCCTTCATCTCGCTCTAAATTCATTTGTCAGTATGACTTGACTAGCATAGCAGACTTGATAACATAGTGACGGACAGCCACAGTGCTGTTTTTACCACACCACCATCTGACTCTGAGTAAGTCTTTCATTCATTCTCTCATTCAGTCAACCACTTTTTTTTTTTTTGAGCCCCAAGGGCATTGCAATTCCATCACTTTTTAGCTCTGAAGCTATGGTTAAGATAATCCAAGTCAAAGGTTCCTTCTGTATAAATTGGAGGTAATAATAGTGCCTTCTTCATATAGTTCTTGTGAGAATGAAGTGAAATGATGTATACAAAGAATTTAGCATGGTGCCTGGGATAGAATGTCAGCTTTTCATTTAATAATCAATTATCAAGCACTTACTGTGTTCCAAACATAGTACTGTGCTCTGGGGCTACTGGTCATTTTCACCATTTAGTGACTGCCTTCTTTGGGCCAGATCTGTAACTTTGATGATCTCAAATTGTCCTCATAGTAACTTGTAAGACATGCATTATTTTCACCATCTTATAAATGAAGAAACTGAGTTAAGAAAATTACACACATAGTAGTTAGCAGAGCTGAGATCTGAACCCTTGGAGTCCAGCTGATTTCAAAACTCACTATCATTCTGCCGTGCAGCCTTTCCTGTTAGCAAGAATAAGACACGTGTCCTGTTCACAATCTAGAAGGAGAAAACATGTATTAAAGAACTCATGGCAATACAACATATGTGGTAACACCAGGTGAGAACTTTATGTACTATGCATTGTTCTCAATTCTCATAATAGCTCCATGAGGTAGGTACTGTCACTATTCCCACTTTTACAGATAGAGAAACTGAGGAACAGAGAGTTTGTGATGCTTGCAAATACTATAACCCATACAAATGACCATAACACTCTAGTGCCATTCTGGCAAGCTAGACTCATACGAACAGTGTGCTTTGGGTGTTCTAACAAGTGAAAATGACTAAGCTTGTGAGAACAAGATAAGATCTCACAAATGAGATGGTATATGAGCTTAATCCTGGAAGTAAGTGTGCACCAGGTTGAGAAAGGGTGATGGGGAAGGAAGGGGAATACCAGGAAAAGGAAACAGCACTTGCAAAGGCCCATTCTCTTCACTGTCTAAACTCTCTTATTTTTAAAGTACAATGAAAGTGATGAAAGTGAAAGTCACTCAGTCATGTCCAACTTCTTGTGACCCCATGGACTATGCACTCCATGGAATTCTCTAGGCCAGAATACTGGAGTGGGTAGCCTTTCTCTTCTCCAGGGGATATTCCCAACTCAGGGATTGAACCCAGGTCTCCCGCGTTGCAGGAGGATTCTTTACCAGCTGAGCCACCAGGGAAGCCCAAGAATACTGGATTGGAAAGCCTGTCCTTCCTCCAGCGGATCTTCCTGAGTCAGGAATCCAACCTAGGGCTCCTGCATTGCAGGTGGATTCTTTACCAACTGAGGTATCAGGGAAGCCCCTTAATAGGTCTCTAAAGAAGGCATTCCATTTTTCTCCACACTTTCCTTTTATTTCTTCATGTCTTTCTCCCCATCCCTATCCTCCTGCCACCCTTCACACGCCACCTGTCCATTTCTTACTAGCTGTCACCTGGACATTTGCCATCACTTGAAAGAGCGTCCCCTTCTTTCACTCTGCCTTCCTTCCACCTATTTAAAAACATAGTCGCCTAATGGGTTTTCATATCTAATCACCTATCTCCTCAGACTCTGAAATCTTCACATTGCCCATTTTGTCCAGAATAGTCTAAACTGCACAGGCTGTAAGCTGCCATCTCGGCCTGTCTTTCAATTCGTGCCACCCCCTTTCATCACGGCTAACACTGGTCCTCAACTTTGGTGTGAATCAGAATCTCCCCTGGTATGCGTGTGTGTGTGTGTGTGTGTGTGTGTGTGTGTGTGTGCTCAGTAGCTTCAGTCGTGTCCAACTCTTTGTGGCCCTATAGACTGTAGCCCACCAGGCTCCTCTGTCCATGGGATTCCCCAGGCAAGAATACTGGAGTGGGTTGCCATGCCCTCCTCCAGAGGATCTTCCCGACCTGGGGATCCTGGGGATTGAACTCGCATCTGCCTGTGTCTCCTGCGTTGCAGGCGGATTCTTTACCCACTGAGCCACCTGGGAAGCCCACTCCCTTAACATACTTATTAAAAATATACACACCTGGGGGCTCCACCTCCAGATTCAACCTTACTGATTCCGGAAAACTGAATTGTGCAGTTTTGTCCTTTGTTTTTGATGTTTTAGGACGTCTGTGTTAACTTTCCTTCTGGTGTTTCTAACTCACTGACTTTTGAGAAACACTACACCGTTTCAACCTTACCTAAATTTGGAGGGGAATGGCAACCCACTCCAATATTCGTGCCTGGAGAATTTCATGGACAGAGGAGCCTGGTGGACTCCAGTCCATGGGGTCGCAAAGAATCAGACACGACTGAACGACTCTCACTCACTCACCTATACTTTCTTATTTAATTCAAGAGTTAAATTATCTGCTCCCAGAATCTCCTAATTCTCAAATCCCATGCATCTTTCAAGACTCAGATCAAAGGCCATCTCTTCCGTGACGTTTTCCCCGCACTCCTTTGCAGTTCTTTGATATTTAATGCCCTCTCTTTGTTGT
Source organism: Ovis canadensis (assembly GCF_042477335.2). Lineage (NCBI taxonomy): Eukaryota > Metazoa > Chordata > Mammalia > Artiodactyla > Bovidae > Ovis > Ovis canadensis. The sequence goes on along the minus strand of NC_091255.1, from coordinate 23,167,403 downwards.
TGAGTGAAAAGTGAAGTCGCTCAGTCATGTCTGACTCTTTGCGACCCATGGACTGTAGCCCACCAAGCTCCTCCATCCATGGGATGCTCCAGGCAAGATACTGGAGTGGGTTGCCATTCCCTTTGTTATTTAGGAAGAGCCCAAACCTCTGACCAGCCAATAAGTTTCCCCTGGGTGGGGAAGAAGGGGCACATTCATCAAAGTTCACCCCAACCTCTCTAGAGCTCAGGTGGAAGTTTGGCACAAGCACAGTATTGCTGGATCATTGTCTGAACCGAGAGCTCTTCCTGTCAACTGCAATTGGCACTTACGGGTTAAAGCGTCTGCCTGCAATGTGGGAGACCTGGGTTCAATCCCTGGGTCAGGAAGATCCCCTGGAGAAGGAAATGGCAACCCACTCCAGTATTCTTGTCTGGAGAATCCCATAGACTGAGGAGCTTGGTGGGCTACAGTCCACAGGTCCCAAAGAGTTGGACATGACTGAGCGACTTCACTTTCACTTTCAAGAGCATTGCCAACAACTGAACAACAGAGTTTGCCATCTGCCTAGAGATGAATAGCTGTTGACCTTCAACAGCCCCTGAGGGAGTTCAGGGTGGAGTGAGGCACTCTGTGCTCCAGGGAATCTGGTGGGACAGGTGTTAGATAGTTGGATATTTTTAGGAACAGATTTTATGATCTCAAACCTTCCATTGCCTCATACCTAGAGAAGCACTAAATCCCTTCATGGTGACATCAGATCCTCAGGACTAACAAAAAGCCTTTTGTAAAATGAGTGCTTCAGGGTATTGAACTCCGCCTTTCAGTTGAGTTCAGTCGCTCAGTCCGACTCCTTGGACCCCACGAATCGCAGCACGCCAGGCCTCCCTGTCCATCACCATCTCCTGGAGTTCACTCAGACTCATGTTCATCGAGTCCATGATACCATCCAGCCATCTCATCCTCTGTCATCCCCTTCTCCTCTTGCCCCCAATCCTTCCCAGCATCAGAGTCTTTTCCAATGAGTCAACTCTTCGCATGAGGTGGCCTAAGTAATGGAGTTTCAGCTTTAGCATCATTCCTTCCAAAGAAATCCCAGGGCTGATCTTCAGAATGGACTGGTTGGATCTCCTTGCAGTCCAAGGGACCCTCAAGAGTCTTCTCCAACACCACAGTTCAAAAGCATCAATTCTGCGGTGCTCAGCCTTCTTCACAGTCCAACTCTCACATCCATACATGACCACAGGAAAAACCACAGCCTTGACTAGATGGACCTTAGTCGGCAAAGTACTGTCTCTGCTTTTGAATATGCTATCTAGGTTGGTCATAACTTTTCTTCCAAGGAGTAAGCGTCTTTTAGTTTCATGGCTGCATTCACCATCTGCAGTGATTTTGGAGCCCAAAACAATAAAGTCTGACACTGTTTCCACTGTTTCCCCATCTATTTCCCATGAAGTGATGGGACCAGATGCCATGATCTTTGTTTTCTGAATGTTGAGCTTTAAGCCAACTTTTTCGCTCTCCTCTTTCACTTTCATCAAGAGGCTTTTTAGTTCCTCTTCACTTTCTGCCATAAGGGTGGTGTCATCTGCATATCTGAGGTTATTGATATTTCTCCCGGCAATCTTGATTCCAACTTGTGCTTCTTCCAGTCCAGCGTTTCTCATGATGTACTATGCATATAAGCTAAATAAGCAGGGTGACAATATACAGCCTTGACATACTCCTTTTCCTATTGGGAACCAGTCTGTTGTTCCATGTCCAGTTCTAACTGTTGCTTCCTGAACTGCATACAGATTTCTCGAGAGGCAGATTAGGCGGTCTGGTATTCCCATCTCTTTCAGAATTTTCCAGTTTATTGTGATCCACACAGTCAAAGGCTTTGGCATACTCAATAAAGCAGAAGTAGATGTTTTTTGGAACTCTCTTGCTTTTTCGATGATCCAGCGGATGTTGGCAATTTGATCTCTGGTTCCTCTGCCTTTTTTAAAACCAGCTTGAACATCAGGATGTTCACGGTTCACGTGTTGCTGAAGCCTGGCTTGGAGAATTTTGAGCATTACTTTACTAGCATGTGAGATGAGTGCAATTGTGCAGTAGTTTCAGCATTCTTTGGCATTGTCTTTCTTTGGGATTGGAATGAAAACTGATCTTTTCCAGTCCTGTGGCCACTGCTGAGTTTTCCAAATTTGCTGGCATATTGAGTGCAGCACTTTCACAGCATCATCTTTCAGGATTTGAAACAGCTCAACTGGAATTCCACCACCTCCACCAGCTTTGTTCGTAGTGATACTTTCTAAGGCCCACTTGATTTCAAATTCCAAGATGTCTGGCTCTAGATTAGTGATCACATCATCATCATTATCTGGGTCGCGAAGATCTTTTTTGTACAGTTCTTCCGTGTATTCTTGCCACCTCTTTTTAATATCTTCTGCTTCTGTTAGGTCCATACCATTTCTGTCCTTTATCGAGCCCATCTTTGCATGAAATGTTCCCTTGGTGTCTCTAATTTTCTTGAAGAGATCTCTAGTCTTTCCCATTCGGTTGTTTTCCTCTCTTTCTTTGCACTGATTGCTGAAGAAGGCTTTCTTATCTCTTCTTGCTATTCTTTGGAACTCTGCATTCAGATGCTTATATCTTTCCTTTCCTCCTTGGCTTTTCGCTTCTCTTCTTTTCACAGCTATTTGTAAGGCTTCCCCAGACAGCCATTTTGCTTTTTGCATTTCTTTTCCATGGGGATGGTCTTGATCCCTGTCTCCCGTGCAAAGGAGAAAACCTTATATCTTGTCTTTCACCCACTGCTGCGTTGGAAGTCTCTCAGAGCTATCTGAGATGCTGCCTCCCGGGCTGCAGTCCTCATTTTGCCCCAAATAGAACTTAACCCACAACTCTCACGTTGTACATCTTTTTTAGCCGACATTCCCAAAAGTCCAGAGCACACACACTCTACAACCCTGCCTCAGATGCCTTTCCCTAGTGAAACAAGGCACTCTAGGTAACAGCCTCTCCTACGTCGGAAATTAAGGAATTAAAGGACTGGCAGAAACTACCTTAAGTCTAACTTCTAACTCAGGCTTCAGAACCCGCCCAGCCACAGAGCGACTGCAAACACGCTTGCGCCCTCTGGCCGGCTCCGTCCCCAAAGTCCGCCTCGCGCTCCGATTGGCTGCTCTCCGCACCAGCCCCGCCTCAAAGCTGGGTGCCACGTGACCCACTGGCCACCGCGTGATTGGTTGTTCGTCTCGCTGGGGTTGCCGGCCCTGCCGCGAGGAGTAGAAGTCTGGAAAGCGGCAAGTGGGTGCCTCTCGAGGGGTACAGCACAGGGTGGGCTCCCGTCAGCCTCAGCAGGCTCGGGCAGGCCTCGTGAGAATGTAGGACGTAAGCGTTTTGGGAGGTTCGGAAAGCGGACTGCAGAGCCCCTTGCCTGCAGCTTTGGTTTGCGTCCTGGCTCCGGCCTTACTCGTGTTTCCCCCACAAGAATGGCTTCCCTCAGTCTTTCCTGAAGTTGGTGAGGTTTGGACGTGTTAGTAGTATTGTTATTTTTCTTCTCATCATTTTGAGAGTCCGCTGCGTGTAAGTATTGGTGGTCCTGCGCAGGGGGCCATGCAGAAAGCCTTGAGTTAGAAGCTGGAGGAAGGAGGGCTTATAGATGCTTGCGGAACGTCCTTAAACCAGCATGAAATGTTGGAGGTAAGGCAGCTTTATAAATTGTGCTGATGCTTTTATAATTTAGGAGCTTAGGGTTTAGTAGGGAGGGTCATTCACTGATTAAATTAAACGCTCGTTTATTGAGCCGCCTTCTGTTGCCCCAGGTTCTCTGCTGAGTGTAATGGTTGCAAAGGCCAGTGAGACCCAGTCCTGGTTCTTCAGGAGCTCTGTCTGTGTGATGGGACTGGTGGATGAGACAAGGAGGTGGAGGATGGGAATGAGTGAATATTTGGCATGTGACGCCTACTATGGTCGGAAGAAGTGCTGTGAGAGTCAGAGGAGGGGGTAACTGAGGGAGTTAGGGACCAGTTAACCGAGAAGGGGTCTTCCCTGATAGCTGAGCTGGTAAAGAATCCGCCTGCAATTTAGGAGACTCCGATTCGATTCCTGGGTCAGGAAGATCCACTGGAGAAAGGAAGGACTACCCCCTCCTGGAGAATTTCATGGACTGTATAGTCCATGAGGTCGCAAATAGTCGGCATGACTGAGCGACTTTCGCTTAACAGAGGTGACATTTGAACAAGGCTTTAGAACTATAATTAGACTTTCTCCAGATTGAAAGGGGCAGGGAAGGCACGCCAGACAGAGAAGTTTACTGAGGAAGAGAACTAGGAAAGTGTGCCCACTGTGAGTGACTGGAGCACACTTGGAGCTCGGCTCAAGTTTCCTGCTTTGAGACAGAGTTATTTAAATTAAGTTTTGTTAGCTCTTTGTTTTTTTTTGTAACACGTACTCCTGCAAAGGCTGGTGGGATCAAGGCTCAAGCCTCTAAAAAGGCACTTTGTTTTTAGTAGTTTCGCTCTCTTTGTGGAGTTTAGTTGCTGAATGGAGAACACAGGCCATATGTAGCTGTCCAGTTTTAACTAGGGAGTATCAGTCTTTATAAGTGGCTGACTGAAGCATGTTGTGTGTCCAAAATTGCTACTTATATATTGACAGTACTCTGCTGAAAAGCTGGGGAGGTTGACATTGTTTGCAAACCACGAGAAAGTGTCACTTAGAATAAATAAAATGTAGTCAACTTTCTCATTCAGAAATTGATTATCCAGGTTGTGAATTACTCAGGCTTTGCATTGTTTCCTTTACCTTGCCCATCCTCTGGAGAAAAATGAAATTAAACCCTATATTTAGCTGGTAATGGAAAAATATAAATCTGGTGACCAGACCTGTTTCGCTTCCAACCCTGTTGTTAATTTGCTATGGACCTTTGTCAAATCATATTCCCCTCGGGTTTTGGACTCTTTAGAAGACTTCTATAAAATTTTTATGGCTAATACTTTTCATCTTTATTGGCAGTAGAATTGTAAGTCAAATTATACGTTAAATGAATTAGAGTTTATAAAGGCTTTTTAGTAGAAAATCTTTCCTGAAGGTTTTCCTTTAGAACTAGACTACAAATCCCTTCACAGACAGTCCCTAAGATTTTATCAGGCATGGTGTTTGGGCTCACTAAAACCAGAAATTATTTTGAACTGTAAATGCTTCTCTATTCTGTATTTTAAAAGCAAACAACAAAAAAAACCACATACCCCAAAACAAAACTTGTTCATGTTAACATTTTGTACAGCAGAGTTGCTTAAGGTGCATAGTGGAAGATGCAATATTGAAAGCCTGTGCTTGAAATTTGTCTGAAAAGAAGCCTTAATTTTTTTTTCCATGGGTAAACCCAAGTTTTCTCTGATGTGAAAATAGGGTTTGGGGCTGCTCTTATGAAATACAAGGAGGTGAAAGCAATGATGCGATGATGAGTGAAGCATAGTCTGACCTGGTATTGCCATTGCTTCAGTGTTGGCTTTGACCAGGGTATGACCCCTTAATCTTCTCTCTGAGCTGATTCTGGTTATGGTTTTTCTACACTGGTATGTTCTAGTCTATTTGGATACTGGCTTTATTATGTGTTAGAGCGTTTCTTTAGTATGCTTTTGTATTACTGATACTTTCATGTTTTCTTTGTAGGTTGAGGTGAAAAAGACAGCTTTGATATCTTCATGGAAGACTGCATTATTTCATCCCTGAATCTGGTTCAGTTCCCTTATTGACTTATTACTGTGTTAAAATGCTTGTTTAGCAGTGATTGTAAAATTAAAGTAATTACCATGTACATGCTCTCTTGGGGCAGACTAAGGGAAAACAGGTGTTCAGCCTGGAAAAATGTTGCTCATTGGATTTCCTATTAAGTCAGTATGTCTTGGGTTTAACTTTGAAACAAATTAAAAAATTTAAGTATCTTAAAATCTGTAGGATATTGTTTCAATATCTGTTACCTTTGTGGTGTCATAAAATGTGCTTTGAATTGCTAAAATGAGTTGTATTAGAAAACACCTGTCTCAGCAGAGGCACTTACAAATCATTTTCATTCTTCCTCTCCTAATAATAATTAAAAAAAATAATAAACCTGTATATTTTCACCAACCTACCAATCCAGTGGCTTGCATTTTTCTACATAGGTAACTTAAGTGTTTCTGTAGAATAAGGTATTTCACGCAAGACTAATTTCTTGCTGTTGGAGTAGAGGATTTCTCTCCAAGTATTGGATTAGCGAAAAAAGCAAAATAATACAAAATGCCTCAAAAAGTCCAAAGTGGTCTAAATGAAAATTTACTGTAAGTACCTCAACTAGGAAATTCCCTGGCGGTCCAGTGCTTAGGCTTTCACTGCCGAAGGTTTTGGTTTGATCCCTGGTCTGGGAACTAAGATCCCACAAGCCTTGAGGTGTGCCCCAAAATAAATAAATACCTCATCTAATCTTTCAGTTTCCACATAATCACGACATGGAACAGCTCTTTGCCAAAAACATTTATTCTTAAAATTTATTTAAGCGTTTCATAGAAACTTCAGTAATAGCCAGAATAATTCATGTCAGTTTAGCAAACTTAACAACAAGCAGAAAGAGCTTATTGAAAGGTGCTTTATGTACACAGTCATAGTTAGGTATTTTACTCCATCTCATTAGTCACTTTGCTTTCACATTGAAATCTTCAGACTATTCTGTATATACATTCAACCTCTGTTTTCCTTTAACCAGTTTCCCAAGGAAGACATGTGTGGTTCACAAAGGGAACTTTAAAAGTTGATAAACCGTAGCAGGTGTTATTTAACCAGAGGGCCACAGCAGATGGGAGGAGCTGTTGTTTTCCTAAAGTGTTTCTAAGTATGTCTATAAAGAGCAAGTCCATATTTCATACTGTTTGCAAGCCAATAAAACCTATTCTTCAGAGGCAGGTTTCCCAGGTGGCTCAGTGGTAAAGAATCTATCTGCCTGCCAAGGCAGGAGCTACAAGAGAGGCAGGTTCGATCCCTGGGTTGGGAAGCTCTCCTAGAGGAGGAAATGGCAATCCATTCCAGTATTTTTGCCAGGATAGTCCCATGGACAGAAGAGCCTTTTGGGCTACAGTCTATGGGATTTCAAAGACTCAGACGTGACTGAGCCACTGAGCACACAAGGATGCACAGAAGCATCCACCCATTTAATGAGGTCTAACCTGGGTTTTCCCTGAGAGCTTCTATACTTCTTGTCCTTTAACAAAGGGGAGAGAAGATCTTCTGTGTCAAGTATTCTCTTTTATCCCTTCCTCTTTGCTGACCCTCACATCCCTTGCCAGTCCTGATTCTCTCTAACCAGTTCAGTCCACTCTAAGTAGGGGTGTCTAGGGAGCAAGCTAAAACGTTAAGATCAATGAGTAAATCCTTTTAAAGAAATCCATGTGGTTGTCTGAAGTTCACACAATTATTAATTGAGAATGAGAAGTATCAAAAATGCTATTTACCCTGCGGAAAACCAGCCCTGTGGCCTTACAGTGCAATCATTTTGTTGTGAGGTAAGGTGCTAATCCCTTTCAGTTCTCAGGGGAGTACAGTTTAATGAGATGCTGTACCTCTGTTGGATAACCTGTGATAGGACAAGCCTGGTGACTCCTCACGTAATTAAACACACAGCGATAACAAAACACATAGCCGGAGGTGGCGAGAACCGTGTCATTCACCCGGTTTTTCCGACACAGTGGGCACACAGTCTTCATTTTGGGTAACAGGGGAGAATCAGAATTGTAGTCTAGGTGTACAGGTGGTGGTGGAGTAGGCACAGCAGTCAGGGTCTTGACGGTTTCTTGGTTTTCTGATGAATACCACCACTCAAGGAACTGCAGGAAGAATACACCCACCGAAAGGCCAGTTGAGAGGGACAAGGCAACACCCCCGACGGCCTTCTTCAGAGCTGACTTTATCTTCTCACCAATGCTGTTTGGAGAATATAACAAGGAGGCAAAAAGAAAGTATTTAGGTATAATCACAGAATGACTAATAGAAACGTAGTTCTTGTATTTTTCATTGGAATCTGATTTAGCTTGGGGATTGAAAATTGTATCCTTAATGGTCCCTTCTAAACAATTCCCTCTTTCTGATTTACAATATTTTAGGAGTATAGGAGCTAAGATTTGTTTTTAATGACTAGAGCTTGTGTTTTGAGAAAGAAATTAGTGAGATTATATAGACTATATAAAATCAACTTGTATATTGATTATATAGATCTTTTGGGGCAGGGGGTGAAGGACAGTAATATCCAGGGAAAAAAAAAAAACTCAGCGGTATTGAGGAATATATTTGAACTTGTAGGAGAACACAAACACTAACTAGAAGTGGGATGTGTGTCCACGTTCAGTCCTGTCCAACTCTTGGTGATCCCATGGACTGTGGCCCACCAGTCTCTGTCCATGGGCCCTTCCAGGCAAGAATACTGGAGTGGGTTGCTATTTCCTACTCCAGAGGATCTTCCCAACCTAGGAACTCAACCCTAGTCTCGGGTATCTCTTGCGGCAGGCAGATTCTTTACCACTAGCACCAAATGGAAGGGGGAGAGCACCACGGTAAGAGCAGTCTTTAGAACTGTATTGATCAGGCTGGAATCTCAGCTCTGCCACCTTCAAGCTATGTGGCCTTGGCAAGGTACTTAACTATTAGAACTTAGTTTCTTCAACTGTTAAATGGTGCTTATGCATTATTTCATTTAGTTGTGGTAAGGATTGAGGTGATATACATAAACATCTATGTACCAGCACAGGGCCTGGTATATAGCAAGTGTGCACAAAAATGTAGGAAGTATGAGGAGGAAAGTTAACAGGATGGCAATCCTTATTTTACAGACACATGAATTTTTTAATGATTTTATGAAGTGACCTCAGAGTGGACTGAGGGAGGTGAATTATGAAATTGGGATCAGATTTTAGGATTTACTAATCAAAGACTTTGGGGAAATGTTAAGGCCTTACCTCCCAGCTGGTAGTTGCATCATGCTGGCCTCAGCTGGTTTGTGCTCCAGAGCTTGTATATCCTGAATTGTAAGCCGACCTAGCCGAACTCCAGCCAGCCTCAGCAGTGGTGAGTGATGTTGAACCTTTCCTAGAATGTATCGAAGCTGCTGTACCAGAAACCAGCCTTCCCAGGCCATGTTAACAAATGGGTAGGCTGCTAGGAAGGCTCTGTAAAATCGTTTCCAGCGGGAAGAAGGGGGATGGATGGAATATTCGTCCTCTTCTCTCAGGCTAGAAACCAGCTTCTCCAGTTTCACTTTCAGATAGGGAAGAAGAACCAGGAACATAACTGATTTCATAAACTGCTTCTTTGGGAGACCAGCACTGGCCAATCTCTGGAGCTTGTGTTGGTCTCCCATTACAATCCTCTTTAAGCCATAAAAGTTTTCAGAAAAGGAGGCGCTGGTTTTCGACAGATAATGCTGCTGGAGCAGAAGATCTAGCAGGGTGAAGATTTCATCAAACCACCTCCAAAAGAAGCCAAAGTGGGCAGGATTTGATTCTGCAAGAACCTACAGCAAAATAAATGAAATTCATTCCATTACAACAGCTACTGTGCCTTGTTATTTATATTTCCTTTTCTCCCCTCTAAAGTCTACATTTTTCTTTCTACACCTTAACCTCCCTGAAGGGCTGGGTATGTAGTGCTCACAACACTCTACACAGAAGAGAGACTCCATAACTGTTAAACCATAGGATATGAATTATATACTAATTGATTATTCCGAAACCGAGGCCAACAAATTCAAATTATTGGTTTGTTTTTTTTTCACCCCAGACATCCCTAAAACTTTCCAGCGAATTAAATCCTTACCTTGACCACATGCTGAAGAGCAGGTCTCACTGCTGACATTAAACTGTCCTGTGCTACCACCTCAAAGATGGATGGCTGGTCATCCACGACAGAGGCAGTTGTGATGTGAGCCCCATGCTCAGCCATAGTTTGGTGTGTGCACTGGATTTTTCTTGTCCACAAGCTCTTTAGTAAGCATGAACTTTTGGGGGGCGCCAGATGGGTGCTCAGTCTCAACGGTAACTTTTATCTCAAAGGACAGCCCCTCAATTTTACTGGAACTGGGCAAAAAAAGACCTCTTCCGGAGGCAAGGTGAGGGGGAGGGTTCGAGTGAAGGGAGGTGAAGGACGAAGTTAACACGGACGTGGGTAGAAATAGTGTGTAAGAGGGGTGACTTGACTAACGCTGCGCCTCACGGGACAAAGCGTGACTACGGGGAAGACAGCATGGCGCTGGGCGCTGGCCTGTCGAGCGGCAGTCCTGGAGGCTGCCAGTCAGGGACTCTAACTCAGGAGGGTTCAAAAGCCAGGCGGATCTGAGGGATCGGATGTGCACCAGTACGGCCAGCCCTCCGCGGCCTGGCTCAGCTGTGGCCTGAGCAGTACCCCCACCGTGATCGTCCTAGCGCGCTGACCCTGGGCGAGGCGCGAGGGACCCTCGACACCGCGATTGAAAGGAGGTCTCCGCTTTATGACAGAATCCGCAGCCGGAAATAGAAGCCGCGGGAGCTTGGAGAGGGCCGGCGGCGGAGAGGCGCTCTAGCCCGGAATGCGGCCCTGGAAACCGGAACTAGGGAACTCTATGACCTCATCGGGACTTCCGCTTCCGCCTCTGCTGAAAGTAAAGGAGGCACTAGAGGCGATCGGCTGGAGGAGAGGTCTCTGCTGATTGGTTTTACTTTTCTTAACTGGGTTTGCGTCGCTGTCTTGTTGGAAAGCCACAGCTCTGATCTCTTTCTGCGGAGACTTTTTGGCAAGGTGTTGGGGGCACTGCGTCGACGTCTGGAGCCTGAGCTCGGCCCGTAGCTGAGGCGTTTGTTCCCTGGGGCGAACCAGATAGGGGCGAGGGACCCAAGGGAATGTGGAGATGGAAGCCTCACTTTGCTTGCGGCGGGGGTCGTGGTTCACTATTATCTGCAGCCTTAGGGAAGGATTTAAAGCGACATAGGCAGAGATAGCGGAGAAGGCAATGGCAACCCACTCCAGTACTCGCCTGGAAAATCCCATGAATGGAGGGGCCTGGTAGGCTGCAGTCCATGGGGTCGCAGGGAGTCGGACACGACTGAGCGACTTCACTTTGACTTTTCGCTTTCATGCATTGGAGAAGGAAATGGCAACCCACTCCAGTATTCTTGCCTGGAGAATCCCAGGGACGTGGGAGCCTGATGGGCTGCCCTCTGTGGGGTCGCACAGAGTCGGACACGACTGAAGCGATTTAGCAGCAGCAGCCACTCCCTGTTTCACTGTTAGTCAGTTAATAGTTCTTTGAGAATATTTTAAAAGTAAACTGACATTATTACAATGAGAAAAAAAGGCAGTCAAATAACAATGTCAATTATTACAGCCAATAAATAATAAACACCTCATCACAAACCCCACTCAGGTTTATGGTATAATGAGATAGGGCACACAAAAATTGATTGTGCTTATGTGAAAAGGTGTTAAGAGCCATCAGATAGGTTAATATGGTGAGATTCATATGGTAATAACAGCTGGGAGAAATGAGGCTGTTCAAACCAGCTTCGACAGAAGCCCTGTATTGGCCTTTGTAACCAAAGGGAAGGTTGTTTCTAACCTCACGTTTATCTCAGCTTCTCTCTGCCAGTTGCTTTCTACTAGAGTGATGTAACCTGGTATCTCCTTGTATCTCATATCAGGACCAGAAGTCCACTGAGAAATTACTACTACTACTAAGTCACTTCAGTCATGTCTGACTTTTGTGCAACCCCATAGATGGCAGCCCACCAGGCTCCGCCGTCCCTGCGATTCTCCAGGCAAGAATACTGGAGTGGGTTGCCATTTCCTTCTCCAATGCATGAAAGGAAAAAGTCAAAGTGAAGTCGCCAGTCGTCTCCAACTCTTAGCAACCCCATGGACTGTAGCCCACCAGGCTCCCCCATCCATGGGATTTTCCAGGCAAAAGTACTGGAGTGGGGTGCCATTGCCTTCTCCACTGAGAAATTAAGTGGACCTCAAACCGTTGAGTACATTTGGGAAAAGTCATAGTCATGGTGAATCTGCCTGAAATGCGGGAGACCTGGGTCAGGAAGGAAGCTACTGGAGAAGGAAATGGCAACCCACTCAGGTATTCTTGCCTGGAAAATTCCATGGACAGAGGAGCCTGGCAGGCTATGGCCATGAGATCGCAAAGAGTCGGGCACGACTGAGCGACTTCACTGGCTCACTCACTACCAAATGGAATAAGAGGGCTAGGAAGAGGGTGGCAGTGGGGGCTGGGAGGGAAGAACCTTTTAGATAGGGTAATCAGGGAGTGCTTTTATGAGATTACAGTTAAAACAAGACCTAAATTATGAGCCAGTCATAACTCAACCCTGTATAGAGTTAGGGAAGACGAATAGGTAGGAGGAGTGGTTATAAAGCCCCTAGGATGGGAAACAACTTCGAGTATTTGAGGGCTGCAAAACCTAGCAAGGAGTGAAATGAAGAGGAACTGACAGACGATAAAATAAAATGTTAGAGAGGTGGACAGGAACCAGAGCACTCCTAAGTCATGAGAAGGAGACTGGCTTTTAGTCAAAGTGTAATGGGAAGCTTTTGAAGGATTTATACACCAGAGTCATGACCAGGTTTATATTTTTGAGATGACCCTGTAATGGTTATGTAGTTAGCTTTACTTTGTGTATGTTTGTCAAGCCTTACATTTGTGATGTATGCTCTTTTTGAAATGTTTGTTATATTTCAAAAAAAGTTAAATATCTGGCTATATGGAAAATGGTTGGAGGAGAGTTGAGTTTTCCAGTAGTTCATATAAGAGGTCATGGTGGATTGGACTAATGAGGTGAACAGAGGGAACTGAACAAAGTTGAGATACTTTTTGAAGGTAGAACTGACAACTTGGAATGAATGTGGCAGTTAAGGGAAAGAGAGAAATCAAGAATGACGCCCAGGTTTCTGGCTAGTAATGTTTGTCAGTGTAATTCATTGAGATAATTGCAATCTTAGCAAATATTTGCACACTCCAAAGGCTTCCCAGGTAGCTCAGTGGGTAAAGAATCTGCCTGCAATGCAGGAGACCCCAGTTGATCCCTCGGTCGGGAAGATCTGGAGAAGGGCATGACAACCCACTCCAGTATTCTTACCTGGAGAAGCCCAAGGACAGATGAGCCTGGGGGGCTACAGTCCATAGGGTTGAAAAGAGTCAGATAGGACTAAAACAACTGAGCTCAAGCACAGCATGGACTACTCAGAACAAGTCCTGGTCAACAACAGGGCCATATATTGCCTCATTCCTCATATATATACTATGTGCAGGCATAGTTAAGTAACTTATGTAGCCTAATTCATGTCATCCTTATAATAATATCATGATTGGATATTACTGTTTCTTTGGCTCAGACGGTTAAGCGTCTGTCTACAATGAGGGAGACCCAGGTTCGATCCCTGGGTCAGGAAGATCCCCTGGAGAAGGAAATGGCAATCCACTCCAGTACTATTGCCTGGAAAATCCCATGGACAGAGGAGCCTGGTAGGCTACAGTCCATGGGGTCGCAAAGAGTCGGACACGACTGAGCGACTTCACTTTCACTTTCCATTTTGTAGATAAGAAAACTAAAGAACAAAAAAACGGGGAAAACTGGGAGAAGGACAGATCTGTTCAGTTCAGTCTCTCGGTCATGTCCGACTGTGACTCCATGGACTGCAGCACTCCAGGCTTCCCTGTCCATCACCAACTCCCGGAGCTTGCTCAAACTCAAGTCCATCGAGTCGGTGATGTTATCCAACCATCTCATCCGCTGTCCCCTTCTCCTGCCTTCAACCTTTCCCAGCATCAGGGTATTTTCCAAGGAGTCAGTTCTTTGCATCAGGTGGCCAAAGTACTGGAGCTTCGGCTTCAGCATCAGTCCTTCCAATGAATGTTCGGGACTGATTTCCCATAGGATTGACTGCAGTCAATCCCTTGGAGTCCAGGGACTCTCAAGCATCTTCTCCAATACCACAATTCAAAAGCAACTATTCTTCAGTGCTCAGCTTTCTTTATAGTTTAAGTGTCACATCCATACATGACTACCGGAGAAGGACAGGGTCTATACAAATTAGGAAAATGAGAAACTTGGAAGTTTTTGAACGGGGGAAGAGGTATGAATCAAAGATTTTTCTGGTGGCATCTTCTTTACAAAATACAACTCTGTCTTCTGTGAATTGTACCTGGAATCAGGTTTGTGTGTGTGTTTTTTTAAAATCCCCACCTTACCCCGTACTTTTATGACTTGGCATATATATAGAATTACTCAAAAGTGTTGTTAGCAATTTGGTGGTGAAGTTTGGGTAATACGTCAAGGCTAGAGATAGGCTTTTTAGGAGTCATATGAGTAGGAAAAATAGTTGAACCCATGGTATTGCTAAAGGGACAGTGTAAAGACAATGTATAAGTATAGAACATAAATCCTTGCTTCTCCCTCAGACACCATCTTGTATCTCTTTTCTTTTCAGTCATACTTTTTTTAAGGAGTTATCTGTTTTCATTCCTTTCCTCCCATTTATCTTCCAACCTCTGCAGCGTGACTTATGCCTTCAATGTCTCTATGAATGGTCTTGGCAATGACATAAAGACCTTTGTGTTGCTAAATTCTTGGACACTTTTTGGCTCCTCCTTTTCTCTATAGCAACTGTTCTTCTTGACCACTCACTCATACATTTAGTCATTCAACAAATTTGGGGGAGGTGGGGGTAGGCCTCAGAGGTACAGTTTTGATATTCAGTTCTATACTTTCATAGAACTCTAAAAACATTCTAAATCATTATGACTGCCTTCTTTTCCTTCTACCTCTCTGACTGCTTCTCAGTCCCCTTTGCATTTTGGTTTCCCAGCTTCTGCCTTAGGCTCTTCACATTCTTCTTTCTTGATTAAAGACTTTTTATTATTTTTACTTAGAGCAGTTTTATGTGGGAAGTTTTAGTTTTGAGGGGAAGATACAGAGATTTCTAGGTCTTGGTTTCTGAAAGGGACTTCTTTCGCGTAAGCAAACTCCTAGGTTTTCCTGGTGGCTCATTGGTAAAGAACTCGCCTGCCAATGCAATAGACACGGGTTCAATCCATGGGTGGGGAAGATCCCTTGGAGAAGGAAATGACAAACCACCCTAGTATCCTTGCCTAGGAAATCACATGGACAGAGGAGCCTGGTGGGCTACAGTCCATGAGGTCACAAGAGTCAGCTGTGACTTAACTAAAACAATTAACAAAGCATACCTATTACATGCTAGGCTTCTTACCAACCTAATCCGGTTTAAGCTTCATAAACTGGTAAGAGTTATTATCATCGTCTTTATTTCACAAGTAAGAAGACTGAAGTTGAAGAGACAAGTAACTTTCCTAGTCACATTCAGGGCAGGGATTCGGATTCAAATGGATTCACACATAGATTTGAGACCGTCTCAACCTTTTTTCCTTGCACCAGTCTCCTCCAGTTCCACTGCCCTTGTATAATCCTGGGCTGGATCACCACTGTCCGTGTATTTTAATTGCCCAAGGAATTAGCTGGGTTTTGTTGTTTTTTAAAGAAAGCAACAGGCATTTCACTGACTCTGTGTAAGTTTTTAGAGAGGTCTTGTGTGAGGAAACAAATCCAGAGGATGTCAGCTTGTTTACTAGATTCTTTCAGATGAATTTCCTCCGAAGCCTAGATCTCAGATCTCTACCCCACCGCGCAAAATTTTTCCGTCTCCAAGGCGACAGAGAGTAGTCCCTCCTTTCCCGTTCTCTCGCGCGTCTGGATGACATCACACGGCGAGGCTCTCTGACGTAAGAGTTTCCTGTCCACCATCTTTGTACCGGGCAAAGTGGGTTTTGCGCAGTGGCTTAGACCTGGAGAAGGAGTCGTGACGTGCAGGAAACCATTACAACATCGCTCGGGCCGTGCTCTCTGGCCGCTGCTGCCACCCCCGCCCTTGCCTACGGTGAGTTGTAGGCGGCTACCTCTGGGGTGTGTCCCTTTTTGATGGGGATGGGGGATCCCCAGACTTGGTTGGAGACAGGCGGAGGAGAGGAAATCCGAGGACCGTGACCGTTGAAGATGGAGTGAGCCGTCGGGTGTGACCGTTGTGAGGAAGAGGGTTGGAGAAAAGGACTCCACCGCTGGGGCGGGGCGAGGGAATCCTCGGGGTGGGAATTGGGGGGTACTGGGGGAAAGATATGTTCGAAGTCGGGGGGTTAAGAGGGTCAGAGGCCAGGGGTGTGGCTGGCGGAGACCGGAGGCCGAGGAGAGAACCTTGCTTCTTCCCGGTTTGGCGTCGTTCTCTGAGAGGCTAGGTAGGACATGCTCAGCTCAGGAAAGGGAAAAGGGGTTCCCCAGAGCTTTGCTCCTAGATGGGTAAACCTCGCCGTCGCCCGTCATTTGAGGTTAAGAGACGCCTCTCTGCTTCGTAATGGAGGAACATAGCCGTAGAATTTTTACCACCTCGGGAAAGAAGAGGAATTCCTGACTCCGAAGAAAGGGAAGAAAAACCCAGAGAATTGACCCGATATGAGAGAGGGGGAAGCTCTTGAGAGTAAATGTTAGCCCGGAGTTTTTTCTTCGGGGTCTTAGAAGGAACGGTCTGGTTTGAGAAAGGCTGTGGATTAAGACAGAGGTAAAGAAACTGGAACTTCCTGTTAATTCCATTTTTTTTTTTAAATCCAAAGAGTTTATTCATGCTGTTAGTTTTTAACAGCACTCTTCTATTTGGGGGCAGACTTTTTTTTAAACTCCATTATGAAGCGGTGTGAATAAAGTGTGGCTGCTTCATTAAACTTTTCACTTTTAAAGGTTTTAAAAATGCCAAAACACTGTTAACAATCCTTGTAGTTTAAAGAGAAAGTAAAAAAAAAACGCCGTAAGTTTAGAAAAGATAGAATGACCAAGAAAGTGGTCTCAGTGAGGAACAATTTAAATTATTAATCACCTTCCTGGTATACTTGTGTTGCTTAGCTTCAGGGTACACTTACAAAGTAATAATAGAAAGCAGCAGATGAAGGAGATGCAGCTGTACAAGAAAACGTGTAACACTTTGCCAGTGGTGACTAAGCCTGGTGGGAACGTGAGAACTGTTTACAGGTATTTGACAGTTTAAACTCCCAAAGAAGCCGAAAGTAGAGGGTGTTCTGCAGATAGCTTCACTGAAAGCTGGATGGTAAAATTAGTATAAAGCTAACATTCTGTGAGGGCTTCCCTGGTGGCTCACCTGCAGTAGGCGAGGGTTTGGTCCCTGGCTTGGGAAGATCCCCTGCAGAAGGCAATGGCTGTCCACCGCAGTGTCCCTTCCTGGGAAATCCTATGGACAGAGAAACCTAGCAGGCTTCAGTCCATGGAGCTGCAAAACAGTAGAATGTGACTTAACCACTAAACAACATTCTGTGACTTAAGAGACTCAAGAAAACCTGGTTCTTCCATCTTTTTTTCTCCTTTAAACACACCTGTATTTTTAGTCAGTTCTGTTACTCAGTCGTGTCTGACTCTTTGCCACCCCATAGACTGCAGCACTCCAGGCCTCCCTGTCCATCACCATCTCCTGAAGTTTACTCAAACTCATGTCCGTTGAGTCAGTGATGCCATCCAGCTATCTCATCCTCTGTTGTCCCCTTCTCCTGCCTTCAGTCTTTCCCAGCATCAGGGTCTTTTCCAGTGAGTCAGCTCTTTGCATCAGGTGGCCAAAGTATTGGAGTTTCAGCTTCACCATCAGTCCTTCTAGTGAATGTTCAGGACTAATCTCCTTTAGAATGGACTGGTTGGATCTCCTTGTAGTTCAAGCGACTCTCAAGAGTCTTCTCCAACACCACAATTCAAAAGCATCAATTCTTCCGTGCTCAGCTTTCTACCTGTGTTTTAAAATATTACATTTAAGGCACAGTTCTGAATCAAGCTGAACAAGTAACAAATTAGGAAGGACACATTTTCTTTTCTTCCTTCCTTCTCTCTCTCCAGGCATAAGTTTTCCAGAGTTTATTTCAATTAAGAATTGGATGTAAAACTTAAAGACCTTTTTTCTTACTGTATGCAGAGTACTTTGTAGTTAAATGGGAATGATAGGTATGTCTGTTGTAGTGAGTTATCTGTTGTAATTTTGTATGCAATAAATGATACATGAAGATGTGTTATTGAAATGTGTAATTAGCACTTCTCATCCTTATGCTTGTAATGAAAGATTACTAAAATGACCTGTCCACTTTATAATTTGGTTTAATTCTGTTCACTTTTTCCCTACGGGCACCAGCTGTGTAAAATCCAACTTCACGTGAAGAGAGTGGATTTAGTGGCCTCACCAACTCTAAATTAGCTGCTATTTCCCAGAGAGCCATTTGGAGTTAAGACCCCTATTAATTTTTTTCTGGCCTTATTCTCTTTAGGGGCACCAGAAGGAAGGAGGAATAGTTGAGAAGGGAAAACTGTCACAGCCTATATTTAGTAGAAACTAGGTTATGTTAAATCTAGACGTGTAATCCTGTACAGAGAGGCCTTTTCTGAAATGCAGTGACATCACACTCTGGGCTAGGAAAGTTAGAGAAATTGTGCATTTGACTCTGTCAGCCTCATTTATGTTTTAAAACGATGTCCTGAGGCCATACCTCAAGCCGGTAGAGCAGCCGATGGATGACTTGTCTAGTTTGACCTGGTAAAAAGGTAGTGTGAGTTCCAATTCCATGTTGGCTTCGCTTTGCTCTGGATCTCTCCTGAGGAATAACTTCTCTCCCACTCCCCAGAAGAACTTGATTTTTTTTTTTAAATTAGAGTATAGTCAATTAACAATATTAGTTTCAATCAGCAGAGCCACTCAGCCATACACATCCATGTATCCATTCTCCCCCAAACTCCACTCCCATCCAGGCTAGATTTTTGAGGCTTTTCAGCGAATACTTTATTTATTCTTTGAGCTCTGTCTTTATCTTGGCTGCGTTTTTGGAGGGGGGGTTGGTGGTGCTTCTAAAACAGACAGCAGTTTTCACCGTCCTGTGTTTTAGAGAATCTGTGTTCCTCCCTGGCATGTGATTGTCTCATTTAAAAATAGATGCATATGCATCTTTTGAGGTGCAGTTCACAGGAAATTAACCATTTTTGCGTGAACAGTTTGGTGGCATTTAGTACATTTACAGTATTGTACAAGTCTGCCTCTTTCTTTTTTTTTTTAGTTTTAATTTTATTTTTTTGGAGTTTCTTTGTTAGCAGGAGCTAACATGATAAAATGTTTCTCTGCTGGTAGCTGTTAAGGGATATTACATTACTCTTGTGTAGGACAGAGTGAAGGAAGAGAGTGAGTGGTAAGTTTCTCCCTTCTCTTTAAAAGCAGGAATTTTAATTTAGTATCTAAGATTATGTACTTTCTCCTCTTCGCTGAAGTTTTGTGGTTGAATACATTATTCCCTAGTTAGGAACACTTGGTGCTCACAATGGATAGGACAGAAATCTCTTCCTCAGTGATAAAGATTGTTAGGGGAGGTAATGAAATTGTGTGAGTCACTATTAAAGGTAGGACTTAAGACTAGGTTAATTTAGTGTGTAATAGATTGTGCTGAAAATTTCTGTTAGAAATTTAATAGGTGTGAATGTGTCAGAGCTTTAGGAAACAAAACAATTTGGGGGCCCTTTTTCAAAGAAACAATGAAAAATTCCAAGCAGCTTTTGTTTTTAAATCTTGAGGAAGTTTTAAGCTTTGATAACCCCATAGGATTAGAGTGGCATAATCACATCCTGGAGAGACCATAATGGCCTTGGGCTATGGCCCTCCTGTCAGGCTTTAGCAATCATTTCTGTATACTGGTTTTCCTCTTTGTGTATGTAAGTTCTTGGGCTTTCCAGGTGGCTGAGTGTGGTAAAGAATCTACCTGCCAGTGCAGGAGACACAGGTTCGGTCCCTGTGTGAGCAAGATCCCCTGAGGAGGAAATAGCAGCCCGCTCCAATATTGCAGGGAAAATCCTGTGAACAAAGGAGCCTGAAGGGGTACAGTCCATGGGATTTCAGAGTCAAACTGAGCACACAGTGCAATGCCATGTGTAAGTCCTTAGATAATAACTTCAGATCTATTCCAGGTCTTCTACGTGAGAGACTCCTTTCTTCAGTTTGCCCACTTCACATTTAGTTTCCATTGTGAACGGATTAAATGATTATAACATTCTTTGAATTTTTGCTAGAAAGGCATTATGAAAATATTTCATAAGGCAAGTCTTTGTTACAGAGTCATTTTAAATTGTAACAAGTATGCTGAAAACAGAAATTTTTGTTTTCTATAATGATTTATGTGAGTTCTAGCTCACTTTTAACCCAGTAAATTCAGTGAAATTCTGGTACAACCTAAAGCACTATTGTATATAAGGATCAGGATTATAAATATTAAGTAGCTGCTTGGAAAGATAGCAAATGAGTCTAATTTCTCTTAAATTACCCAAGTAGTACATTTTAGAGAACAAAGTTGAGCCAAGCTCTTGTCACTACTTCATGATTTTGTGGCTCTTTTTTCCTTAATTACATTGATTTGTTTAGTGCTTAGGTCTTTTTTCCTCATATTCATAAGTACCATTGTTTGCAAAGGTGTGGTCACTCAAATTTGCCAAATGTATTATCACTGATGTTGTTTTGACCTGAAAGTAATGAGCAGGTACTGGGGCATCTGTCGTAAATTTGGTGATGATTAGTAGTAATAATGGTGGTAAAAAAAGAAGATACCTTTTTTAAGTGCAGAAGGAATATTATTAAAAGAAAAATTTAATGTATTTGAAGAAGTCAAGTACATTGGACAAAGTCTTTAGAATTTCTCAAATCAGAGAACACTGTTTCATAATTTGGGGAGAAATGTGATTAGTCCATGCTGGTTTTGTTTTACCAGTGGAGTCTTATGTCAGCTGAAGTTGTTCTGGAAATTGGAAGGGAAAAGGTAAAGTTCAAGCTGGCACCCATGTTCTTTTTAGTATAAGTTCTGATTCTTTTTTGTATTCAATGTGACTAAACAGATATCTCAGTTCTTTCCATTGTTTTTAAGTGTAAACTGATCATTTCTTTTGGAGGTAATTGTAGGTTGTTGGAAATATGAAAAACAATTTTTAAGGCCTCTCTAGATGTTTGTCATGAAAGAATATTGTCCTATTAATTTAGACTTCCCTTTTTCTTTTTTTCTGAAAGAGATTCCTTTTATTGATACATGTGGTAGTGAATAGATTGATACAAATAATTTCTCTTTCAGTTTTTCTATGCTTCTAAGAGACTCTGGGAGTAAGTCAGATTTGCCTTAATAGAAAGTAATAGGGAGATCTTTCAACACAAACTTTGTCTTAAATATTGGAGTGGCTAATGGAGATGCATTTACAGAAAGATCTAGCGTTAGGTCTTAGAGGCTCTGAGGAGATAATTGTGGATGAAATCATAAAGCCATGATAGGTTCAGATTTTCACTTTCTTCCATTAAGCCTTTGGAGTTTGCTCCAATTAACTTTTTGACACAGAAGTTTCATTCTTAACTATCCTTGCATCCCTTTGGATCACCCATGATGGTAAGGATGAAGAGACTCATTGTGGAATTTAGATATTCTCATATATAAATGTTCTTAAAATTAGTTGAATCCCTTGTTGGACCCAAATAACTCAGATAAGGGTATTCTTTTCTCATGCTCTAGGTGCACATTAAAGATCCAAAACCATGACTGACTCCAAGTACTTCACAACCAATAAAAAGGGTAAGTATGAGAACTTGATAAAAGCCTTTTTTGAAGATTCTTCAAAAGTGATGGTGTAGGATTGCTTCAGGTGGAAAGCTCCTGATCTCTTCGGAGATGCAGGTCTTGGACCATCTCATTGGGAATCTGCTGCTTCTACAGAAAGGTGTATTGAACAGATTTTTAGAGTATAGGTTTTGAAAGATATAACTGTAATGCAGATCATTTTGACTTGAAGGTTTTAGTGAAAGGAAGAGATCCAAGATTGATCCACTGAAGATTGATAGGTCTGAGGAGGGTGAAAGAGGAAGAAGCACATTTATTCTTTTTTTAAAAAAAAATTGAAGTGTAGTTGGTTTACAGTGTTGTGTTTGTTTCTGGTGTACCACAAGAGTAATTCAGTCATGTGTGTTTGTGTGTGTGTATTCTTTTTCAGATTCTTTCCTATTATAGGTTATTAGAAGATACTGAAGATATTGAATATAGTTCCCTGTGCTGCTCAGAGGAACCTTGTTGTTTGTCTGTTTAATATATAGTTGTGTGTATCTCATAATCCCAAGGTCCTAATTTATCTCCTCCCACTCTTCCCCCTGCTTTGTTAACCATAAGTTTGTTTTCTGTTTTGTAAATAAGTCCATTTGTATCTTTTTTTTTTTTTTAGATTCCACGTATAAGTGATATCATATATTTGTCTTTCTCTGTGTGATTTAACTTCACTTCGTATGGTAATCTCCAGGTCTATCCATGTTGCTGCAAATGGCAGTATTTCATTCCTTTTTATGGCTGAATAACATTCCATCGTATATATAAATCACATCTTCATCCTTTCATCTGTCGAGGGACACTTAGGTTGCTGCCATGTCTTGGCTGTTGTAAATAGTGCTACTGTGACCATTGGGGTGCATGTATCTTTTCAAATTAGAATTTTCTCTGGATATATACCCAGGAGTGGAATTGTTGCATCATATGGTGGCTCTAGTTTTTTAAGGAACTCGTACAGTGTTTTTCATAGTGGCTGCACCAGATTCTTTTATTTTTTCCTTGGAAATAAACATTTTATAACAAGGGGTATTATTAAAGCAATAGAGCAATAAAAAGTAAAAATAAAGTTCTCTTCCTCTCTATTGCTGTTCCTGATGGGAACTTGATGTGTATCCTTAATCTTTTCTGTGCATATATTAATACATATGATTGAAAAAAATTTTAACTACAAAAAAGAGATGATACAAAACAGTGCATGGAAACTTGATATTTTCTTATCCTTGCACTCATGCGTTGTTTTGCATGATGTCTTTTTTGTTAAAGATAAAAATGATGTGATGCACTGAGAAGCACATATCATTATTTATGAATTACAACTGCCAAAATGCATAACCTCAGTGTAATTATGAGAAAATACCCATGACAACTGAGGGTGTTCTTTAAAACGACTGTCCTGTGCTTTTTAAAAATGTCATTATAATGAAAGGCAAAGGCTGACCAGCTGTTTCAGATTAAAGGATACTGAGACATGACAGTAAATGTAACGCATGATCCTGAATAGGATTCTGCCCCAAGGGGATCAGGGTACAATTTCTATAGAGGACATTATCAAGATCACTAAGTCTATATAGATTAGATAATGTATTAGTGTTAAATTTCCTGATTTTCATCATTGTATTATGGTTATGTAATGTAATTCCTTATTCTTAGAAATTACACACTGATATAATTTAGGGCTAAAGAGACGTGATGTCTACAGTTTGTTGAATGAATCAGAAAAATGTTATATATATATAAGTATGATAAAGCAAATGTGGTATAACATTAGAAACCGGGGAATTTTACAGATTTTCTGTAAGATTAAAATGCTTTCAAAAGAAAAAGAAAATGGGAGGGCAGGTACAGTGCCTGGAGCACCAGAAAGTTATCTAGAAAGCCCACGCATATTTGTCATTTGTTCTGTCATTTGGAGTTAATTAAGGGTAAACAAGGATACAGCCTGGTGGTTGAGGTTAAGGCGTCTGCCTGGAATGCGGGAGACCTGGGTTCGATCCCTGGGTCAGGAAGATCCCCTGGAGAAGGAAATGGCAACCCACTCCAGTACTCTTGCCCGGAGAATCCCATGGAGGGAGGAGCCTGGTAGGTTACAGTCCATGGGGTCACAAAGAGTCGGACACGACTGAGCAACTTCACTTTCTTTTAAACAGGCTCTTCCACTGTAATACAGAAAACACCATAGAGCACTGCTTATTACGTCAGCTGCTAGTCCATGGTTTTCAACCTTGCTGACACATTGAAATGGCCCAGCGAAAGAGAAGAGGTGATGTCCAGTCTTCCCCTGCACATGTCCTTATTTCTTTGGTCTGGGATATGACTTTGATGGGATTTTTAAAAGCTCCCCAGATTTTTCCAGTGTTTAGCTGAGATTGAGAGCTATTGCTAGCTGCTTGGTAGAGTTGATGAAGGGAAGAAAAGAAGGGGGAAAGGTAAGAGTTTAATAAAGCGGTAGTATGTATGAGATACCTTGCCTCACTTAGTGCCTCTCGGCTCCACCCAGCTTCTTCCTGTTTATATTGCTTACACCTTAGAAAATCCTTTAGCCCCGGTCATTCATTTTCAGCTTTATTTCTGATTCTCTTATTCTGAAATGAATTTATTTCTTCTGTAAACATTTTGTGTGCTTTGATGACCTAGATGTTGTATGAAAGTCAAAGTGAAAGTCGCTTAGTCATGTTGACTCTTTGTGACCCCTCAGTGCATGGAATTCTCCAGACCAGAATACTGGAGAGGGTAGCCTTTCCCTTCTCCAGGGGCTCTTGCCAACCCAGGGATCAAACCCAGGTCTCCCACATTGCAGGCAGATTCTTTACCAGCTGAGCCACAAGGGGAGCCCAGATGTTGTGTATAATGATACAAAAAGATGTAATTTTAAAACTCACCTAATTCTTCAAACCTTCTCTTATAATGGGTCCTGGTAACCTTTTTTTAAATTCAGGGATTTTTGTACGAGTTTGAGACTTACAGATGAATCACGACTGAGTAAATACCACATTTTAAAAAATGGATAGTGTTCCTTTTACTTCCTGTAACACCCACCAGAACTGCCATGGAGCATACTCTTTAAATTTATGCTATTGGAGTTGGAATAATTTCAGTTACATCCTGTTTTGATTCTTCTACTCCTGCTGCTATTCACAATTCAGATTTTCTGAAACCCTGCTGCTTGTTCTTTACTTTTCCCAGAAGTAAATGATGGGGGAACCCTGAGAGCTGGATTTGGCAGCAGAGGACTTGGAGAAGAGGATGACTCTTTCAAGGGCCCAGCTTTTCTGTCTGTGCTATTTTTATAGCAGCTGTCAAATAAAGGGGTGATAGTTTTCAAAATTTGTTTGCTTTGTTGGCAGTAGATCTTGATATAACAAGCTTTTTTAGTTCTTATCTTCTGTGCTTCTTACTGGTTTCATCCTTCTCATTTAGAGGCTTCAGCAGATCACATTGTTGGCTGCCCCCACTATTTCTATACTGGTGAGCGAGGCTGAAATGAACGTCAAGAACAGTGAAAGAAAATGAGGCAGTACTCTAGATGGGAAGTGGAAGTGGCAGTAGTCACCTTTTTCATAGTGTTACAGTATATTTTCTTTCTTTTAAAACCAGAGTTGTTATCTTCTTATTTCGGCTCCAGCTTTCTTAAGGTAGGTGAACCTCGGCCTTAAAATAGTAGTGACAGTCCTGGCATTTCACAGTGCAGAGCTTGAGCAGCCACTGAAGAGTGTACATTTAGAAATGACTGGTTTGTACCATTCTTGAAGCTTCAGGATGATTATTTCTGTTGCTAGCTTGATTGAACAGGATAGGGCTTTAAATCCCATTGACATCTTAAAGTACTGATTAGAGCAGTGATTGTCAACTGTGTACAATTAGAATCACTTGGGGAAACTTTAAAAAATATGGACATAGGAGTTTCACTGTCTGAAAGTCTGATTTACTTGGTTCAGAATGGAGCCTGAGCATTGGTATTTTTAGATCCCTCCCAGATAAGAATTTGTAGACAATGTTGGAAAATTCTTAAGTTAAAAAAGTTGGGAGAAACCATTCTAAGGCCAGTTCTGTTACTCGCTAGCTCTGTGACCTTGGATCCTCACTTTGTGGAGTTGAGAGTAGTGAATGAAAAGACTCTTCTGGTTTGAAAACATTGATTTGTGAACTTGTTTCCTGTCTACATTTATTTTTTCCTCAGGACTTGGAAATTCTGATGGGAGATCATCCCTCAGATGCCATTCTCTCCCCATTGCAGAAAGATGCCACGTCTTTGCTGTTTTTAAAATCTTGTTTCCGTTGCAGCCTTGCCTCTGGTTAGCTGCTGTGGTGTTTACTTTACATAGTGCAGTGTTGTGCTCTAATTTTCTGACCCTGGGACCTCATCTGTTTGTTCTCTTCTAGGAGAAATCTTTGAATTAAAGGCTGAACTCAACAATGAAAAGAAAGAAAAGAGGAAGGAGGCTGTGAAGAAAGTGATTGCTGCTATGACTGTGGGGAAAGATGTTAGGTAAGGGTGACCTCTCCTGTTTTGCTCACTTTAGACTCTTACTCCAGTGGCTTTTACTGCTTTTCATTTAAGGCCATTACAATAAGAATGTATAAGAATTAGTTTGTCCCACTGAAAACATTAGAAAGTGTAGTTAATTTTATATTAACGCTGTGACCAAGTGTGGTGTTTTTAAAAGAGTGAAACCAGTTTGATTTCGTTTGCATACAGATCTAGCATGAAACCTCCTGAGAGCTGGCAAAATCACAAATCTGTTGCTAAGGTAGTTTTAGATGATAAAAATATACAGAGGAACAGAAGCCCATGTGTAGTTTAATTGGCTCACGCCAGTGCCTCAACTGTACAACTCTGCATTGAGTTGCAGAATTCAAGATGAAAATCAATGGTAATAAAATCCAAATGGTCTATTTTTTTTTCTCCCTCTTTTTTCCCTGTAATTTAGCAGGGCCATTTGGAAATAAGTAAGGATAGTCTGCAGGCCCCTGAGAATTCCTGATATCCTTTCCATGAATTCCATGAGGTCAAAGCTATTATTGTAATAATACTTAGGTCTTATTTGCCCTTTTCAATGTGTTGATATTTGCACGGCTGGTGCTATATTCTGAATGAAAGGAGTGTGCCAGACCATAACAGTAGTCACTGTATCCTTTACCACTGTGTGCTTCCAGGAAAAAGGGCAGTTTCACTTAGGACTGTCCTTCATGAAGCACTACAAATTTATTTCAGTAAACCTTGAATCTGAGTTCAGGTATTTTTAGTATTCCGTGTGATGAAACAGGAATTTGCATAAAGTACTTCTGCATAGCAGAGTGTGACGGTTGATTTGAAAAAAAGCCCTTGTATAATTGTTTGACTTGGGAATACCATTCTATTCGAAAGAATGATTGACAGACAAAATTATGGTTAATCAGACTTAATATTTGGGAGACATTTTATAAAAAATGAACAAAGTGAACCTGTCACTTCACAGGAAAAAATCTGACAGTAGATACATTTCGACTTTAAAAATTAGAGTGTTGGAAAATTTGTGTCTCCCATCATGAGCTTGATAGTTTCTAATACTTAGAGATTTTTCTGAGATTGGTGGTGAAATTAATGAATGTGATTATTTGGTGCTGGGCAGAAGATGAGGAGGAACTAAAAAGCCTCTTGATGAAAGTGAAAGAGAAGAGTGAAAAAGTTGGCTTAAAGCGCAACATTCAGAAAACTAAGATCATGGCATCTGGTCCCATCACTTCATGGGAAATAGATGGGGAAACAGTGTCAGACTTTATTTTTTGGGGCTCCAAATCACTGCAGATGGTGATTGCAGCCCTGGAATTAAAAGACGCTTACTCCTTGGAAGGAAAGTTACGACCAACCTAGATAGCATATTCAAAATCAGAGACATTACTTTGCCAACAAAGGTCCATCTAGTCAAGGCTGTGGTTTATCCAGTGGTCATGTATGGATGTGAGAGTTGAACTGTGAAGAAAGCTGAGCGCTGAAGAATTGATGCTTTTGAACTGTGATTCTGGAGAAGACTATTGAGAGTCCCTTAGACTGCAAGGAGATCCAACCAGTCCATCCTAAAGGAGACCAGTCCTGGGTGTTCATTGGAAGGACTGTTGCTGAGGCTGAAACTCCAATACTTTGGCCATCTCATGCAAAGAGTTGACTCATTGGAAAAGACCCTGATGCTGGGAGGGATTGGGGGCAGAAGGAGAAGGGGACAACAGAGGATGAGATGGCTGGATGGCATCACCAACTTGCTGGTCATGAGTTTGAGTAAACTCCAGGAGTTGGTGATGGACAGGGAGACCTGGCATGCTGCATGGGTTCGCAAAGAATCAGACATGACTGAGCAACTGAACTGAACTGAATGAAATATGACAACCTAGAGATGACCTGCATAACTCATTGAACCAATGTTTTCCAAATAACCAGTACATATATCATAAAATTATGCATGGGTAAAAGATCCATTCAAAATAAATGATAAATGAATGGATTTTAATTCAATCAAGTAAAGAAAGTTTATCAGTATGGTTTCAGATTCCATATTGCACCTAACTTTTAAGAAACTGTGATTTGTGGATAAAAAAAAAAAACAAAAGAAAAATGATCATTTGTCTGACTTTAATGTGTCAAAGCAGAGACATTACTTTGCCAACAAAGGTCTGTCTAGTCAAGGCTATGGTTTTTCCAGTGGTCCTGTATGGCTATGAGAGTTGGACTATAAAGAAAGCTGAGTGCAGAAGAATTGATGCTTTTGAGCTGTGGCGTTGGGGAAGACTCTTGAGAGTCCCTTGGACTGCAAGGAGATCCAATCAGTCCATCCTAAAGGAGATCAGTCCTGGGTGTTCATTGGTAGGGCTGATGTTGAAGCTGAAACTCCAAAACTTTGGCCACCTGATGCAAAGAGCTGACTCATTTGAAAAGACCCTGATGCTGGAAAAGACTGAGGGCAGGAGAAGGGGACAACAGAGGATGAGATGACTGGATGGCATCACTGACTCAGTGGACATGGATTTGGGTGGATTCCAGGAGTTGGTGATGGACAGGGAGGCCTGGTGTGCTGCAGTTCATGGGGTCACAAAGAGTCAGACATGACTGAGCAACTGAACTGAATAAATGAACGGAACTGACTGAATGTGTCAAAGAAGAACACCCAGTTATATGAAAAAGCTATTAAAATACTCCATTTTGCAATTTATATATGTGTGTGAAGATGTGTTTTCTTCTTTATACTTCAGTTAAAACAATATTCTGCAACGGGTTGAATGCAGGAGCAGATGTGAGAATACAGCTGTTTTTGCATAAGTGAAAGTGAAAAGTGAGTGAAAGTGTTAGTCACTCAGTTGTGTTTGACTCTTTGCAACCCCATGGACTAGCTCTCTGTCCATAGGATTTCCTGGGCAAGAAGACTGGAGTGGGTTGCCATTGCCTTCTCTAGGGGATCTTCCCGACCCAGGGATCTCCTGTATTACAGGCAGATTCTTTACTGTCTGAGTCACCAGGGAAGCCCAAAGCCACACCCAACATGGGGCTTGAACCCATGACCCTGAGACTGGGACTCAATTTTTGCTTAAACTAGACATTAAAGAGATTTGCAGAAACTAAAACAATGTCATCTTAATTTTTTTAGAAAAGTAAAATAGTTTTTTACCTTATAAAATATTTATGTTAATATGAAGCCCATTTATTTTCTTTTTATCAGTTGAGTCAAACGCTGCTGATAAGAAATGGATGAGTGCAAGAAGTAAATTCCAGCATCTCGTGTTGGAATGTTGTTTTAACACAAACATCTGAGAAAGTTCTAAGGCTCATGATGACCTTCTAATGTCATTAAGAAAAGGGAGAATCAAATTTAAGTGCATTGTGTCAGGCACGGTGATAGATGTTTTAACAGTGTTTTTGTTTTTTTTAATAGTTCTCATATCTTCTGAACTAGAGGTTATTCTGAATTATAAGTTATTCCATGTTAGAGGTCAAGAAAGGTATGCTCAGAGGGCTAAAGAATAATCCCAAACTCATACAGCTAGTGGTAATGTAGCCAGGGTTCTAACCTAGTTCTGGGTTCCAGTACCCATTACTGGTCACTGCCTTCATGGTGTATGTATATAATAGAGTTTAAATCTGTAGATGCATACACATGGGCTTCCCTCGTGGCTCATCTGGTACAGAATCCTCCTGTCAGTGCAGGAGATGCAAAAGATTCAGGTTCAATCCCTGGGTTGGGAAGATTCCCTGGAGAAGGAAATGGCTAGCCATTCCAGTATTCTTGCCTGCAGAATCCCATGGACAGAGGAGCTGGTGGGCTGTAGTCATAGGGTCGCAAAGAGTTGGACATGCCTGGGAGACTAAGCATGCATACACACACATGTTCAGGACTGTTTTGTTTTCTGAAAATGGTTAAAATTTTGAACAAAGGCCTTATCTGACAACTGTTTTAATAAAGACACCAACCAAATAAGTTCCCACTGGTTAGAGATGGAAGAATATGCACATTGAAAAGCATAGCAACTGTAGTGCTTTGAAACTGCAAAGAATTGGTCTGAAGAATACTGTTAACTTTTTTGTGTGACATAGTGATTTTTAAAAAAATTTGTAAAGAAATAACGCTAAGATGTATATGTAGGATTCGTTTAGAAACGGTTTAGAGCAGTTAGATGGGGTAGGGACTGGGGGAGGGAAAGTGGGTTGAGGTTGTATATGAAACAAGATCAGATATGTATCAATATTTACAGTTGGGTGATGGATGCATCAGGTTCATTAAACTGCTGTTTCCACTTCGAAAATTTTCAAAGTAAAAGGTTTTTAAAAAATCTAGTTTTCAGTATCTTCTTGAGACCATTACTGTAGTTTCTTTAGTAATTCATTTCTGTGATATTATCACTGCATTCGTCCTCTCATCAGATTACTTTTTAAATTAAGGCTTTTTCTTTGTGTTCTATCTAACATCTTGGCACCAATATCAATTCACCTTCCCTTTCTCTCTCCTCAGTTCTCTCTTTCCAGATGTAGTGAACTGTATGCAGACGGACAATCTGGAACTGAAGAAGCTGGTGTATCTCTACTTGATGAATTATGCCAAGAGTCAGCCAGACATGGCCATCATGGCTGTCAACAGCTTTGTGAAGGTAACTTTTTCTTAGGGACTCAAGAACAGTTTCTTCTATCTCAGAAAGCCTTTTAAGAAGTGTCTCTTAAAAAAAAAAAAAAAGAAGTGTCTCTTGATATGGTTAGCGTCTGCATTGCACATAAGCAACCTCTGTTCCAAAAGAGGGCTTCTGGAGAAGTACTGGTGACAAGTAGGAATGTTCATGATTTAAGCATTCTGTATGCTGGCATTTGTCATCCAGTTTAGACCATATGGTGAGCCTTCTGTCAGCTGGGCTTGGTATATCCTTGCCAGATGGGAGAAGAAAGCCAGGTGAAATGTCACTCTTAACCCTCCATGGCAGACAAAGGTTGGGCATATCATTTTAGTGTCGGTAACCTGGGGCCTTATCTGTTTCTTTGTAGAAAGTATGCTTATGTTTCAGAAGTAGTGGGAACTATAGAAGCTGCCTTTTAGTTTTGTTTTAATAAGTATTACAGCAGTTGATTAACTTTTTTTGTTGTTGTTATGGAAATTTTCAAACATACTCAAGTAGAGGAAATAGTATAGTAAGTTCCTAAATATTCACCTTGTAGTTTCAGTAGTTACCAGCCTATGACCAGTCTTGTTTAACTTATACTCTCCATACATGCTTTCCTGATCCCCACCTCCTCTCCTGCTGGATGATTTTAAAGCAAATTCCAAACATTCTAAGGATGAAAAATCATTTAATCAACTGACCATCAAAGAAAGTCCTTAATACTATTGTATATACAGTTAAATTTCTCATATGATTAGATATGATGAACGTAATAAGGTTGTTTCTATTAGAAACTGGGATTTTTTGTTTTGTTTGCTTCTTGTTTTTTTCCTCTGTCTGGAATTCAGGGTACATTAGAAGCAAAAATCAGACGGCATTTCTAAAATTAGCTGCTATTAAATTGTTCTGAAAAAATACACATTATGCTTTCTTCTCATGGAATTTTTTTTTTGTTTATGTTTAGCTTAAAATGTATGTTTAGCTTAAAAATGTACAGAATCAAAATAACATTCTGTCTGGTGATTCATAGATGTATGATATCATTGGAAAGAATTTAGGTTACATTTTTTGAAAGTTAGCTTGTGCATATAAAATTTTTTAATACAGGGCAATTTAAGGGGTATTCCTTCATGGTAAGTGTTCTCTTAATATTTGTACTGTATTTGGAGGCACTTGCTAGGAAAGGAGAATGTATGTTAATCAGGATTTCAGCGGACCTCTCTGCTGCTTCATTTAAGGAACTTCTGGGCAGCCCAGGCCAGCTTCTGGAATCTCCTTTGTTTTCTTGGCTGTAGGCCCCAGATATATCCAGCCCTCTTTTCTCCTTGCTTGATACTTGTGGAGTGGGACACATCTTTCCAGTTTCTGATCTTTACCTGTGGCAGAATACAAGCCCAAAGCCCTTTTCTCTTTTTAGGGCAGGTCACTAACGGCCATGAGGATAGTAATACCAGCTGTCTGAGCTTCTGCCCAGCTCTGGAACGGATCCTACAGGGCGTGTTAAAACAGTTAAATGAATTCCTAGCCTAATCTCTTTGAATAGGCAACTAAATTTTATACTTGCAAAATATGGGTTCTGATGTAGAATATAACTGGAAATGTACATTAATTAAATATTCTTTTGTGGCTTATGGAAATCAGTCTGTTAGGTTTTAGACACCATGTACACCAATAGTTGTCAATGATTGTTGTCTGTAGGACTGCGAAGATCCCAATCCTCTGATTCGAGCCTTGGCAGTCAGAACCATGGGGTGCATCCGGGTGGACAAGATTACAGAGTATCTCTGTGAGCCCCTCCGCAAGTGCTTAAAGGATGAAGATCCCTATGTCCGGAAGACAGCAGCAGTCTGTGTGGCAAAACTCCATGACATCAATGCCCAGATGGTGGAAGATCAGGGATTTCTGGATTCTCTGCGGGATCTCATAGCAGATTCAAATCCAATGGTAATGTGTTTCCACTTTTGTATGAGACAGCAGTATTTAAGATGGGACTCTTTAAAAAGCATGTTTAAAATAAATCTTTGGGACATTGAGCCATAGATTAGGTATGTGAAGCATGATTTCCAGGGGACCCAAAGATTGTCTGTCTTGTACCCTACTGAGCTGAAAACCAAGTCCTAATATACAAATAGTATATACATGCCATTTATTTATTTATACTTTTCATTATAGGAATTCTCAAACATCTTCATAATTAGAGTTACTATATGAGTAAATAAAGTGAACTCAGTTACCATCACCAGATTCAATAATTATTAATACATGCTAGTTTGTTTTACCTGTTTTCTTCTCCTACCCCCTGCTTATGTATGGGTAACTTAAAGATGTCACACATGAATGGGTCTCTATTTGAATTTAATGTGTCATAATTAACAATAACCTTTAATAATCTTAATGTGTTTTTATGCAACAAATCGAGATGATTTGAGGAGATTTTCACAAGTATCTTTGAGAAAACTTTTAGAGAAAATTTAAGGCTTCTTAGGAGAATTGTGAGAAACTCTTTCAGGAATGCCTTATGTTTTACTGTATCTTGAAGATTTTCCTAGAACAAGTGTTAGCATTAGGGATTATTAAATTGGTGGACCCTGCTGCCCTCTAAATGGGAAATTTTTCTTATTTCCTTCGTTCGACATCTTGTTAAGAAGGTGCCCAGGAGGCAGAATTTAAGAAGGCATTCATTCTCAGATGCCCACTCTACCTGTACAAGCTTGAGAGTGGAATACCTCTTTTTTTTTTTGGTTCTCCTTTTTATCAGTTGGGTCAAATGCTGCTGATAAGAAATGAATGAGTGTAAGAATGTGAAGTAAATTCCAGTATCTAGTGGTGGAATGGAAGGTATAGTAAATCAAACATCTGAGAAGGTCCTAAGGCTAATGATGACCTTCCTAATACCATTAAGAAAAAAAGAGAGGCTTCTCGGATGGTCCAGCGGTTGGGAATCTGCCTAGCAATGCAGGGGTTCGATATCTGGTCTGAGAAAATCCCATTTGCCGCGGAGCAGCTAAGCCCTTGGGCCACAACTGAGCCCTCCTGCCTAGAGCCTGTGCTCCATAGTGAGAGAAGCCACCACGACTATGTGCAGCGCAGCTGGAGAGGAGCCCCCACTTCACTTGTAGCCCTCGTGCGCAGCGACAGAAGACCCGGGGCAGCCAATAAATGAGTAATTTTAAAAAGATGAAAGTGCATTCCATGTCAGGCATAGTGATAGGTGCTTTTACTTAAGGTGTTTTTTTTTAAGTAGTTCGCCCATCTTCTGAACTAGAAGTTATTCTATGATAGAGATCAAGTAGCGTATACTTCAGTTCAGTTCAGTCGCTCGGTTGTGTCCGACTCTTTGCGACCCCATGAACCGCAGCACACCAGGCCTCCCTGTCCATCACCAACTCCCGGAGTCCACCCAAACCTGTGTCTATCGAGTTGGTGATCCCATCCAGCCATCTCTTTCGCTGTTGTCCCCTTCTCCTCCTGCCCTCAGTCTTCCCCAGCATCAGGGTCTTTTCAGATGAGTCAGTTCTTCGCATTAGGTGGCCAAAGTATTGGAGTTTCAGCTTCAACATCAGTCCTACCAATGAATACCCAGGACTGATCTCCTTTAGGATGGACTGGTTGGATCTCCTTGTAGTCCAAGGGACTCTCACTTGGAAAAGCTAAAGGATAATCCCAGCATCACTCAGCTAGTGGTACTGTGGCCAGAATTCTAACCTGGTTCTGAGCCCTAGTACCCATCAGTGGTTACTGCCTCCATGGGTGTGTATATACATGATATAATTTAAATACATATATGCACATACATATTTAGGACTGTTTGGTTTTCTGAAAATGGTTAAAATTTTGAACAGATAAAGCCTTAATTATCTGACGACTGTTTTAAAAGGAAATCCCCTGAACCCTTTTATTCCCATGATAGGTATGAGTCCAATTTTCTGCTCTTAAGGGGGAATTTCGTTCCACTTTTTCAGAAGTTGCCCCACATGGTGGCAGCACTGCACCAGCAGCTATCAGAACCACTTGGAGAAGGAGTTGATGCTCCCTGGTTCTACCCAAGTAGTTTTCTCATAGCTCGCTTCAGAAGGGCATCCTAAATGTGAAAGCACCAGAGCATCTGGAGAAATGACTTTGAAATCGGAGGGTAAAATGTCAGTGAAAATCTGATTACTTTTTTGGTGGACGGAGCCTTGCTTGTGGATCTTAGTTCCCTGACCAGGAAGGTAGCTATGTGCATCACTATACCATCGCCGTGTACTTAGTTCCCTAACCAGGGATTGAACACCGGCCCTTGGCAGTGAGAGCATGGAGTCCAAATCACTAGACCTCCAGGAATTTCCACTATAATATTAATTTAAGAGGTGCTGATCCCTTTGATATCTGTCCAGATTCATATGGTAAAACCTTTTCTGAGGAATTAGAGCTAAACTTACCTTTAG
This sequence comes from Ovis canadensis, assembly GCF_042477335.2. NCBI lineage: Eukaryota > Metazoa > Chordata > Mammalia > Artiodactyla > Bovidae > Ovis > Ovis canadensis. Next base: position 23,132,186 of record NC_091255.1, on the reverse strand, counting down.
AGGCCAATTTTATTAGTCCATTTTGTTGAAAGTAAATATGTATTTAGAATGAGGAAACACTTTGCTGCAAGAGGAGGGTAACTCCCATGATTTCTTCACACATATCAGAATTTTGAAAGTTCCAGTCTCTGTAAATTGATATTTGCAAGAAAGATACACTTTTTGGTGATAGAGACTTTTCTCTAGCTTTTTGTCCACAGATTAGGATTTTCCCTTCTTACTACAATTTTTCTTTTCTCTCTCGGAGGCATTTTGAGATACTCCAGTTTCTGTTAATGTTTACACTGGAATCTGCTCCCCGAGAGATTTTTGTTTGTGAATTTAAGTTTTCTGAATCCTTTGGCTCTGTGCCTTAGCCCCTTTGATCTTGTCTTGGAAGCCTTCTCAGTTCTGTCATCATTCTGAGAACTGCCCCGGGAATGTCCCTCTTCCATTGCTCTGTTCTCTCAGCCAAAGTACAAACTACTGGATTAGTTAAAACAACAATACCCCCAGAATCATGTTTTTCATTTGTTGAGGGTTTTTCTGCACAAGCAGCATGCTATCAGAACTTGGCCCCAGTATGGCCTTTAGCAAAGGCTCTAGTTAAACTGCCAGCTCCTTTTTTTTTTTTTTTCTTCTCAGCTTCTTTTAATTTAAACTTATTCTGGAAAGCTCACTTATGAAAAGTAGCACTTTCCTTCTTAGAAAAAGTATGTATTTTAACCATGTGCTAGCCAGCAGTTAGAAGCCACGTGAGATTATGACAGCGGTTCTCAGCTGGTTGCGGTATTCCCCCATGAGGGTATGCGGCCGTGTCGGGAAACACTTTTGGTTGTCACTGCTGATGGGAAGATTGCTACTGACATCTGTTAGTAGGGTTCAGGGATACATTAAACATCCTGCAGTGCACAGGGAGTCTTCTGCAGCCAAGAATTATCCATCCCAAAACGTCAGTGGTGCTAAGGTTGTAAAAATTTGGGTTATGGAAATAGCACACAGCATTTAGGGCCCAGAGTGGTTGCTGTTTGGCGTCCTGGCATGGCTGCTTACTAGAGGCGTGGCCTTGAGCCTGTTATTTAAAATGAACGTCAGTGTCCTCATCTGGAAAAATAAAAATAAAAGCAGGTAATAATGCCTGTTTTACTGGATTATTTTGAACATGAAGGAATAATTTATTTAAAAATTTAAATAATGCCTAACAGAGTAAATGCTTAATAAACAGTAACTGCTATTCTGGGGAAATTTTTAAAAATTTATTTATTTTTAATTGGAGGATAATTGCTTTACAATGTTGTGTTGGTTTCTGCGAACATCAGCATCAGTCAGCCGTAGGTATACACATGGCCCCTCCCTCTTGACCCTCCTCCCCGCCTCCCACCCCGTCCCACTCCTCTCACGCTGTCCCAGAGCACCGAGCCGAGCGCTTGTGCTACACAGCAACTTTCCCCTCGCTGTTTTGCACGTGGCAGTGTACATATGTCGGTGTTCTTCTCTCAGTCTGTCCCACCCTCTTTTTCCCCTGCTGTGTCTGTGAGTCTGATCTCTGTGTCTGAGTCTCTATTCCCACTCTGCAAAGGGGTACACATCAGTACCATTTTTCCAGATTTCATATATATACATTAATATATGATGTTTGTTTTTTCTCTTTTTGATTTACTTCCCTCTGTATAAGGGTCTAGGTTGATCCACCTCACTAGAACTGACTCAGATTCATTCCTTCTTATGAATAGCAGCTATTCTTGAGGAATAGACCTAACATGACATGCTTTCCAATTATTGTAATTTTTATTTAGGCCTTTAGTTTGTGGTGGTTTGCTGTCAGTCTGAGATGGTAAATAATGAAAAACTCAAGTCTCTCTAGATCACTTTGTAAATTTGAGAAGGATTTTTGTCTATATTTGTTGTCCTTGTGGGCTGTGTAAAATTGTTTATGAATAACCTCAATTTAGTACTTTAATTACATTATTTCTTTTGTCCCTAGACATAGATTAATAAATGGAGTTGTAAACTTAGACTGTTATACAGAAGTGAAATTTGAAATGCGTGATGCTCTTCATGCCCAATGTCCATGGAGGAGTTTCAGAGCTGGTCAAATTTTGGGCATGTGGGAGAGTATCAGTATGTGTGGTAGGCAGTGGGTAAGAGTGATGTAGCTGGTTGCATGTTCAGTCTTTGTCTGGATGCCCCTGGTAAGTAATGTTGTATGTGGTTGAGTTAAGTGGAATCATTGGCAGTTGCCTAGTTAGAAGCGTGCCTGCCCACTGGTTGATCTTAGTGCTTTTCTGTCTTTCTTTACAGAGGAAGGAAACGATGTTTGTTTTCCTTTATGATAAACTTTGTGAAGGTCTTTTTATGTGTATTCTCACCTTAGAGATTTTAATCATAATCAGTTTTTATTTTAGAAATTATATCTAACTTAGGGTGTTTTCTTTTTAATCTCATTTTTTGGGGTAGATTTTTAGACTGAAAGTTTCAAAAACCATACAGAAACTTCTCATATGCTTGTCTTCACACAGGTTTACTCAATATTAAAATATAATTACGGTACCTTTGTCAAAACTAAGAAATTGACTTTGGTGCATTATTATAAACTGAAGTACAGACTTTATTTCACCTGTTTCAAAACAGGTGTCCTTTTACTATTGCAGCATTCAGTTCAGCATACCAAATTGCATTCAGTCACTTCCTCTTACAAAGAGTTGACTCACTCTTTTTGTTTTGGCTTAAACAGCGTAAGTTTATTTTCTCCGAGTTCTGAAGGCTAGAAGTCAAAGTCCAAGGTATCAGTAGGCTTAGTTTCTTCTGAGGCCTCTCTTCCTGGCCTGTAGATGGGCGTCTCCCTTCTCTTCATATGATCCTCCCTCCTTAGGTGTCTGTTCAAATTTATTCTTCTTATAATGACGCCGGTTATATTGGATTAAGGTCCACTGTAATGACCTCATTTTAACTTAATTTCCTCTCTAAAGACCCTATCCCCAAACACAGTCACATGAGGTTTCTGGAGGTTAGGACTTCAAATCTTCAAATGTGAATTTTGGGGAGATGCAACTCAGCCCTTGTAGGAGGAGGATAGTAGAATTTACTTCACAGACTTGTGAGAATTAATTGAATTAGAACATGTAAAGTGCTTAGAACAGTGATGAAAAATGTTTTGTATTGCTAAAGATGACATTTGAAATGACATGAAAATGAGACAGCTACTTCACAGATGTCCCAAAGCTCTTGCCTTCTCTGAAAGTGGCTCCTTTGAGTCCTTAGAGTTCTCAGAGCCTAGTACCTTCAGAAGCGCTCCCCACTTACTTTGGATAAGAGTTGACTCACTGTTTACCAAGGTGTATCAAAACAGAAAAGTGCTTTGTGACTGTGAAATGATTTTTTTTCTTTCCCAGTATTATAGCGTGGGGGTTAAAACTCAGGCTCTGGAATCATTCAGACTTGGGTTTGTATCCTGGTCTGCCTTTCTTAGCTTGATGGTCTTCCTGAACATCTCAGTAGCCGCATCTACAAAATGGAGATTATAAACAGTGTTTCTATCATAGGATCATTGTGAAAGATAAAGGACAGAGGGCTTGCAAAGCATTTCACCGTCAATCTGATATAGAGTAAGCCCTTAATATAACAAACTTTTCCTTACTGAATAGCAATTGTGGTGTTGGTTTTTAATGATTTTAGAAAGGTTAATATTTCAGTGGAAATTTTATTAAAAAAAAGGTTTTTTTTGTATACATTATTTAAAGCCAGACATTATTTTTTAGGGGGTTCTGAGGGCAGCATATCTACAAATGAAAGCTTAAGTCTATCTACAATATTAGTTAACACACCATTACAGAATTACTCTTAAAAGAATTGTTCAAAGATATAACTAGAGCAGTTTTTGTTGGCAGCTTCTGGAAAACTGGATCTGTTGTATATTGTCATTCAATTTGTACTAAAAGATCCCAGCTTGTTTCTTAGTGTCCCTTTTAAAATGATCTCAAGGCTCTAATTTGGCAGAGGATTACTTATTCTCAAAAAGAGGAGAAGATAAATGGTATGATAATAAACTTTTTGTTTTATTCAGTTGCAGCATTCTTTTGTGTGATTTTAGGGCCTGTGGACCAAGTAACTCTCTGCCTTTTAACTCTTAGGAGTGCCTCTTGTACGTATATAGACATTTATTTGTAGTGTTTGGCTTTGTGCTTATTTACATTTCATCAGAACACATCTTAAGCCACTCAAGTAAGTAGTGAGTTTCCTTGAGTCTAATTTTTTAACCTTTCTTGTTACTATGTATTCAGACTTCGTTGCTGTAATAGGATGTGTTGACTCTACTAGGTAGATGTATTCATTCAACTTTCTCATTCTGGAGAAGATGGGAAAACAGAACATAAGAATGTCATATAATCAGTGTATTATTAGTTGACAGTCTGGACAGTGTCTTTGGATTAAAGCATGAGCTCTAAAGTTAGCTGGTACCATATAGTCATATCCTTGGAGATGATAATGTCTGAAACCTGTTTAGAATAGATGCTCTGTGCTTTAACATGTTATTTCAGGCAGCTCCATAAAGAAGAAAGTGAGGTTTTGAATTGTTGTTGATTTTCAGGAGGATAAAAATACACAAATCACCTGTATATTTCATTATAATAGATTTGCTTAGCTATTCTATTGCTCTCAATTCAGATCTTCAAGGGGCAGCAGCCAAAAGGATTGTAAATTGAATATGAGAATTGAAGCATTTTTTTCACTGTGTGACCTTGAAGGTCACTGCTAGGAATGAAAGTCTTCTAAATAGTAATTTAGTTAACAGGAGGAAGTCACTGTACTGAGAAGTGCGGTCTTTCTTGGGTTCTGGAACAAGGAAAGTGAGTGAAATTAGAGAAATCATTCAAAGGGACAAGGAAATGTGTGAGAGATTCCTCCTGGAAAACCTCTATCTGTGATACTCCACTCCCAGTGAGTATCTAGATTTCCTTCTAGCATTCTTTTTTTCTTTACAGGATCATTTTTATTTTATTCATATCCACCACTCCAGCTTGCTACTTTTTAAAACAAGAAAAAATAAGGTCAAATTTATGCCCTCAGAATTTCTGTGTATACGATAGGGGTAGCTTATAAATCAGGTTGTATAGCCAGATGGTAAATCTTGCCGTTAAGTGCTGCTAGGATGTGATTATCTCTGAAATTTATAAAGTAAGAGAGTACCTTTTTCTCCTTGTATAAATCTGCCAGGAAATAATGTTTTGATTATATCATCCTGCCCAACTTTGATGTTTCTTTCACAGCTCTTGGGACTTCTATAAATATAGTCAGCAGAGTGATGAGTACTCAGACACTAGAATCAGATACGGGGCATGCGTTCATATTCAAGCATTTTCTCTCTTTGAGCTGTGTTGATTAAGCAAGTCACTGAGTTTCTCTAACTCTGTTTATAAATTCATTTTTAAAACCTGTTTCCTTATCTGTAATAGGTAGATTTTGATAGCAACTACATTAGAGTTGCATGAGGGTAAATGGCATAGTAAGTGTTCAGTAAATTTTAGCGATTGCTGTCTTTTATTTCTTTGTCCAGTGCTATTAGGTATAGTATAAGGTAAGTCAAAACACAAGTTGCTTATGTTAAAAAAAATTCAGCAGACTTCAAGGGTTCACATGGAGCTGTCAGATTGAAGGGAAGTGTATAGTTAGGGCAGAGAAAGATTTGTTTAGTATTGAGTGTGATTTTATTTATACACATACATGTGTGTGCATGCTTTTTCATGTATGTATATATTTGTGTTTAGTGTCTATAAAGGATACATATTACATTAGGTCTCCAGGGATGGAGGTGAGATAGGAGGTGAAATGTTGAGTTGCAGTCTCCCAAAGAACAGAATTAACTGTAATTGGGAGTAACTAACAACAGTTTTTTTTTTTTTTTTTTTATGTTATGGGATGTGTTCCTTTGTAGCGTAGATGCAAGGACAAGTGAGTTGTCCTATATAATCCAGCTATACTGTCTTCAAGTTAATGTTTGCCTACTTGAGATTCAGTGTGACTAGCTCATTTTAAGTTTTTATTAGTGTAAGAGAAGAATGGCTTACTGACCAGGAGAACTCTAAGCAACCCTTTATGGATCCACCTCAGTATGTTTCTAAAAATCTAGCAGTCTGAATGTGAAGATTAGGAGATGAAAATGGAAAGGTATTAATAGACTAGAAGGGATTTAGAGGAACAGCGGTATAGTTTTGTTCATTTCAGTTGCTCAGTTGTGTCTAACTCTTTGTGACCCCATGAACCACAGCACGCCAGGCCTCCCTATCCATCACCAACTTCTGGAGTTTACCCAAACTCATGTCCATTGAGTCAGTGATGCCATCCAACCATCTCATCCTCTGTCATCCCCTTCTCCTCCCGCCCTCAATCTTTTCCCAGCATCAGAGTTTTGTTATTGGGGTGCATCTCCTCTGGTCAGCCATTGGCTCCGTGACCATTTGGCAATGACCTCTTTTCCCAGTACAGACTTTTCTAAACATAATCCTGTAATCTTTTCTCTGGATCTTTTAATCAGGTTAGGTTTCCCTGTTTCTTTTCTTATTTTAATGTGATAAGTGAAAGTTGCCTGTTTTACCACCAGACCATACACTTCATTAGCTGCATTTATACTTGGTTTAATTTCCAATTATGGATGATGATAGCAGAGGAATTCTAAATTGTTCATCCTGTTCAGTATCCTTCTGTTCTTTTTCCTCTCCATTGCTTTTCGTAATTCCCCCAATTCTCCCCTTTTCTTTTACGTTTCCTGTTAACAGACCTTATATTTAAATTTTTTTAACAAGAAAAAGAAACTGGCAGAAAGTCAGTGACAGGACATTTGTTTTGGACCAACTGGTCAAGAGTGGGCATGTGTTGACAGCAAGAAAGGAAAACAGGTATTTGGTCTTTCAGTGTGACATTTTCATCCTTTATCCTGTCATCCTATATACCAGGCTTACTCTACAGGGAAAATATGTCTTTTCCTTGCATGTAAAGCACTGAGATGATGGAGATTATTATTTCACTCTTCATGCTTTTTAATTTTCATGAAAGCTTTGCTTAATGGTGTGGTTGGTAAACAAAAATTGTCAGAAAAGAACCTCATGCATGCTGTCATGTGATAGATAGATCAACTAGATAATCCTTCATGGTTTGTCTTAATAACAAGAAAATATTATACCCATAACCATACTTACCAAGTGAACCATTGGTTTTTTCATCTTGGGGTTTTTTGACCTGATCACTATCTTATAGCTGAAGGTGATTTCTGTTTGTGGCATCATTATTTTTTACATAATAATGGGTACTGTCAGAAGTATATTATTTGATTTAAAAAATCATATTCTCTAGAATTCAATCTTCTAGGTAAAATGCCGGGATAATCTGCAGACCACTCAAGTGATGTGGATGTTAAAATCAGTAGCTTGGGACTTCCCTGGTGGTCCAGTGGTTAAACGCCTCACTTCCAATGCAAGGGACGTGGGTTCAGTCCCTGGCCGGGACACTTAAGATCCCACATGCCGTTACCACCTTAACTTTGCTTAAAGCTTTGTAGAAAGCACTTACATGTCATCTGATTTTAACCTCAAACTAAAGCTCATCTCTGAGGTGGATTAAATTATCTCTAGTTTTTAGTTGAGGAAATGGAACTTCACAGAGTTTATGTGATTTCCCAACATCATGTTACAGTGAACTAGGATTTCAAGGTCACACTTTCTTATTCTGACACTTAAGGGGAGTTGGACTATAAAGAAAGCTGAGTGCCAAAGAATTGATGCTTTTGAACTGTGGTGTCAGAGAAGACTCTTGAAAGTCTGTTGGTGCAAGGAGAACAAACCAGTCAATCCTAAAGGAAATCAGTCCATAATATTCATTGGAAGGACTGATGTTGAAGCTGAAACTCCAATACTTTGGCCACCTGATGCAAAGAACTGACTCATTGGAAAAGACCCTGATGCTGGGAAAGGTTGAAGGCAGGAGGAGCAGGGGATGACAGAGGATGAGATGGTTGGATGGCATCACCGACTCAATGGACATGAGTTTGAGTAAGCTCCGGGAGTTGATGATGGACAGGGAAGCCTGGAGTGCTGCAGTCCATGGGGTCACAAAGAGTTGGACACAACTGAGGGTCTGAACTGAACTGATCACCTCCCTATCTGCCATATACCCATAAAATTATTTGGCCTAGATTCTTCTTTCTGTTGCCTAATGTATGTTTCAAATTAAAATTCACTGCTTTTTTGTTTTGGCCACGAGGTATGCAGAATCTTAGTTCCCCAACAGGGATTAAACCCATGCCCCTTGCATTGGAAGTGTGGCATTCTAACCATTGGACTGCCAGGGAAGTCCCTAAACTTGACTCCTTCTATAGCTGTTCATTTGTCTTAGTTTTATTGATGGTTTGAGTACTATTGAAATTAATGTTTTAATAGTAAACCACGAGTGACTCTCTGCTAATATGTGAATTGTTTTAATTCTGGGTTGCCCGACCACAAGGAAGCTGTATGAGCCATCATAAATGGTTAATACATGTTTTTTTTTTTAAAATAATGTTTTGAAAGCAGTTTATCTGTTTGTATATGACAAGGTAAAATGTTCAGGAACAGTTATGAATTAAGATCTGTGAAGTGATTCAGAGAAATTATTGTACTCTTCTTGATAAATCAAGGTCATTTCTGCTTCTTTTCCCAGGTGGTGGCTAATGCTGTAGCAGCACTATCTGAAATCAGTGAATCTCACCCCAACAGCAACTTACTCGATCTGAATCCACAGAACATTAATAAGCTACTGACAGCCCTGAATGAGTGCACCGAATGGGGCCAGATTTTCATCCTGGACTGCTTATCTAATTACAATCCCAAAGATGACCGGGAGGCACAGAGGTCAGTCTGTTTTCCTGGGTAGCATCTAGGAGTCTCGCCTGGTTCAGTAAGTTCTAGTGTGTCTGTATTAGAATAAGGATCTGTTACGTTAGGAATAAGGAAAACAGTGACTTATGGGATAGATATTGCTGTCCCTGTGGTATTTTCTCTTTGTAATTAGGAACATTTTAGGTAGCAGAGTAAGCCATGCAAAAATAGTTCTTGCTAAGAGGAGATGTGTATCTGTCATTTCTTTTCTGAGCAGTACACTTAAAACAGTCTGCAAAAATCTCCTTTATCACCTTCTCACATCTCCCATACAGTAGTTCTTAGCCACTTGGCAAAGGTTTGTGTGTGTCTTTCATTATAGTGACCATTCTCATTCTTTAAGATACTTAGTATGTGGCTTGATACTAGTTAGTGAGTTGCCTTATACCTGTAATTTAGTACTAGAGAAAGTGGATTGGAGCCTGTAGTATGTATGATGTCTTCCATTAGGTATGGAAATTACATATTTGGAGAAGATTTGACAGGCACACCTGAATTGTTCTGCTTAGCTCTCTACCACTTCAGTATTGCAAGTTTTTTTGGCTAGCAGATGCTGACTACTAAATTTCATGTACACATACATACATTTTGGTGTACAGAATTGGAGTTACATCAATTTTTATTGAGCATTTTGTGCATGTAGGCACTGTGATTCTGGCAAAGTAATTCTGAAGAATTGTTGGCTCATTTTAACTATGGTAGGTAGTAAGTAACCTTCCTTGCCTGGCTGAAGCTCGAGCTGTTATAATATAAATGTTCTTCACCTGTCTGGGAAATTGTTCCCTCTGGATTTAACCAAAACTCACCCTGATAGTTTCTTTCCATCACTGAAAGTACAAATGTCTCCTGGAAAGAATTTTACATACAGCTTTATTTTCTCTTGGTCATTGACATCTCACACTTCCTCACTTAGCAAATGTTTTTTTTTGAGCCCATGCTGTGTGCCAGGCATTGTTCTAGGCTCTGAGAATACAGCACTGGACAGACTAAAATCATAGCTCTTAGGGAAAATCTATTCTGAGGCATAGAGCAGAAATATATGTGTATATAATCCAACATATAATAGGTCAGATAATGATAAATGCTAACAAGGAAAGTAAAGTTAGGGAAGAGATCTAAGAAATATTGGGTGGTTAGGGAAGGCCTCCTTGAGAAGGTGGCATTTGTATAAAGACCTAAAGAAGGGCAGGAAGTCTGCTGAGTAGATATAGGAAGAAGGGAGAAAAACACAGCTTCACTTAATCTTGTATCCTTAACTGAGTTAGCTAGCCAACAATGTTGCCCAAGAGCTATCAAAATTAGGTTAATTTCGGGAGAACCCTCAACAGATAAATATCCTATATTTTATGAAACATATAAGTATAGGTGACTGGGAGGAGGAGAAGGGGATGAGGTTGGGTAAATACTGCAGTGGTATTGTTGTTAAAAAATCAAAAACCCTCTCCAAGATTTGGTTGTTGTTAACAACCAAAAACCCTCTTCAAGATTCCCTTATATCCTGAAGACAACAGCTTGGGTAGTTTTCCCTGTCAGTCCATCTCCTCCTCCATCTTATGATGAAACTTCAGCCACAATTGGTTGATATCTTTCGTTGTGAAATAACTCTCAGAATGCTTAATTTGACTTCCTATAGGTTGAGGAGAAATGGGCTATGAGTCAGGGAGCCCTTACATAATATGGGGAGACAGAAAGAACTATAAAACAGGAAGGTAAATGGTGTGAGCTTCAAGTGTTTGGGGTATTGGCTATTTTCCTTCCAGTTTGAACGTCCCTATTGCTGGTTTCCTAAAGTCTTCTCGTATCCCTGCTCTGCCTGTAGTTTGCTGGGAATGAGGCGTCTGCAGTGTTGAATCCCAAATTTACCTACGCATGGAGTTTTGACTTTTCTAACTGATTCTCTAATTTCTTGATACTTGGGCCATGGGAACCTCTGACAGCACTACCTTATAGATTGGACTGAGCACAGAAATTGTAATTTAAGATACTAATTTTCATTTTCTGCCCTCAGCATCTGTGAGCGGGTAACTCCCCGGTTATCTCATGCCAACTCAGCAGTGGTGCTTTCAGCAGTAAAAGTCCTAATGAAATTTTTAGAGTTGCTACCCAAGGACTCTGACTACTACAATATGCTGCTGAAGAAGTTGGCCCCTCCACTTGTCACTTTGCTGTCTGGGGAGCCAGAGGTGCAATACGTCGCCCTGAGGAACATCAACCTAATTGTTCAGAAAAGGTTGGGAAAAAAATGAATTGGTGATTAAAGTGTTTGTAATTTTGAATTAAGCTTAATGATATCAGTATTTAAAAGGACTGTGTTAAGCTTTTTTAATGTGTAGAAAAAAAAAATATTGTATGGTAGAGCAACTTGCCCAGGGTCAGGAGGCTGACAATTGATTTTAGAGTGTTCCTGCAGTGAATGAATACAGTGAATGCCTAGTATTGCTGTATAATTTAGTTTCTTTTCTGAAGGACCTGTTAGTATGCTAGCTAGTGTCTGTTTAATATGGTTCAGGCCATAGTTTAGATCAGGTGGTTGTTCTTCCACTGATTCTTCTTGGCAGTATATACTTTGCCCCTTAAAAAGCATAAAAATAGTCTGCTAAACGGATCTGGTTAGAGGGGTGTAGAGTAAGATTCTGAGTTTTTTTTCCCTGATTGGGGTGTGTGGATGGAGAGGATAGAAGCACAGGTTGGGTATTCATGCAAACTCAGAAAGATATATCAATATATACATCATGTTCCTTACCTGTATTTCTATACATCACAGGCCTGAAATCTTGAAGCAGGAAATAAAAGTTTTCTTTGTGAAATACAATGATCCCATCTATGTGAAACTAGAGAAATTGGACATCATGATTCGTTTGGCATCCCAAGCCAACATTGCTCAGGTCAGACTTAAAGTAGATTCAAGTTAAGATCTAGTATCTTAAAACCTGATCTTCAGAAAAAACCGAGACCTGAAAATTGTTGTTGGAGAATCCTTAATGGTTGTTCACTTCATGGATTTTTAACAGGTTCTGGCTGAACTGAAAGAGTATGCCACAGAGGTGGATGTTGACTTTGTGCGCAAAGCTGTGCGAGCCATTGGGCGGTGTGCCATCAAGGTGGAGGTGAGTGTTCCTTGGTAGTATAGGATTCTGGGGATTCTCTTTACTCTTTGCTTAAAATAACATTTTTCAGTTTATCAGACTAATAAAGCACATTGTTAAAACATTAAGGAATTGTTAATGAAAAACAGCTATTCCTCATCTCTTTCTTTCCTAAGGGAATTGTTTTTAACTCTGTTCATAGTTACAGTTATTTTAATTACTTCCATATCTCTATTCTTACACTTTTATTTATTGATTTGCCATTTGTAGACATTGTCTATTAACTTTTTCTGCTATGAGATAAATTAGTTCTTATGCTCCATCACTCCTGTTTCTCTCCGCTGTTCTCCCGTGTACTTAAATCATGAGGTTTTTGTTCCTAAATTATCTTTATAAGTTGGGAAACCTTTATTTCTAGTTCTATCAACTAGAGTCTTACAAAACTTACTATGCGTATTATGCCTATAAATAAGTAGAAACTACACAATACAAGTGATTGTATTTTCTTTCTTAGAGAGACTTGGTTTTTTTCCAAAAGTTTATAGTGCCCTTTTTTTTTTTTAATTTCATTACGTCTTCATTGCATTCCTATCTTTTTCCAGTTTTTCAAGCATAATATCAAATTTATAAAACTTTTCCTTTGTTCTAGGCCCTTCTGTCTTCCAGTCCTCTGTCTTTCAAGTGCTTGTTCCAGTCTGACTGGCTGCTCTCTTATTTTATGCACAACTTTTTCCATGCAGCCTCAGTTCATTGCCGTTTCTTGTTGTCAGTACTTTTTCATAGCATTCTTTTTTTGTGGTTGCAATAGTTCCTTAAATCTGTAGGGATGGGGAGTATAGTTTTGGTTTTGTTTCTACAGTTTGAATTTAATTATCTCAAATATTTTACAGTGATGGTTGCATGTCTGTATACGGTTTTTTAATTAAGATTTATAAGGTGGTGCTAGTAGTAAAGAACAGCTTACCAGTGCAGGAGATGTAAGAGACGCAGGTTCGATCCCTGAGTTGGGAAAATCCCCTGGAGGAGGGCATGGCAGCCAACTCCAGTATTCTTGCCTTGAGAATCCCATGGACAGAGGAGCCTGGTGGGCTACAGTCCAGAGTTGCACAGAGTTAGACATGACTGAAGTGACTTAGCACACACATACCATGTATATAGCAAACGGCTGCCCACTGACATTAAGAATGAGATAACAGGAAAGTTGTCAGGATTTCTGTGCATGTAGGTAGGGCTGTTGACTAGCATGTTTCTGCTTTGGGACAGGGAGTTGATTGTTACTTGTTAAGTCCTCTGGAAGAGTGTCTCTGTGGTCTTAGAGGGCAGATTTTTTCTAGCTTGATTGAAATCTTCCAGTAGATATTAAGGATTGCAACTTATATTACTCTGCTTCATCAGTCTTCCATTTATTTTTCTTCACTCAGAAATTTGTTGAAATTAATGATGGCTTCTGTTCACGGTGATATTGTAGATTCAGAGTTCCATATTTGTTCTTATTACTGGACTGTGTGTAATGCTTTGAGTCAGATTGGACCATATGATTTCACAAGGATAGTTCTAAAATATTTTGTACAGTACAACCAGTGCTTCCTAGGATCAGAAGGAAACAGATGCTGTGTCAGTGAAAAGTGTCTCTGAAAGCCAAGTTCCTAATTAGCCTTGCTTATTTTTATTTTTGTCAGTGCCATTTCATATAGTTACCACAGATAAGTCATATAGTAGACTAGTTGTTATAACAAGAAGTTAATTCATCCTGGTTTCTGCTCCTGGTTCTGCCAGTTCAGAGGCTTCAGATATTTAATATACATGCTTCTGTTGTTCCATCTGAGAAATGGAAAAATCTGTTTATTGGATCTTGGTGTGGTCCATCTTTTTTTTTTTTACCACCACACTTCACATACTTTTGTCTTTTTCTTTTCTTACTGAGCAGTAGCTGCCTTCTTATGGTAGTAATATAGACAACTTTCAGAACTTTTCTGATGGCAGAAGAGTCATTTTGTGCTTTTCACTTCCTGAATGTCATTGCCTTATTAACCTCTCCGACAGTGCTCTCTAAAAAGTCTCATTCCAGAGTTAAAAGAGATTTTTTTTTTCAATCCCTGGAATTACTGGAACGTGTTCGTAAAGCCTCTAGGTTCTTAGAGGCTGTTAGTACTGTTTACTGTAACTAACGGGAGAGTTATCCATCATTTTCTGAAAGAGATGAGCTGCTGGTGGCTCTTAGTTCTCCCTTTGACTCAGGATGCCCTGGCGGGAATATGAGAGTGTGTGAGGAATGAACTTCCTCTGGAAGCTTTAGATGAACCTTCAAGAATCCTCCCTTTTTGCTAGTGTTCCCTTATCTCCAGTTACTTGGATTTGCTTGAGAACTTTTCCTAAAACTGTTTTAATCATGAAAGTTATTAGTTGGAGAGTTGCCTAGTCCAGACAAAGTTACTAGGGCAGGAGAGGTCATGACTGCTTGTTTTTAACTGGCTTATCTGTGGGACAAGGGCAAGAACCAGCGACACAATTGTAATAGACTTTCTCTGTAACTTATAAACTGAGCTGCAGCTTCCTCTCAGGGCACCTGACCGTTTTTTAATGTGTAGCTGGTTTCAAGGATATGACAGATGAGAAAAAAAGAATTTTGGTTTGGTGTTTAGCTAAGAGAACAGGGCCTATTGTAAACTTTGGGTATTGTTAAGAGTTGGAGTGTTTTTTTTTTTCAATCATGACTGTAGGTACAGATATCTCTCTGTTGCTTTAAGTAGCCTGAGGTGAAAAAACTATAATTTTGTCACATTAAGTTGTTTAGGTTAAAGGTTAAGCATAAGTTGTTGAGTCAATAAAGAGCACTGAAAAAGAAATCTCATAGTACTGTTTTTTTTAAATGCTTTTTGTCTATACTTTTTTAATTGCCTTTTTAATAGATTTTACTCCATACCCCACCCTTCTCCCAGTTTTATTGAAGTATGATTGACAAATCATAGCTGTATATATTTACAGTATACATTTGTTTCTTTAAGGAGGAAATAAACACTGGCCCTCCTTTTCTTAACAAATAAAATAATTTTATTTGAGAGAGATTTATTTATTTGATTTTGTTTGTGAGAGATTAAGTCACTAAGTCATTAAGATACCACCCTTATGGCAGAAAGCGAAGCACTAAAGAGCCTCTTGAAAGTGAAAGAGGAGAGTGAAAAAGTTGGCTTAAAACTCAACATTCAGGAAACTAAGATCATTGGGTCTGGTCCCATTACTTCATGGCAGATAGATGGGGATGCAGTGGAAACAGTGGCAGACTTTATTTTTTGGGCACCAAAATCACTGCAGATGATAACTGCAGCTATGAAATTAAAATACGCTTGCTCCTTGGAAGAAAAGCAATGACCAACCTAGACAGCATATTATAAAGCAGAGAGATTACTTTGCCAACAAAGGTCCATCTAGTCAAAAGTATGGTTTTTCCAGTGGTCATGTATGGATATGAGCATTGGATTATAAAGAAAACTGAGTGCCGAAGAATTGATGCTTTTGAACTGTGGTATTGGAGAAGACTCTTGAGAGTCCCTTGGACTGCAAAGAGATCCAACCAGTCCATCCTAAAGGAAATCAGTCCTGAATATTCATTGGAAGGATTGATGCTGAAGTTGAAGCTCCAATACTTTGGCCACCTGATGTGAAGAACTGACTCCTTGGAAAAGACCCTGATGTTGGGAAAGATTGAAGGCAAGAGGAGAAGGGGATGACAGAGGATGAGATGGTTGGATGACATCACCTACTCGATGGACATGAGTTTGAGCAAGCTCCGGGAGTTGGTGATGGGACAGGGAAGCCTGGCGTGCTGCGGTCCGTGGGGTCGCAAAGAGTCAGACACGACTGAGCGACAACTGAACCGATCTGAAGTCGCTAAGATTAAGGTGTTTCTCGTCTTTACTTTTGGCTGCAGTGGGTCTTTGTTGCTGTGTGTAGGCTTTCTCTAGTTGCAGCGAGTAGTGGCCACTCTGTATTTAGAGTACTTGGGCTTCTCCTTGCAGTGGCTTCTTTTGTTGTGGAGTACAAGCTTTAGGGCGTGTGAATCATTTCTGATTTGTGTAGGTAAAGATAAGGTACTAACTATGTCCTGTAGAAACAAAAACCATGTATTTACTCCATCAAATAATAGAAGTTAAAAGTAGAACACTGCGTTCTCCTATGCCTATTCCCTCCCAGAGGTGACGTGGACATAATTTTAAGTTCCCCTGAATCTCCAGTTTTCTTGAAGAGATCCCTAGTCTTAACCATTCTTTTGTTTTTCTCTGTTTGCATTGTTCATTTAAGGCCTTTTTCTCTCTCCTCCCTATGCCCTGGAAGTCTGCTTTCAGTTGTGTATATCTTTCCCTCTTTCCCTTGCCTTTTGCTTCACTTCTTTCCTCAGCTTGATGCATGGAAGTTCGCACTTCCTTGTGAGTTCTTCCATTTTCTCTCAATAATATCTTCAGTGGCACACCCAGAAATTTATGGTTCACCTCAAAGTTATAAAAAATTCACCATTATTTTCTACTTTAATGGAAATGGTTTGGTTAAAGATAAAGAGTATGGGGATCGAACACCAGAACGTTTGATCCTTTCCTTAAAGCTATGAATGTTACCTTTTTTAAAAATCATATACCAAATTGTATGTATCTGAATGCCTTTGTTTCTGGACTTGTTTTTTATGTACAGCGACTGGATATTTACTTTTGTTCCCCTGCCATACCACTTTTTTTTTTTTGGCTACTTTAGATCTTAGTTGTGGCATGAAAGCTCTAGTTGTGGCACGCAGGCTTAGTTGCCCTTCGGCATGTGGGATCTTAGTTCCCCTGCCAGGGATTGAACCTGCATCAGAAAGTAGATTCTTCAACTACTGGACCACCAGGAAAATACCTGCCATACTGCTTTAATGGTAGTTCTAAAAATTTTATCAAAAGCAATATAAGTGAGATGATAATTTGCTTGAAAATTGCTATCCTAGACTTAAATATTTTTGAATGTTGATGCATCCTAGGAGATAGCCTTTATCTTTATTATAATATTAAAACTAAAGGCTTAGTAAATGTTTGCTTTGTATCAAGTCCTATGCTGAGCAGTTTATTTGTACTATCTAACTTGATAATTCAGCCCTTATGTGCTCTATAATTTATCATGACTTACATATTTAAAATTTCCTACTTCCTAGTCTTCCATTCCTTGGTGTTTACCACTTCTAATTTCTTTTCTTCTCTTTATTTCTTTCAAATTTCCCAACTGTTTTGCTCTTGTAATAATAGCACAGGAATTACTAGCTGAAAATGAATTAAGATGTAATTCAAAAAGGGAAAAACTACATAGAAGAATGCAGAATCATCATATATGACCTTGTATACATAACCTCAGGATGCAGTTTTGCTTTCCTTATATTACTCAGAATGTTGAAATTTTTAGGCATGCACTTGATTTATGAGCTCTCATGTACCCACCATCTGTCTTTAATAAATATCAATACATTGCTGTTTCCAATTGATCTACTTCCTCTCCCTTCTTCAAGGAATTGGGTTACTGTTGTATTTTAATGGATATTTCAGATATGGTCTTACTGTAGACCAGGGTATATATTTAATAAGTCCTCTAAAAAGTCCTACTGTACTTAACAACTAACACTAATTCTTAATCTCATTAAATATCCAATCCGCTTTCAGTTTTCCATAATTATGTCTAAATACAGTTGCCTTGTTCAAATCAAAATCTCAAAAGAACTACACGTTGAATTTGGTTAATATGTCTGTTAAGTCTTTGCTTATTTATTTGGGTGCCATTTATTGAAGGAACTAGATCGATAGGCTTGTAGAATTTTCCAGAGTCTAGATTTGGCTGGTTGTATTTTAGTGATGTTTATCTCATTGCTTCATCCCCTTTAGACAGTTATAAGTCCATAAACTTTCAGTTATATAGCCCAAAAGATGGCAGATTTTCCTTAAGAGTTTTTTGAGTCACAGATAACTGAAAATACAATGAAAACTGTGGACTCTCTTCCTGGGAAATGTGCTTGTCTGCACAAATGAAATTTGGCAGTTTCATTTCAAGAGGTTTAAAGATGCCCTCTGTCTTGCTCATTCATGAACTGCAGATAAAGACCTCCTACTCCGGTGTATTCTGTCATTCTTACTCTTTGCTAATACCTTGACTTACGCTATCTTCTCTTTTCTGTCATCCTGGCTATCCAAGATGATTTTGTTCACTTGAACTGACTCTTTTGTAATGAGTAAAATTTGGGGTGTATCTTGAACTTCTGTACATCTCCATCAGATAACCCTGTGTCTAATACAGTATGATCAAATTAAGTGCCTCATCTTTTAATCTAGTTTAGTTGATGTACCTGGATGTTCTCTCCCCCCACCCCCATTTTTTTTTGTTGAGGTTGTGTTATTGGGTAGATATCTGACTTCTCATTATGTTCTTCATTGTAGCAATCTGCAGAGCGCTGTGTGAGCACGTTGCTTGATCTCATCCAAACCAAAGTAAATTATGTGGTCCAAGAGGCGATTGTTGTCATCAGGGACATCTTCCGCAAATACCCCAACAAGTATGTCCAAATACTTCTGCCCCTCTTCCTCAGTTCGTTTAGGAAATGTTTAAATAAAGCACTTTGAGACTGGCTAGGTAAGAATTATTTGGTCATAATTAAATGCTTTATTAAAAATCAGAAACGTGTAAGTTTGTGAGCACGAGGATTAAAATCTCATTTTTACTGTTTTATCACTTTTAGAAGAATTGAAGCTCTGTCTGAATATGCATTGTCGATTGACATATTTTTAAAGTTAATCAGGTTCTTTGGTGATGAAGTTACTATTAAATAGGATACTCATGTCTGGGCATAATCCATTTTATGCTTCTTACCAAGCGTAATTAATAAATGTGCCCCCTTTCCACTCTCAGAAATGTCTCAGTTTGAGTAATATGGCCACCCTATTGTAAAATCCAGGAAGGTGACAGCTTCACTATTCACTTTGTATGTTACCTAGTACTTTTAGAAAATTGTAGAACATGTAACGATAAATTATCAGCGTTTTAGACCTTTTCTCAAGTATGGTAGCTGCTTCCATTAAGATATGCAAAATCTACATTTTCACTTCACAGAAAATTTTCATGTTGAGGTCTTAGTTTGTGAAACATACACTTTTTCAGATTTGCTTTTGAAGGCAAGCAATTAAAGAATCTGAAAGAGTGAAATAAGCAGATTCAAGGGGGAGGAGATATATGTATAATTTAAGACTGATTCGTGTTGTTGTGTGGCAGAAATCACAACACTGTAATGCAGTTACCCTCCAATTGAAAAAAAAAAAGCAGATCATCTAAGCACCCTAAATGTCATTTTACCTTATAATCATAGAGATAGGTTGTGCTGAGGCTTCTGACTAATCTTTAAAGATCATATGAAATGAAGTGACTTACAATTAAGTTAGTTTAATGGTGGACTCAAAATTAGAAGAAATATTTTAACAAGGTAGTGGTTTATTAAGTGTTTTATATATATTTTTTTTAATTCTAGAAATGGTATTTTTGGGAAAAGGATATGCTTTTACCACTCTGTCAGGAAAGAGGGGTTGGGTTTCTAAATTTCTTGATTAAGTGTGGATACCTTGTCCATGGTTTTGCTTTTAGTCTTCATTGTTAAATACAGTTCTCAGTTTTGCCCTCAGTAACCATAGTCCATTTTGTTACATCAGATACGAAAGTATCATTGCCACACTGTGTGAGAACTTAGATTCACTGGATGAGCCAGACGCTCGAGCAGCTATGATTTGGATTGTGGGAGAATATGCTGAAAGAATTGACAATGCTGATGAGTTACTAGAGAGCTTCCTGGAGGGTTTTCATGATGAAAGCACCCAAGTAAGTTCTCTTCTATACCTAATGAAATAGATGTTTGGGGGAGGATTTCAGGAAAGGTAAAGGTTAGGCAGTTTTGTGTGTCTGAACTTATATATATATATGTGTATATATATATAGTCTGTAGTGTATATATAGTGTGTATATGTGTGGTGTGTATATATGTGTGCATATGTTCATTTTTTTCCTGAAAGCAAAAGGGGTGAGCTTTTTCAGTTGTGCTGACGTCTGTTGGAACAAGCCTGTTTAGCTTACGCTAGTGGTTCTCAAACTTTAATGAGCTGTAGAAACACCTAAGCACTGGTATTTAATCTCTGTTGAAGCTACAGGTTGCTGGAACCCACATTAGAGTTTCTGACTCAGTAGGCCTGAGATGGTTCATTTTTACAAGGTTCAGAGTGGTGATGCTGCTGCTGCTGCTGCTGCTCCAGAACCATGCTTTGACAACTACTGGCTTAGAGCGATAGTTAATTATAATTTTCTGTCACCTAAAGATGATTGCCCATTACTGTCAATAATGGTTGTGGCTCGGTTACAGCTGGAGTTTTTGTCGGGGTGAAGGCTGGCATGTGCATTTTGAAAAGAATCTTCCTTCCCACCTTCTATCTGTCCTCTACCAAAATTGAGAGACCTTGAGAGACTTTTGAGTCAAAGGCCCAGAGAAGCAGATAAATTATTAAACCTTTTCCCCCTGGTGTTCATACTCACTGCAAATTGAAGTTCATAAATGTATTCTATCATAGTAATTTTAATAGGCCCTGACAAGGAATACATACAAGCCAGTAATTTCATGGTTCAGCAAGCCACTCTTAATTGACTGTGATCTAGTATAATTCTGTGGTCTTGGCTCTTGCCTCAGTATGATAAACGATTCTCCAGTTCCCCAAAAGTTGTAGCTTTCGGTGGAAGTAAATAATAGAGAATTTGGTCAGGAACCAGTTTTATTGCCATCAGCATGTTAGCATATACTTTAAGAAATATAGATGATTAATCTGAGGCATAAACAAACAGGCAGTTTTTGATGCCAAAAATGCAACTTGGAGGTAGGAGTCTAGTGAGTTTTCAGTTGATGAAAACCTTTGACTGCTATTGTTGATACTGGCGGAGTTTTCAACCTTTGTCTATTAATCAAAACCAGAAAGGCCTTGTAGTAAGTCAGTCAGTCATGTTTGGGGAAACACCACTTTGGAATTGGTGGTGTGGAATAATATGGATGCCTTTCACTTCATCTATTAAATTTATTTAGGTGCAGCTCACTCTGCTCACTGCCATAGTGAAGCTGTTCCTCAAGAAACCATCAGAAACACAGGAGCTGGTGCAGCAGGTCTTGAGTTTGGCAACACAGGTAAGAAATCTGGAAAAAGCATGGAGTTGATTTGTCTTGTTTTAAATTCTTGGAAAGTGTAAAACTTCTCCCAAGAAGGTTCATTTGGGGAGGTTTTGAATGTAAAGAGTACAGTCTTTAGATTCTGTTAAAAAAAATTCGAAGCAGTACTTCTTTTACATATTCTGCTGAATTAGAGGAAAAGACAGTGGCACCCCACTCCAGTACTCTTGCCTGGAAAATCCCATGGACTGAGGAGCCTGGTGGGCTGCAGTCCATGGGGTCGCTAAAGAGTTGGACACGACTGAGCAACTTCACTTTCACTTTTCACTTTCATGCGTTGGAGAAGGAAATGGCAACCCGCTCCAGTGTTCTTGCCTGGAGAATCCCAGGGACGGGGGAGGCTTGTGGGCTGCCATCTATGGGGTCTCATAGAGTCGGGCACGACTGAAGCAATTTAGCAGCAGCAGCAGCTGAATTAGAACTGGTTGTATGGCTTTTAAATGAGTTGACTGACTTTTGTTTTAATGGTAATTCATGAAAATTGAACTTAAATTAGACTCTTCAGTGTGAATGAAGGACATGCCTCTCTGAAAGTGACATTGAGTCTCACAGTACTTCCTTCTGAGGGACTTAATTTCAGCTTTCAAATGGAAGTACCCTGTAGAGAGATGGTAGATGCTTTGACAAAGATCTTATGTGTGCTGTTCTGCCTTCTAGATTGGTTGCTTTCTCTTAAAGTAATTTTAAAGTGCTAAAGCTGGTCTTCGTAGGGAGGGTTCTCATTTCAGGAATGTGGCCCCAAGCTGGATACACAGAAATCGAAGTACAAAAATCGAAGTACTTTTTCTGATGTGACTAGTATAATGATAATCAATCCATCATGATCCAGTGATGTTCTTAATTGAATTTGAAAACAGGCTGATTTTAGCAGACTATTCAGATATTCAATTTACCATTTCCTCTTTCATCTATTTACAGTTGTATATTTCAAAATTTGAAACTGTTTTATTTTGCCTAGTTCTGAGTTGTCATCTTTATTTATATTTTTATTTTTTACTTTTTGTTCTGGTGAACTTTATTTCATGTCAAAAACAAGCACAATTGGAGGATTAGATATGGTAAATATTGTAATTAGTACAGTTGAGGTATGTACCTAGTACACTCCTTGAATCCCAGTTCTAAATTGAGACCACAAATGTGAACCTAGAGTAGTTGCCAGTACATTACCTGTTAAATGATCTGAGCACATAATTTACTACATGTTAAATGCAAAGTTCTTCTTTCCTCTGACAGTATTTAATTTTAGAAATGTCAGGAATCCATTTTAAGGACAAGAAGTTTGTTGGATAGATAAGGCATTTGAATAACTTAATGGAATACTGTAAAGCAGACAGCATTACCAAATAAGTTGTTTTTAGACTATACTACACAACTCTGAAAAAAATACAGCCAAGAAAACAGCTAGAGTCAGGCTACTTTCTGACACTTGATTCAAATACAGATGTTTTACAGTCGGTGAACTCAAACATGAAGAAGGCCTGAAGCTAAAAATTAAGATAATTTTCTTATCTGATTATTGATTCATGTAAACATTATTGAGAATTATCTGCTTGATTATCTTTTAATGGAGCAGTTGACCAACAGTAGTTGAGTTAAAGGATATTGTAAAATTCATTTTGCAGAAAACAGAGGTGTCTTGTCCCCCAAGACACCCTTGTACCCCAGTTTTCTTCATTTCTCCAATAATGAGCATGCTGTTTTCCCAAGTCTCTAAGCTTTCACTTGACCCCATTACAGTTAGTCTGGAGAAGCATTCATATGATCATGTGGAGCTAAGGGCAGGCCGTGGCTCACCAGTCTGTCCATGAAAGGTGGATGGGAGGTTGTCCATCACTGATCAGGCATGTCTTGGTACTAAGGGCAGAAATTGGTCATCTTTTTGAATCAAAGCATTTAGGTTGGACACAGGAAGTCATTTTCACATTAATGTATAATAGGTCATCTACAGGGGGCCATTTTGAGTAGAAATTGCCACTTCTTAATCATGTAGGGCTAATTACAGACACTGCAGGGTGACTGCCATTAAATTAGTGATGTGTTTGACTTCATCTTAGGGCCTTGGAGCTCATTTCTGCCTTTTGTTACAGGCTTTGGAGCCTCTCTGCTTTGTACAAAAGAAAGAGCTTTATATAACTTAACCAAATCCAAAGATGTCTGGTGTTTATTCGAGATGGTAAAATAGTAAACTTGACATTAACAGTGCCTGTGTCATACTTGAGAAAACCCCCTAAATACAGATAAATTCACATTTATACAGTCTTTTAGCTTTCTCAGAAATACCATTTTCCAAGAATCATAGGATTTCTGTTTATTACATTGTTTACTTTGTATTCAAGTTTTAACTCTCCCTTGAGGGCTACATTTCAAAGCATCAGCAGTATTTGGCCCCTTGTGAAACTTAAGCACAGTGAGCAGAAAAGAAAGAGACTAGGTAGAGATGAGAGTGCTGGGTCACTCAGCACCTAGAATTACTCAGAAGGTAAGGGACTGTCTCAGCTCATATTGTGTGACATCATTCCTCAGCCAAATTAAAGATGGCTGTGTTTAGCTATGTGTGGAATAGTCAGAGTCATCTTAACTGCTGAGACTCCACTTGACATTCATACCCATTGGAAATAGAGACATCTTTTGCAATTTATTTGTAAGAGCTCTTCAGAGAGTTTTTAACTTTTATGCATCTTCCTTTGCCTGAAGCAGAATAATTTACATAATCATCAAGGCAGTGAATATTATCTATATTGAGCATTCTAGCTTTCCTAGCCTAGACCCATGACCACCCATTTGTAACTCTGTTAAGATGGAATCAGAACAGTTTTCTAAAAAGACTTTTTGCCTTGGTCCTTTTCAGTCACCTCTGGATAGATAAGGCTAGTCTCATAATCAAGTGAATGTCCTTGGTAGATTCCATTGTGTTCACAAGTTCTGAACCCTGACTTTATCTCCATTTTCTCTTAAGTCCTCTGTATTTGTATTTTAACAGGCAGCATGGGAGAGCTGTATTTTAGGTTCTTATCAGAGTTCAGACTCACTCTTACTATTTACCTGAGATAAAGTGTTAGGGAGAATTTCCTGTGTTCTTACAGTTGTTGGAATGTACCACTGAATCAAGCCAAATTAGTGGAGAACTGGTGATCTAACAAGATTTTGACCCTTATTAGAATTGTTTTTACTAAATTAACATTGGTATCATCATCCTGTAGTAAGGGTTGTATATGAGAAACTATCCTGTTTGGATTTGTTATCAAAGTAATTATTTATTTAATCATATATTTTCTTCTCTTGGAGACCCTGTAAAAAATTCCTAACCAGTCTTGGGTTCTCTTATGCATAAGTATGTAGTTAACTGCCCCTCTGAATGGCTTATCTGATTAGATTTCTTTCCCATATCAGATGTTTGAAACGTCTGTCCATGGGATTCTCTAGGTAAGAATACTGGAGCGGGTTGTCATTTCCTTCTCCAGGGGATCTTCCTGACCTAGGGATCAAACCCGTGTCTCTTGTGTCTCCTGCATTGGCAGGTGGATTCTTTACCACTGCGCCTCTATCTTCATAGTAGACTTAATCCTGTTCTTTGTCTATGCTGAGGATTCATGAGAGTATGTATGAAATCTTTGTGTTTCTAATTTTAAGTAAAATGGTGGTGTAATTAGAAATACTATTGGTTATGAAAAAAGAACAACCCTTGAATCCATGCCTTTAATAAGATCTCTTTTTCACTTTGATGGTTTTAAAGGAAATATAAAGAATACACAAGAAGTGTCCAAACTTTAGTAATTACCCTTTTTAGTACATGGAAAAAAGTCTTCCCCTTGGCATTTCCATATGTGAGCTAGAAACCACCATCATCAAAATCACCTGTGCTTCTTGTTGAACGTAAGAATTCCTGGACCCCACTTCTGACATAATGAGTCACAAATCCTGGGCCCCCCTTCTGACATAATGAATCGGAAACTCTGGTTTAGCCCTGGAATCTGCACTTTAAATGGCTTTCTTGGTGTGTTAAAATGTTGATGCATGTTATAGTTTTAGGAATTACTGTTTTGGGGCTTGCCTGGTAAGAATTGTTTTGGAAGCTCTCAAATTTGGGGCAATACATTATTTTCTTGAGATCCTCATGAGGGCCTATCAGAGTAGCAGTACAGTAGATCCCAAACAAAATTTTCTGAGTTGCCAAACACATAATGACACTGTAAAATCATAAAAGGTTCTGTTTTTTTGTCGTTAGCCTTGACTGGCCCTGATTTATCGTGGCTTCCATGTGAATAGTGAGGCAGTGAAGGACGGCTGATAGTAGGCCTATCAGATCAGCCCTCAGGATAATCGAGTTTGGACAGTGGAGATACTTGTCCACTCCTGACTTCCGGTCATGAAAAACTTGCACTCATTTTCTCATTTCTCATAGGACTAAATTTTTCAGTCAGTGTTAAGATTTATAGCATGTACCCCCTGTAATCCATTGACTCTATCTCTAGAAATTATCCTATTGTAGTGTTTTGAATTTGTGGGAGGACTCAAGCTTTTTTAAAGAAGTATGTATTTTGTGAATCTCAGGAATTTTTTTGGGGGGGGTTAAATATGTAGCTGATATATGAGAAAAATAATTTGAAGTAAAAAAATTTTACTTTGATTACATTATTAAGCTGCATTGTATAGTTTAATACGTTTAACAACTTACTAGATAAATTAAAAATTTTCCCAATTAAGTGATGTGTAGTATTCATTTTCATTGTGTAATAAAAAACGTAGTCTACAGATATTAAATGACGTGCTTTGGGGACGGACTGAGTGTACAGATTAAAACTTTCAATTTAAATATCAATAAAAGCTG
Source organism: Ovis canadensis (assembly GCF_042477335.2). Taxonomy (NCBI): domain Eukaryota; kingdom Metazoa; phylum Chordata; class Mammalia; order Artiodactyla; family Bovidae; genus Ovis; species Ovis canadensis. The sequence goes on along the minus strand of NC_091255.1, from coordinate 23,106,134 downwards.
GGATGGGGATTGCTTTCCTGATGTGATACTCAGAGAAACTTGTATTCTTAAAAAAAAAAATCAACTTAATGCTTTATAATATTCAAGTTTTGTTTCCAAATGAAAATCTAAGGAGATTCCAGTCAGCCGTTCATAAACACTTCCTCAGGAGCAAGCTTCCTGCTCCAACATGCAGCCAAACAGTCGCATCTAATTTGGGTAGTGCCGGTTTCTTGTTTTTTATGGCTTTTCAAATATGGCAGATAGTTTGATGTAAGTAAAAATGTGCATTTCTTTTAGAATAATGCAACCTATGAATATGATAAAGATTATCTTGAGATTAAAATTTACCATTTTTATGCTGTATTAGCTTGTATCTCAGTTTTCTTTATACTTTTTTGTTTTTAACCAGCAATCCATTTTGAGTGCAAATAAACACTCAACACTCAAATAAGCACTCATAAACATATGATGAAGAAAATCTATGTAAAGCAATCTGGGTCACTTCTGGTATTGAGCTGAATGGCAAGTGCCTTAAGTGGCTAAGTTATGAACCAGTTCATCTGCTTATATACAGACTCATGGGAAAACCCTGGCCTACTTTAAAGAAATACTTTTGTATGTGTGTTTTAGGCACAGAAATTGAAATGGGGCTGATTGTTGCCTTTAATAACATAATACCACTGAAACAATTCATGGGTAGATGAATGCCACCACATAGACAGACTCTTGGAGGTAGATACCAGGATATTTACTGCCACTTTGTAATGACCACAAAACTGATTAGGATAAAGGAGGGAGAAGGAGGCAGCAATCTAAATCTTCATCAATAGGACACTAGTAAATAATCGTGCAGTGCTGTGTATATGGTGGAAAAATGACAGCTGTGTGTGCCACTGCAGAAAGCAGCGTGAGTATAGGATGAAACTGGTTTTGTGTAAAATGAATATATGTGTGTTTGTAAGCTCATAGTGCACTATTTATATGGATGGGTACTTGGGGGATGGGGGAGTTAAGGTAGGGGAGGGCTGGGTGATTGGGGGAGACTTACTTTTATATTATTCATTTCTAAATTGTGATGTGGCATTGATAATAAATTTTCCTTAGCCACAATCATGTATAAAATTATTTTAACCACTACACAAAGAAACGACACTAAATTTGTCACCCTTTTTAGAAGCACTTAGTTTTATATGCTCTCTTAAACAGTTTTTTTTAAAATTATTTAGGTAATAGCACCTCTCATATTTTAATAAATAATAAATGTTCTTTGAGCTCTTTGAAGCCAGGCACCATGTGTTGTCTCTATTGCCAGGGCCTAGCCATTGTCTCCACAGGAGATACTTAATATTTGAATAAAGAAAGAAGGTATGGGTGAAATATATGTCAGATGTGTTTCATGAATAATTCTGCTAATATTTATAGCAGTTAAAAACATTTTTATGTCCCAAGGCCATTTGAAGCAATTGATTTTTCTTGGGTTAAACTTTATTTTCTTCTTTCCAACTTCCTTTCTGAATTTGAGTCTTAGAACTAACCTCAATTTATATTTAAATTCTTTGAGACATTAGATATTTCAGAATTACGAGTATATTAACAACATATTGAGTCTAAATATCTTCTAACAGCCAACCCTGCATAAATTGGTGCAGCATTGCCTTGATAATAAATCAGCAGTTTGAGTTTCTATATGCAGAATAATTACATTTAAACCTTCCTATGTTTGCCTTTCCATTAGGATTCTGATAATCCTGACCTCCGAGACCGGGGCTATATTTACTGGCGCCTTCTCTCGACTGACCCTGTCACAGCTAAAGAGGTAGTGCTGTCTGAAAAGCCACTGATCTCCGAGGAGACAGACCTCATCGAGCCGACCCTGCTGGACGAGCTCATCTGCCACATTGGCTCCCTGGCCTCCGTGTACCATAAGCCGCCCAGTGCGTTTGTGGAAGGGAGCCACGGCGTCCATCGCAAGCACTTGCCGATACACCATGGGAGGTGAGCGGGTAGGCTTGGTTAGATTGAGAAGTGACTCTCTGTATAGATGAAACTGGTCTTCCTTAAGCTTTGCTATGCATTTGGCAAACCTGTTCTGCTGCCTTGGGGGCTTCATCTGAATTCTAGTGGCTACACACATGTAATGGATAAAAGACCTTTTTGAGTTCTAATCTCAGGGTTGGTAAGATTATGCCTTTAGAAAATTGTGGTAAAAACTTTCAGAATGGATAAAGTTTGAAAGTTGCTTAAGACTCTAGAAGATGAGGATAGAAATGTTCCCGTAGTTGAAAACTTGGTAAAAAACATATATAGGCATACCATAGAGATTGTGGGCTTTGGATCCAGAACACTGCAATAAAGTGAGTCACGAATTTTTTTGTTGTTATTTCTGAGTGCATACAAAAGTTCCATCTGCTCTATAGTGTAGTCTATTAAGTGTCCAGTAGTATTACGTCTAAAAAATGTCTTTTTCAGTCGCTAAGTCATGTCCGACTCTTTGTCACCCTGTGGACTGCAGCACGCTAGGTTTCCCTGTCCTTCACTGTCTCCTGGAGTTTACTCAAATTCATGTCCATTGAGTTAGAGGTGCCATCCAGCCATCTCGTCCTCTGTCACCCCCTTCTCTTCCTGCCCTCAGTCTTCCCCACCATCAGGTTCTTTTCCAGTGAGTTGACTTTTTGCGTCAGGTGGCCAAAGTACTAGAGCTTCAGCTTCAGCAACAGTCCGTCCAGTGAATATTCAGGATTGATTTCCTTTAGGATTGACTGGTTTGATCTTCTTGCAGTCCAAGGGACTCTCAAGAGTCTTCACCAGCACCATGGTTCAAAAGCATCAATTCTTCAGCAATCAGCCTGCTTTATGGTCCAACTCGCTCATCTGCACATGACTACTGGAAAAGCCATAGTTTTGATTATATGGACCTTTGTTGTCAAAGTGATGTCTCTACTTTTTAATACACTGTCTAGGTTTGTCATAGCTTTCCTTCCAAGGAACAAGCATCTTTTAATTTCATGGCTGCAGTCATGTGGATCACAGTCCACAGTGATTTTGGAGCCCAAGAAGATAAAATCTGCCACTGTTTCCATTTAATCCCCATCTATTTGCCATGAAGTGATGGAACCAGATGCCATGATCCTAGTTTTTTGAATGTTGAATTTTAAGCCAGCTCTTTCACCTTCATCAAGCAAGAGGCTCTTTAGTTCCTTTCTGCCATTAGTGTGGTGTCATCTGCATATCTGAGGTTGTTGATATTTCTCCTGGCAATCTTGATTCCAGCTTGTGCTTCATCCAGCCCAGCATTTCACATGATATACTCTGCATATAAGTGAAATAAGCAGGTTGACAATAAACAGCCTTGACATACTCCTTTCCTAATCTGGAATCAGTTTGTTGTTCCATGTCCAGTTCTAACTGTTGCTTCTTGACCCACATACAGGTTTTTCAGGAGGCCAGTAAGGTGGTCTGGTATTCTCATCTCTCTTAAGACTCTTCCACAGTTTAATGTGTTCCACATAGTCAAAGACTTACGTGTAGTCAGTGAAGCAGAAGTAGATATTTTTCTAGAATTCCCTTGCTTTCTCTATGATCTAGTGATGTTGGCAATTTGATCTCTGGTTCCTCTGCCTTTTCTAAATCCAGCTTGTACATCTGGAAGTTCTTGCTTCACTGAGCCTAAAGCTAGCTTGAAGGATTTTAAGCATAACCTTACTAGCATGCAAAATGAGCACAATTGTGCCATAGTTTGAACATTCTTTGGCACTGCCCTTCCTTGAGATTGGAATGAAAACTAACCTTGTCCAGTCCTGTGGCCACAGCTGAGTTTTCCAAATTTGCTGACATATTGAGTGCAGTTCTTTAATAGCATCATCTTTTTGGATTTTAAATAGCTCAACTGGGTTACCCCTGATATATTACAAAACTTGCAGTTTATACCATGTTTTCATTTGGAGCTTCCCTGGTAGCTCAGCTGGTAAACCACCAGCAATGCAAGAAACCCTGGTTCAATTCCTGAGTCAGGAAGATCCCCTAGAGAAGGGATAGGCTACCCACTCCAGTATTCTTGGGTTTCTCGGGTGGCTCAGCTAGTAAAGAATCCACCTGCAATGTAGGAGACCTGGGTTTGATCCTTGAGTTGGGAAGATCCCCTGAAGAAGGGAAAGGCTACCCACTCCGATATTCTGGCCTGGAGAAATACATGGACTATATAGTCCATGAGTGGCAAAGAGTTGGACAGGACTAAGCGACTTTCACTCACTTCATTTGATCCTTCCTAAAATAGAGTGCTTTGTTTTGTTACCATTTTATTGGTGAGGAAGCTTTGTCTCAGAGAGGTGGTCACTTGCCCAAGACAGTGCATGCAACTAGTGGAGCCAAAGCTTGGTCCTGGTCATCTTACTCTAATCGCCCCATTCTTAGGGTGACCAGGAATTGCCCCATTCCTGGTCATCTTACTCTAATCGCCCCATTCTTAGGATGACCAGGAATTGCCCCATTCCTGGTCATCTTACTCTAATCGCCCCATTCTTAGGGTGACCAGGAATCGCCCCATTCCTGGTCATCTTACTCTAATCGCCCCATTCTTAGGGTGACCAGGAATCGCCCCATTCCTGGTCATCTTACTCTAATCGCCCCATTCTTAGGGTGACCAGGAATCGCTCCATTCCTGGTCATCTTACTCTAATCGCCCCATTCTTAGGGTGACCAGGAATCGCCCCATTCCTGGTCATCTTACTCTAATCGCCCCAGCAGAGTAACAACACCCCCAATGTTACTCTGCTTATTTCACCAGAAGTGTGTGCATGAATTTCTTCCCAGGTTTACTTCTGTAACTCTGACTGCCAATTCCTTCGCTTTAGCTGTCTATTGAACTTCCCTATTTGTTTGTCTTCCTTGAAACTTAACAGAATTGAAAGCAACATATAATCGCCCTGTTATCCCTCCAGATTCCTCTTATAAGGAGCATCACTAGTCTTTTGCTTCTTTGTTTGTGTTTGTTTTTTCTCTGAGTTTGAGTCTTCATTCTTCTTTGTTCAAGCATTATCAAAACTAACTAGGAAGAGGGGATATATGTAAATATACAGCTGATTCATTTTGCCTCTACAGCAGAAACTAAAATAACATTGTAAAGCAACTTTACGCCAATAAAAAATAATTAAAAAAAAAAAACCTACCTAAGGTTTTTAGAGAAAGCATTTGTTTATTAATGGGATTTTTATAGAATATTTTTTGTTTGTTTTTAAAAAAATATTTTATGTCTTAGAAAACACACAAGATAGAATGTTAAAACATCAACACTCAGCTTCAACAGTCATCAGTATTTTGCCAATTTTATTCCATTTATCACCCCCACAATTTTTTTTGGGGGGGGGCAACTGGAGTATTTTAAATTTCAGGCCTCATATCACTTCATTCATAAATACTTTAATTGGTATCTCTAAAAAATAAGCAGTTTTTTAAAAAATCACAATATATTATCAAGCCAAAGTTAGGAATAATTCCTTAATATTCAAAACTGAACTTCTTTCAGATTTTTTCAGTTGCCATTGTCTGTTCTGTTTTTTTTTTTTTTTCTTTTTTTTTCTTACATGCATTCCCAAACATGAACCCCCCTCCCACCTCCCTCCCCATAACATCTTTCTGGGTCATCCCCATGCACCAGCCCCAAGCATGCTGCATCCTGCGTCAGACATAGACTGGCGATTCAATTCACATGATAGTATACATGTTAGAATGTCATTCTCCCAAATGTTCTGTTTTATTAAAGTTTATCTAAAATTGGTTTTACTTTTCACATAAATTTTTAGAATACTTCACAGTGGAGCCAGCTGAGCTGGAAATTTTCTTTTGAGTTCTTTTTTTTTTCACTTGGTAAGATTTAGGGGGCATGAAGATGAGGAATACACAACTCTGAAAACAGGTCTAGAACATTACTCTAGCAGGTGTGTGTATAGTAGACTGAAGCTGGGAGAGTGGACATGAAGATGAGCTAAGAGTAATCAGTTTAGCTGCTACTGCCACCACACTGTGAAAAAGGGAGTAGTGAGTTCTAAGAAATGTTAAAAGGACTAGTCCTTTCTTAAAGCTCACTATTCCCTTTTTAAACAATTACTCTTAGCTCATCATCTTCATGTCCATTCTCCCAACTTCAGTCCACTATACACACACCTGCTAGAATAGCATTCCTCTAAATGTTATTTTTAGTTTTGTTCAACAAATAAAAGTGATTCAGCATTGCCTAACATATAAAAATTAACTCTCCAGACCTGTTTTCAGAGTTGTATTTTTCTCAACCTTATTTCCCCTTAATCTTACAGTGTCTGCTCCTGCCAATATAATTTTTTCACTGGCCCTAAAAGTTAAATTGTTTATTTCTATGCCTTTGCACAAACTATCCCTTCGGTTTTGGAAGGTCTCTCCCTGGTGGTTCCATATAACTATGCTATTCTTAAAAATCTAGCCCTAAAACTATCCTCAGAAGCTTTTGGGAGTTAGCCCCCCCCTGCATCTCATCTGTAGTCTGTCATTGTGCAGACAGACACACAATACTCATTTCTGCTGTTCCGCAGTGAATGTGCTTTTCTCTTGTTTTGTCAATACTGGTGTTGGGGTTGGTTTGTTCAAGTGTAAGTTATTTGAAGACAGGAAATATATTTCTCTATTTATTTTTTTTAGATATTTCTCCAGAGTTCTCATTACAGTGTTCTCCTATAGAGTAGGTGCTCAGTTAAAATTGATTGATGAGGTCATTGTACATATAGAATAATATAAAATTGATTGAAGAGGTTATATTGTATAAGAGCATATGACATTGGCTCGTTGCCTTGTTTCCAGGTCTCTGCTAAAACTGACTTTTCTCTGTTCCCCTCTTTCTGTTTGTACCTTGCAGCACTGATGCAGGTGACAGCCCTGTTGGCACCACCACAGCCACCAACCTGGAGCAGCCTCAGGTTATTCCCTCCCAAGGTGACCTTCTGGGGGATCTTTTAAACCTTGACCTTGGTCCCCCAGTCAATGTGCCGCAGGTGTCTTCCATGCAGATGGGAGCAGTGGATCTCTTGGGAGGAGGACTAGATAGTCTGGTAAGCATCTTACTTCTTTCTTGTAGTTCTTTTAAATTCTTTTTGTTTTTAAATTTTGGGAGTTATTTTTAATTCTTGATATGCTGAAGAACGTTAAATCTTTCCCCTTTTTAGAGCTAGATGACAAGCAGAGCAATGTCCTTTGATAAAGGACAGGATTATGTCTCCAGAGAATTAAATGATACTGTATGGGGTGTGTTTGCATGTATACAGGATTATTTTGTTGTCCTGCCTTTAAATAGAACTTTTGGTGTTTAACCAACCTAGTTGCCTTTCCAGAGCTTATAATTGCTCCTGCTGCTTAACTCTGGATAGCCGCTGTAATTCCCCTTTTGACCTGAACATCATTTAAATGATCTCATAGTGATCATCCTGCTTTGAGGCTTTCAAGCTTTTGCCTTTTTTTTATTTCAATAGTTTATTGGCTTATACCTTATCTGATTCTGAAAGATTCTGAGGCAGACATTTGAGCCATTTGTGGTTGTTTTTTTTTTCTAATATATCTTTCTTACAGTTGGAAAGTGCTTCTTGATTGGTTGTTCTTTCCTCTTCTCCATCCACATCTCCCACTCCACACTGCCATACTTCCAATTTAATTAGCTTCCAGGATTCTAATACTAAAAGGCTCAAAGTCCAAAGTGTCTGTGAGTATGTGCCAATTAGTTACTGTTGCCATGCAGGATACATGAGAATATTAAGGATGACCTTCCATCTGGGTAGAGAGGCAGGCCAGAGAAATAAGAGGTCTTATCACATGGCTCCCTACAAATTAGATACTTAAGTGTGATGGAATTAAGAGAAGCTTTTTTAGCAGGACACTTGCAAATAAGATGTTTGTCAACCTGGTGACTATATATATGCCCAACTGATTTATTTCCCAGCATTAGAAATTGAAAGTCAGTGCCTTAGATACAAAAATATGTCCTCAGAGATTATATAAACAAAACAACCTTCCTTTCTGCTTCATGCACTGGCATTTTCTCTTCTACTTTATGAACAGTGTTATTATGTCTGGGATTTATACCAGCCAGTACAGATGCATTAACTTTCGACTGACAGAGAGTCTAAGGAGATAGGGTTACTATCATATCTCTATGGATGATACATTTTACTAATGGAAATCACTGCTTCCAGGGTCTATATACTGACCAAGCTCTGGACTGTAGCTAATGGTGACACAGATGAGCATTCCTTTTGTCTTTCTTGGGAATATAAGCATTGCTTTTCATATTCAGATCTCTTTAATGAACAGAGTTGACTGAATGGCTTCCTCACGTGATAATTCTGCATTGCTCTATAGCCTCCTTTCTAGACTCAGGAGACTGACAAATGAATACTGAAATATTCATGCAGACTCCCAGAAATCCTTTCTAAACATTGAAACAGCTCTTCGTATTCTGTTGACGGATGAACGACAAGTTAAATGTTAAATCCTCCTCACGTTTATGCCTGAACAACCCTGCTTATTTCTCTAGAAGTTTACAACATGGTGGACTCATTGAACCTAAGAAGACAAATTAAATTCGAAGGATAGAGGGGAGAAAGAGGCTCTGTATTTAGATGATGCCTGGCCCAGGATTCTGTCCTCTTGTTTCTTGACCCACTTTAGCATGGAAGGAAAGAGAATATTATTTCCATTTGGCTTAGTATCTTAACTCTTTTTATCTTAGCTCTTGCTGGTCTTTAACACCTGTGAGTTTTTTCTTTATATTTTATGCAGCCAGTCCAGTCATCTGTTAGAATTCTGGAAAGTTTACATCAGGAAGAAAATTGATTAGAACTTTCTTAGATTGTAGTAGACTAAGTCACATGTGGGCTTTTTCTTGTTTGTTTTGCAAAAGATATTCTCTTTGGGGCAGAGAATAAACTGTTTTATAATTGGATGTCTAAATATTATATAGGGGTTGCTGTGTAAGCCCAGTAATGTTCCTGTAACTCTAAATTTTAGCTTATTCTGATTTTGAGATTTAAAATGGCATGCTTGGTGTTACAGCCCCAGAAAGTGTTTACATGCAGGTTTCTTCAGCTTCTTCTGTGATACAGATATATCCCAGAAATCAGAATGAGGAGGAAAGGCCTTCTTTTTGCTTTGGATCTGTCTGCAGTTAAATATATATTCATTCAAAGAACCAAGATTCCTTTTAAGAGAACATCACAAGGAAGAGACCTAAATCTGGTTGTGTGAAAGATGAGTTTCTGTGGCAGCAGTAGTCTGTGCCATTTTTAAAAAGCTTTTATTGTTCTTGTGTAAATTATCTAATTGAAAGATGAAAATAGTTCTCAGGGTTTTTATTTAATCTATATAGATAGTGCTGTTTCTTGAATGAATCCTTACCTTTTAACAGTGCTCCTCAAATTAATGTGTACATACATCAAATGGAGATCTTGAACAAGACAATTGTTGTTGGTCTGGGGTATGACCTAGGAGTCTTCTTTTCTAACAAACACCTATGTCTGCGGACGACATTTTGCATCGTAAAGACATGGAATATCTGTAATCACTGTGAACCACTTCACTTTGGTGTTGGAATAGCTATTGATAAACCTCTGTGCCTTTTTCTCCTGACTTCAGTAGTAAACACATTCCTGGAAAGATGGCTCCTACTCTGCCTCACATTGAGGGAGGGCATGAAACTCTTTAAATTATTTTGTTAAAAGTCTGTCTTTTATTCTCTAAGAAGAAGAATGTTGCTGGGTATGGTAGAATTTGACCCAGGTCCCCATTTAAAATGTAGCCTGGATCAGAATTATTAATACGTGGTTGTCTGGCAAGCAGCACTCAGGTTACGTCATCAGTTTTCATCTCAGAAAGCCTCTCTGAAAAGTTTCTGCTTGCTTTTATCATTGGTTTCTAACAGAACCTTACCCATAGAGGTCAGTGCTGTGCTGCTAATGAAGCATGGCAGCTACTTACCTTTTATTCCAAGCTTTGTGCTCTCAACTCTAGCTGCATAATTGGTATTTAAAAAATACATATACTGGGAGTGTTTGTACCTAGCTCTAGAACAATTAAACAGAATTTCTGAGAGATAGGACCCTATTGTTGTTAAGTCGCTCAGTCTTGTCTAACTCTTTTGCGACCCCATGGACTGTAGCACACCAGGCTTCCCTGTCCTTGAGCATCTCCCAGAACTTGCTCAAACTCATGTCCCTTGAGTCAGTGATACCATCCAACTATCTCATCCTCTGTTGTCCACTTCTCTTCAATGATGTTTCTTTTTTTTTTGTAATATCCAGGTTATTTTAATTTTGCAGCCAAGACTGAGAGTATTGGGCCAAGTGAAGTTCCAGATGAAGTTAGGTAGAGAGTTTAAAAATTGGTCTTTAAGCCAAGACAGTGATTTCCACAGAATTATATTCTGGTGAGTCTTGGCACCTCCTACAGAACAGTCCTCTCTGAATTTACCTTTCTTCTGTCCCTTCCCACCTCACCCCTTACCCCCAACTCTAGGACATTTTCTTACTGTGATTTGCTGTTAGGTGATCCAGCCTATCAGAAATTGGCCAAAGGTTGAATTTGACCAATTTAGATTTAGGGTTCTTTAACCCTTGCTCATGGTCCATAATTGGAGACTGAAAGTTGTCTTGTATTTTAGATTATCTATCCATTTTCTGTTCCTCTGTCTTAAAACTTGAAATTCACTAGAGGATAGTATTAGTCTTCCATTTTCATATCTTGGTGAACCTCCCATTAGATTTTATTTGCCCTCTTTCATTATCACACTTACAGAATTTTGAGATTTAGTGAATTGTGACTTTTCCAGAGCTGTCATTCAGGAAATACTTGTCAGTCCATTCATTCATTATTGTTATTCATTACAACTTACCTGAAGGCTCTAGCCTTCGTCCATCAATAATAATGACTCATATAATAGCTACTGTTCTTAAACCAGAGTGAGGTAGGTATGTAGCTGTGACATTAAAAAAAACACACACACGTGCACACCATTCCTCCCAAGTGATTCTTAACATGGTGTTTTTTTGTTGTTATTTAGTTTGTTTTCTTGGGTGTTTTTTGGTCTGTTTTTGTTTGGGTTTTTTTTGTTTGTTTGTTTTGAAGGTAGGTCTTTGAAAACCGTTGAGTTTCCCTGGTAGCTCAGCTGGAAAAGAATCCACCTGCAGTGCAGGAGACCTGGGTTCAGTACCTGGGTTGGGAAGATCCCCTGGAGAAGGGAAAGGCTACCCACTCCAGTATTCTGGTCTGGAGAATTCCATGGACTGTATAGTCCATGGGGTTGCATAGAGTCGGACACAATGAGCGACTTTCACTTCACTTTACCTTTGAAAACCATTGATGTATACAGAGCTTCAGATTTTTTAAAATGTTTCTATATCACTGGACTTAAATGAAAATGGATTTCTGATATACTCTTCACTTTCCTCCTTAGTTTTTTCTTGTCCTTTAGCATATTCTCTTTTGCTTAAAACATAGTTTCCTCCTGTTAGTATAAACTTAACTGTTTGCTTGATGTGCAGTGAATTTCAGTTAATGAAACTTACAAGAGTGATCTGTTCTGTGTGTAGAGCAGTGTAGTATACTATTTCAGTGTTGTTGGGGTTTTTGCTTCTTTGTTTTAGAAGCTGTATGGGTGTCTTTTGATGTCCCAGCTACCAAGTCTAAGAAACTGCTCATCCTGGGTAGTGTGGCTTTTCTGACAGTGCAGACCCTTCTGGTTTGGTGTAGTGTGGGAGATGACTTGGCACCCGTGTGTGTAAGCCTTGCATACACGCTATACAGATACAACATGTGCTGGTGAATGTGATATCTCTAAGGAGCACTGAAGTGATAATTGAATCTTGATTATTTGTTTCCATTATTTTCAGACTGTCAGCAAAGACCTTGCTTAACTATGGCCTTTTTTTCATCCAAGGTGCTGTGTGTTACTCTGTTTAGAAAAATAGTGCTATTGTATATCAAGAATGGAAAAGAAACATCATCCAGAATCCCCTTTCTCTATGTTGACAGACGGTTTCCTGCCAGAGAAATGTGCTAGCAGTGTGCCCCGCTAGAACAGAATAGGAGAGAGGAGAAACTGCCTTTTCCAGACTCCAGTGTGTTTTTCAGAACATCCTACCTGTTTCTTACAGATTTTTACCTTTCAGATATTTTAACTGATGCACTATTATAGTAATGATTTTGAGGTTTCTTTAGCCCATGGGAAATCCATGCTACATCTTCATCTCTCTTCCTCTGGAAAAGATTTACTGTGATTTAAGAACTTAAGTTTTAGAGTTGGAAGTGTTGTGGAGAGAGCTTTATAAATTGTAGCCCAGTTTTGCCTGGTAAATTCTTAAGTGGCTTTTTGTAACCACTGTCTCTTTTATCAGTGCATAAGTTTCATGAAGGCTGGCCTCAGGCAGTTTGGGGAATAATTACCAAATACTGAGTGCGGATCTCTGTGCTAGATCTTTTATAATTTCTAACCCTCAAAATAAGTCTGCAGGGTAATTGGTATTGGGTCTCATTTGACAGATAACTGAAGGAAGCATAGCTAGCAAGTCTCAGTCAGGATTTTGAACCCAGGACTTTTTGAAAACTTTAAAGTTTATACACATCTTCATGTCCTGTGGTTCCTGCAGTTTGTTACTGTCATCTTCCATAATAGAGTCCAGTCTCACTTAACTTTGATCTTCTCATACTGGAGTACACAATCTCTGGAGTACACAGGCGAGCATAGGGTGCATCTGAAGCTGCAGGATAAACCTGGTTCATCATCTTGTAGTGTTAAGTTTTACTCTATGGCAAGCAACATAAACACACCATATTAAGGCTTAGAATGTAAAATTGTATGAATGTTTTAAGATAAAACACAAGACTTGCTTGCCCTAGGCCTTTCCATGATATACTTCCTGCTGCTGCTGCTGCTGCTATGTCACCTCGGTCGTGTCCAACTCTGTGCGACCCCATAGACGGGAGCCCACCAGGCTCCCCCGTCCCTGGGATTCTCCGGGCAAGAATACTGGAGTGGGTTGCCATTTCCTTCTCCAGTCTGTGAAAGTGAAGTTGCTCAGTCATGGCCGACTCCTAGCAACCCCATGGACTGCAGCCCACCAGGCTCCTCCATCCATGGGATTTGGTACCCTCTATGTGAATATTCAAAAGCAAAGATATTACTTTGCCGACTAACGTGCATCTGGTCAAGGCTATGGTTTTTCCAGTAGTCATGTATGGATGTGAGAGTTGGACTGTGAAGAAGGCTGAGCGCCGAAGAATTTATGCATTTGAACTGTGGTGTTGGAGAAGACTCTTGAGAGTCCCTTGGACTGCAAGGAGATCCAACCAGTCCATTCTGAAGGAGATCAGCCCTGGGATTTCTTTGGAAGGAATGATGCTAAAGCTGAAGCTCCAGTAGTTTGGCCACCTCATGCGAAGAGTTGACTCATTGGAAAAGACTCTGATGCTGGGAGGGATTGGGGTCAAGAGGAGAAGGGGACGACAGAGGATGAGATGGCTGGATGGCATCAACTCAATGGACGTGAGTCTGAGTGAACTCTGGGAGTTGGTAATGGACAGGGAGGCCTGGCGTGCTGCGATTCATGGGGTCGCAGAGTCAGACACGACCGAGCAACTGAACTGAACTGAACTGAATGTGAATATGAGCTAGCTTACCACTAGGAGGCACTTGAAAGTTTGAGAAAGACAATAAAAATATTCATTAATGAGAAGAGGGATTGGATAAGTTTATACATCTGTCTTCCAGCAAAAGGACTAAGATTGCTTAATCTTACCCTCTTTCAAGTAGAGCCACAAAATCCTGTGTTCCCAGCTATTTGGTGGTGAGCTGTGATATAAAGCAAGTACTTCCAAGGCAATAAAATGATGTGTGGGGCATTCTTGTGATGAAAACTGACAGTCAAAACCACTCAGACAATACATTCAGATTCTAGAAAAAGCTTTGGCTTTGGTTGGGAATAGAGGGGATGGGGTCATTTTCCCCCCTTAATTGGTTCTATTCATACGTTTTGGCAGTGTTGATGGAGATAACGGTGCTCTTGGCAGTTAGTGAAACAATTTTGTCAGCCTTCTATCCATTTTGTGATAATTTTCACCAGTGAAGTGATTGATTTCAAAATTATCTCCCCAAGAAATAATAGTGCTGCTTATATGGTTAGTGAAACATTCAGTCACTCAGTAAATATTTGAGTGCTTATTCTATGTCAGGCTCTATTCTGTGTATTGGGAATATAGTTGTGAACAAGTATATAATCAGGTAATTACTGCAAAGAAAGATGAAACCAGATACAGAGCTGCTCCTGTGGACTTTTACTGCATTGAACGTTGAGTTATATCTGACCTAGAATGACCCAGTAATGGCCATTCTAGGAACTTCTCGTCACATTCTGTCCCCTGTCCCATCTCAGAAAATAATCTGTTTCATCACCCTCTTTTTCTGTTGATATAAGACTTTTTTTTTCCTTCAAGTTAAGGAGTCTTCTGATGATTTTGTATAATCTCAACTCCTTTATGCTATTCCACATCAAGTCTGTTCTGTTCTCATCATGAGTTTGTCTAATAGCTTTGGCACAGTTACAGATTATTTTCACTGGTTCAGTTAGTTATATTTTATGGTGCTTTTCTAAATAGCTTTGTGAAAAATCAAATTAAAATTTGCAGCCTAGCAGCTGAAAACCACACTTTACCTCAGAGATAGTGTGTGCCTACTAAAATCTAAAACTGATAGGAAAAACACAGATTGGTATTTTTGATGCCAGTAAGATTTTGGTATAAGTTTTGTTTGTGATGGGAATCATTGTGTACTATTTTTACATCATTCTATTTTGATTCCTGCCTAACAGAACTATTGGCAAACTATCTGCCCTGAAACATTTCTTAGACTGTCTTCAATTAAATCAGTTCTGGATAGTGTCACATAAGAGGTAGTAATTCCAGAAAGGAGCAAAGAAATGTGTGAGCTTAAGACCTCTACCTCTAATTAAGAGAATGTCTTCAGATGCTCAGACAGCTCCATAGTTTCAGAAGCAGACACAGGTATACTTTAGACTGGTCAGATGCGCCTTGTCGAGGGGGCTAACCCAGATCAGTCTTTGTGAACATTTATGGGGTTTTGTGTTTTGTTTTATTTTCAGTCTACTTGGTGGCCATGTCAAGACTTATCCTTTTCTTAGAGTCTGACAGACTTGTTGCCTTACAGAACCTCAGTCTTGAATTCTTTTTTTGTACTTCTGCTATTAAAGCATGTTGCCATTGGATGAAGGAATTTCCTTTTGGTATGCAAACTCAGCTCTCAAACTTTTGACTCAACCAGGTTCTGCAGCAGAACTCATGTATCCATGCTGAAATCTCTTTAGCCCATAAATTAAAATAAGTCACCATGAAATCACTGCTTTGCATCCAATTACTGAATGAACAGTGAAGCAATACATTATTATGTAGTTCAACATGAACTGAGCTGTTTCAGCACTAATTCAGACATGCTGAAGCACCCCACTCTTTGGCAGTAGCCAATGTTAGTGTTACTGTTAATGTGCCATTTAATGTGATTTAGATTAGAGGCTGGGGAAGCTTTACCACTGGCAGAAATTTTAGACGTAGGTATCAACTAGGGACCTTTAGGAAAATTCTGTTTAATTTGCACCATTTAAAATATTCTTTTCTTGAAATTATCACCCCTCCTTTCTTCATCTTCCTGTATACTGATTTAGTTGGTTTATAAAAAAATGTTAGTTGCTCAGTCATGTTCGATTCTTTGCGACCCTGTAGACTGTAGCTCGCCAGGCTCCTCTGTCCATGGAATCCTCCAGGCAAGAACGCGAGTGGGTAGCCATTCCCTTCTCCAGGGGATCTTCCCGAACCAGGGATCAAACCTGGGCCTCCTTCACTGCAGGCAAATTCTTTACTGCGTGATCCACCAAGGAAGCAAGTTGACATTACTTCCTTCATGGAGAAAATAGCAGCCTCATTAAGGCAATCCTGGGAATAATGGGAAAGAGCTCCTAAAGACCACTTAAAACATATACAGCATTTGAGATTAAAGTCATAGCTTACTTTTCACTCACCTCCCCTAGTTCAGTGGATAACAGATATCACTAAATTTTTACAAGTGCAGTTTGATTGATTTTGTACCTGACCTGATTAGAAAGTATTACCAAACAGATGAATCTCATCTGACTCGGGGTAATACCAGCAACTGAACTGAAACATTAGTGGCTGGTTCAGGCTAACATGACAACAACATTGCTTTGTTTAGTTCGACTTCTAGCCTTCCTGCCCCACCCCTGCCCACCCCCAGCTAATACCTGCCTCAACCTGCCTGTCACTGTGGATGGGAGAGGCCCTCGCTCCTGTCCTAACTGACAGCTCCTGTTACTCTTGTCTGTCCCTGTGCTGTCCCCTGTGTCATATTTTCAGAGGAAGATGACAGCCTCTCAGAAACTTTTCACTGAAAAGGAAGGCTGCCAAATGAAGTCTGAATAAGCTATAGTTCTGCTAGTTAGAAAGCATACTGAAATTGTCCTTTACTTGTGCTCTCTGGACATAGCCCAGTTATGTGAACCTTTTTATTTCTGGCTATGTGTCTCTAATACCCCTTGCATTCTCTCTCTGTAAGATCAGAGATCTTGAGTCTGGGTTGCAGCTCAGGTGTATCTGATCAGCTGAATATACATGGAGAGTGTCAGAATTGCTTTTCAGTTTCTCTTACATGGTTTTGAATAAAATTGACAAGCAGCATGGGGGGCGGGGGAGGGTACATTTAGATCCTGTCCAGCTAAGATAATACTCATATAATGCTCAAATATAATAATGAAATCTAAGAAAGTAAGGGCTATTAAATGGGCTTTTTTTCCCTTTGGAAAGAACACTGCTAGTGAGTGCCTTTTCTCAATACCTTTTATTGAATTTAGCATCTTTGATACTATTGCTGTTTCTCTTCCAGTGTGTTTTTTTCTTGCCATCAAGTCCCAACTAGGTCCATAAAGAATTCCATCTCTTTCAAACTTGAGTTGTGAGATAGCCCAGAAGGGAGGATAATGGCTGTGGGGAGAATGTGTAAGCCCATCAGAAAGTCATAAAACCAGATCAAAACCAGCACTGGGACAAATGAGACATTCTGCATCATTGCCTTCCTTAGAAAGGGCTTTTCTTTCTGCTCAAGTTCTAGCTTCCTTTTCAATTTAGGAGATAGCTCCAAAGTAATTTCTAAACTGATAACTCTTGTCTGACTCCAGATAATAGTTAGTTCTCTAAGGCAGTGGTTTTCAACCTTGTCTGTGCATTGGAATCACTAGGGCAACTTTTTAAAATTCTGATGCCCAGGCTATACCTCAGAACAATTAAATCACTATGACTGGAACTGAGACTCGGGCATCAGTGGTTTTAAAAGTCTGCTTACCCCGATGTACTGCAGCCCATGGGATCACAAAGAATCAGACATGACTTAGCAGCTGAACAACAACTCCCCACACTATACACACAAAGGTGGTTGATTCCACTTTGTTTTTAAGGTTGAAAGCCATAGTTATTAGAACAAAATTGAGATAGTTATTAATACTCTTAGAAAGTTTGAATCTTACTCTAAGAAACCTCCAAGTTTCATAAGGAGAAATTGAAAACTAAAGACCTCCCATAAGCAGCTTGCTTTTGCAAAATTTGTTTTCCATGGCTTCTTTCTTTCTTTTTACACCTATCTGCCCTGTGCCCCAGTCTGCTTAGACTGCTCTTTCTTCTTGATCATGCTTTTATTCCTACTTTTTTAACCTTTGTACATTCTGAGAAATAGCCTCTCCCATTTTTGCTTTCTGTAGTTTCACAAACATCTTTTCATTATCCTTCAGCCGAAAGGAGGCTCTTCTCTCTAGAACTCTGCTTTTTTGGGGTTAGCATGTTCTGTATGGTTTTGCATTCGTGTTTTATTTTCCGGCTAGTTTGCAAAGCCTAGATCTGGTTCGTCTGTGTATTCCCCCCATCACCTGGCATCTTTACAGTCCCCATTGTACCTTTTCTCTAACAAACGTTATGTAAGTGTGTGTTTGAATAAAAGGGCTCTCGTCCTCTGGATGTGGGCTCTTCCAGGAACAGGGAGAAGGCAGATGTGTAATGCCCTTTCTGTTTGCCACCACGTTTCCAGTTACTCAGAGTCTTGGTTGTGATGACCTTTTCATCTGTCTGTGTCTGTGATTTCTCGTCCCAGGTCCAACCATTACATAGTCTTCAGAAACCAAATTTTGAAAGTGTGGACTCTGAAGTTTGGAGTGCTCCGTAGCTTAGTGCAGAGCAAGCTTACTTGTGCCAGTTAGGCAGCACCTGCCTGGGTGGGGTTTTTTTTTTAATTTTTTTCCCTGCTATGATGGAAACAGAATGTCATAAGTCCCATTATTTTTCAATATATATATTATTTTTGAGATTTGACAACTCAGTTTAATGTATCTGTTCACTGAGAAGATAATGAATCCTCTGTCTCAAATCCTGACGATAGTACAGTTGTTTTTTTTTTTTTTAACACATCCATAGCATCGAGCTCTCCAAGTTTCTATCACTAAATGATAATAAAGGAAACTGTTTTGTAAAGCAGACAAGGCATTTGGTGATTCAGAGATGAATTTTAGATACCCAGTGAGAACTAGGGAAGCAGCAGTGTGAAATTGTAACACAGAAAAAGTGGCGTTGGCCTTTTCAACAGCACCATTAGTTTCGTATATGTGTGTTTTATGTTTCTTCACGCTAGCTGTTTTCAGCTTCAGTTCTTTTAAATACTTTTGTCCTGAAATTCAGGGTGAATTATATCAGAGCCCTGGCGGGGTTGGGGGGGCGGTGGGGCAGAGCTAAGACCATGTGGAATTATTTTCCTGTCACCAAGCTAATTACATTAATCTAATTCTTTAGTAGCTAATCCTTTTAAATAATCTACTTCAGAGAAATCACAGCATTTCTCCTTAATTGTACTGGCTGTGAGAGAGTTGAAAAATGGCAAGCCTTCCCACTTCCTCCCCAGGTAGGCTATCCTCCTAACCCAGCTGTTTGCTTTCTTAGCAGAGTTCTAAACTGAAAATCCCTCTGGTTCCAGCTGTAATTTTTGGAGCTTGAAATTGCAATTCACTACTGGTTTGGCCCCCACTTTCTCAGTGAGGCAGCAAGTTTTGTAGTTCAAAGCACATTTTCATTATTTTCTTTTTTCCCCCTCAAATTTCCTTTTAAAAAATAAAACATATCCAAAACATTACTACCTGGAGATAGAGCTTCTTGGAATATGTAAATTCTTTAAATGCTGTTTGGGTTTGTGTCTGTGTACCCCAGTGGAAAGATTGGATCTGAAACATCCCTGAGGTGTCTCAGCTCCATCTTCTTTCCAAGTTTTCTCACAACTTCCGCACATCGTCATGTTCCCTAGTTAGTTCCCCTAGGATGTATTTCTTTGTAATCTAGAATTTCTTTAGACTTTGGGAGTCAACTTGAATAGTATGTGTTCCCCGCAAACTTGGTAGAGCAATTTGCACATTCTGTTTGGGCATCTAGTACTTAGCTAAATGAACTCTACCTTTCTCTCCTCTCTCTCCTTCTCTCTTTCAGCTTGGCAGTGACCTTGGCGGGGGCATTGGAGGAAGTCCGGCAGTAAGTGCCATCAGTTTTTTTCACCATGGGATGCGCTGCCCCCATTTGATGCCTTTCCTATGCGCACCTTCTCAGACCAGCCACCGCTGCTATCTAGCCCTGTACACCAGAACCTCTATAGCAGTGTTAAGAAGAGTAGATAGTAGTATAGGGTTACTTGGAATCTTTGGAACCATACACCACATGTGCTGTAGGGGTGTCTTTAGGGATTGGCGCTCTGGTGTCTACAGAGTTCTTTGTCTTCCTGATGGTAAAGAGCCAGAGGAAATGGAACCTCCCATCTTGATGAGAGAATACCCTTATTCTTTTCTGTCATCTAGAAAGAGCTTGAGAGACAGCTGGACTCCAAGTGAGACTCTCCTCGTAAAAGAATTGGGGAGTATGAGTATCTGTCTCCCCCAGGAGAGTTTCCTGGGGATACTATAGGCCTTTTGCACAGAATCATGGAAGCTAAAATTGGAAAAAAATAGAAAAAACCTTGGGTTACTGTGTTCCTGATCCTGCTGATTACTCTCTTAATAGAACGTCTAAAGGGTGTGTGTATCTTTTCAATGATGAAAAAATAACCATGATGATTTAAAGGACAAAGAATATATGAATTAAACTCCTAAGAATATTGTAATTATGGTGTGTTCTTATTTATTTACCAGTAACTATTAAAATAGATTGCAACATTTTAAGGACGATTAATCTGTTCTTCCTGATCTCCCTGCTCCCCTTCCCTTTCATTCCCTGCAGGTGGGACAGTCCTTCATCCCATCATCAGTGCCTGCAACCTTTGCTCCCTCCCCTACTCCTGCTGTGGTCAGCAGTGGTCTGAATGACCTGTTTGAACTCTCCACGGGGATAGGCATGGCACCTGGTGGATATGTGGCTCCTAAGGCTGTAAGTAACACAACACTTTCTTAGTGGACAGGACCTGAATTATTTCATGTTTAACATTTGCATTACTCCCACTGATAATAAGTTCAAGGTTGGGGCCCTTGTTCTAGAGAATTTACGAGGAAGATGAATCGTGGCCTCAAACCTAGCAATAAAAAGCACCATAGCACCCTTATTAACCATTTTTATAATTAGACTTAAAATTGGAAATGTTAAGCGTTTACGTTTTGTTCTCTAGTTTAGAAATATTGCCTTGCTTATCAGCACTGAAATCAGTCGAGTGCTTTGAGCTGTGTATCAGTTCAGAGAGGGAAGGACGTAACATTTTACTTCGTATTCCTTCTGCTCCCCTTTCCGCTGGAATTGCATGTGGATTCTAGAGTGCCATTGCTCAGACTTGGTTTTCATGCATCTTAGGGCACCTTTTTAGAGTTTTGGTTTAGGTTAGTGTCGTTGATATCTTTCTAGTCTCAGCCTCTCTTGATGTCATGCTCAAAAGGAAATTCAGAAGACGAAGGGGAAACTCCTGTAAATGAAGCTTATTTCAGCACCTTAACTGCCTAACGAAGTGAAATCTTAATTTCATCCTTATTTACTCAAAAACAGCAGTGAGATGAGTCCTGCCTGATTTCATTGGGCTTTGTGCTGTATTTTAGGTCTGGCTGCCTGCAGTAAAGGCTAAAGGCCTGGAGATTTCAGGAACATTTACTCACCGCCAAGGGCACATCTATATGGAAATGAACTTCACCAACAAAGCTCTGCAGCACATGACAGACTTTGCAATTCAGTTTAACAAGAATAGGTAAGAAATCTGAGTTCCCCAGCTTAATCCTGAGACCAGCAGTGTACTTTGTGTCTAGCAAGTGAGTGTTCCGTTTAGCAGTGGGTAACAACTCTTGTGTTGGCAGATGCTCAGTGTAGACTGAGCAAAGGCTCTTGTGTATCTCTTCAGTGGCCAGCTGTAACTCTGGAAGCCCTAGGGAGCTCTGCCGGGAAGGTGGTCCCTGTGGAGTAAGGAAACCAGGACTGACTTAACTGCTGTAAAGGATTCTAGAACTAGTATGTCTTTATTAACACAAGTTTACCAAAAAAAAAATGCTTTTAGTTGAAATCCATTTATACAGTTAATAATAATTGTTTTGCATCTGAGTGCCAGACATTTCTAGGTGCTAAAGCTAGAGTGATGAAACAAACAAATGTATGTCTTAAATATGTGCCCAGTGTTTGTAACTTGGGCTTCCCTGGTGGCTCAGCTGGTAAATAATCCTCCTGCAATGCGGGAAACCTGGGTTCGATCCCTGGAGAAGGAAAAGGCTACCCACTCCAGTATTCTGGCCTCGAGAATTCCATGGACTGTATAAACTTTTGTTTGACTGTCCAAGTCCAGTGATTTTTCTAGGATATTCCCAGTGTTGACCAGTGTTAGTCAGTTTTTCTTGGAATAAGGTGTGCCCTTTCAGTGTGTGTCTAGAGCCCACATTTTGGTGAGAAAAATGAATGGACTTTGGCTGCTGTAAAGAATATGGAAGACAGTCTACCTGTTAACTGAATAATCACATGCAGGCAGGCAGTTTGCTTTTAGCAGTGAACTCTGCCGTAATAGGGAAGAGAGTTAACGATAGCTGAGAGCTTATTCTCCTTTCCACCTGCTTGTCTCCTTTTCCTTTCATTTTGGTCAGTTGTCATTTTGTCATTTCTACATTTTATTCTTTCACTTTTATCCTCATCTTTGTTTCTTCTTGAGTTTGTGCTTGCTGCCAGTCCTTTTATTTACATTTCCATGATCATTTCTTGTATGTCTTCTAGTAGGTTCCTCAACAAGGCCTCAGCAATCCTTGGATTCTTACATGGTCAAAATCATGACTTACATGCTTGAAAATTCTTGACTCAAGATCTTTGTTTTACTTCAGAGTTGTTTGTCATTTAATATTCCTGAGGAAAAGTTCATTGCCAGCATGGTTTTTCCCTGTATGTATAAGTAATTTGATCATTTTGTTTGTCCAAAGTTTTGAAGTCCAGTAATTTTTCTAGGATACTCCCTGTGTTGATCAATGTTAGTCAGTTTTTCCTGGAATAAGGTGTGCCCTTTCAGTGTGTACCTTGAAGTCCTGTAGCTCTGGGAGGTTTTCAGGGTTTATGTGTTTAACCTTTTGTACTGTTCCGTTGTTTATATTTTCTTCTTTGGAGAATTATGTATTTATTGACTTTGTCTGTTATATGTACTATTTTTCTCCCTAATATTTTCTTATCTATAAATATTAGAATATGTATCTCATGACCTTTTTTTAACCCATAACCACAGCACCATTATTAAACTCAAAAATTCTTTAATATTATCTAGTTCTTTAATATCATTAATATTATTAAGCTCTTTAACATCATTAGCAGATTATTGCAGTTCTCTATTGTTGTTGTACAGCTTGTTTTATCTGAACAGGATCCCATTGGTCTCCATACATACTAATTAATTGATATGTGTCTTGAATCTCTTTTAACCTCCTCTCTCTTCCTTTTAACCTCCTCCTCTCTCTCCCTTGAAATTTATTTGTAGAAGAAATTAGATGTTTTATCTGTAGAGTTTCCCACAGTCTAGATTTTGCTGATTATATGTAAATTGGTCTACAGGCCTAATTAGATTTAGACTTGATCTTCTGACTGGAGTGCTTCATGAGTAGTGGTGATCTTTCTCTTCATTTCTGTTTTATTTGCTTTTTTAAATTTGATTCTCTGTGTCTGTTACTGTTTTTACTATGATATCTCTTCTCGTGTTCTTTGTAGCTCTGTCTTTGCCAATATAATCATACCTTTTCTATGTTTTATAAATGAAATGACATAGTGTGGAGTCTTTTGCATTAGATTTCTTTCACTTAGCATAATACTTCGAGGTGTTTCACTAGTCTGTTTATTGTTGAGTAGTATCCAATGATGCTTGTAGCACGATTTGTTTACCCTTTTCACCAGTTGGTAGAAGTAGGGATTGTTTCCAGTTTTATCTTTCATGGCTAAAGCACCTATGAATATTCATGTACAAGTCTTTGTGTGGAACTGTATTTTCATTTTTTCTGGGTAAATACCTAGCAGTGGTATTGCTGGGCCATGTGGTAAGTGTGGATGTTCCGAATCCCATGTTCTCACCAGTGCTAGCCATTCTTGTAGATGGATAGTAATATCTCTCTACTAACTAACAATACTGAGCATTTTTTTCATAATCTTGTTGACTAATCTTATATCTTCTTTGGAGAAGTATCTTCTCACATCATTCCTTTTTCTTTTTTAAAAAAATTATTTGTCCTATTATCAAGTAGTAAAGTTTTTTATATTTTCTAGCTATAAGTACTTTTCAGATATGCCGTGGAAATAATCTTCCCCCAGTCTGTAGCTTACTTGTACTCTCTTAGTGTTTTTCAAGGAACAGGTTTTTTGTTTAAACACAGTTTATTTTACAATTTTTTCCTTTTTAAGTCTTTTGCTTTTTGTGTTCTGTTTATCAAATCTTTACCTGACCTACAGTTATTAATACAATTAAAAAAATTTTAATGGAAATGGCAGTCAATAAAGCTCTTATGTTTGCCTTTATAATTCATTTTGAGATAATTTTGGTGTGATAATATGGTGTAATGTGCAGTGTCCAGTTGTGTCCGACTCTTCATGGCCCCATGGATTGTAGCCCACCAGGCTTCTGTGTGTGTGGAATTTTCTAGGCAAGAGTACTGGAGTAGGTTGCCATGCTCTCCTTCAAGGGATCCGGAAATCCTCATCTCTTGAATTGGCAGGTGGATTCTTTACCATTAGCGCCACCTGGGAAGCCCAGTATGGTGTAAAGTAAGAGTCAAAGCAAAGTCTTGCTGTAGTAAATCTTGAAGTCATATAGTATAAACCCTCCAACTATGTTCTTTTTCAAAAATTGTTTTGGGCAATTCTAGGTCTTTTTTCTGCTTGGATTTTGATGGAAGGTATAGAGAATATATAGATCAGTTAGGGGAAGAACTGACAACAAACAATACTAAGTCTTCCAATCTATCAGCATAGCGTATCTCTCCATTTATGTAAGACATCTTTAACTTCCCTCTACAGTCTTTTATAATTTTTCATGTATAGATCTTACACATCTTATGTTGTATTTAAGTGTTTCGTAGTTTTGATGTTTACAGTAAGTAGCATGTTTTAACTTTTGGTTGCTAGTTTATAGAAATACAGTTGATTTTTGTATATTGAACTTGTATCTTGCAACTTCAATAAACTTACTTACTAGTTCTGGTAGCCTTTTTTAAAGATTCCCTATGGTGTTCCACATAGATCAATCATGAGATCAAGATCAAAAGGGCAGAATAGTTTTTGACCTATAAATGTTAATACCAAAATGATTTGATATGTCTACTCAAAATCATTTATTACATTTGGGACTCTAAAGTATAGTTTATCTAGGAAAAGGAAAATGTTTCTCCTGCTGTTCTGAAATTGATACTGCTTAAAAAACTCTAGTTACTTTACATTATAATCTCATCTTTCTTCCTGAGGCTAATTAGAGCATAAGTTCAATGTAAATTTGTATCATTAAGCTGTTCATTTGTTATACCTGTGGCCCAACTTTTCCCTTTCGGTCTTCCTTCATACATTTTTGTTTTTATGTGACTTCTAACTCAGGCTTTTCCTAGCTCTTTACTGTTTTATATTATTATCATGCAGGCTTCTGTGAGAAGTCTAACTGTAGTGGATATTCACTTCCTGCCTTAGGCTAAGAAAGTGGCCAGGTTTGAGTCTGCAGTGTGTCTTTCGTCCTTTGGAGTACTGTTCTGAATGTTTAAACCAGTCAATTCTGCTTTACTTAGAGTGGCTTTTTCCCAATGATTGTATCCTATGTAAGTAAACAAAGAAAAAAGAAAGTGAGTTACCGTAAATCATCCTCTGGGCTGACTGGGCAGGCTGTCAAGCTAGTGAAATAGTAGTAGTGTACTTTGCAGGGTGGGTATTCTCCCAAGGATTATCTAAAGACAGATGTATAAAAAAAGATGCTTATCAAATCTGCCCCTCTAGTGGCATGATAAACATAAAACTTTAGAATCAGGGCATTAGCTAACCAGTTCTCTGCTGCTGAATGTTTTCTCCTTCCTCTAATCTATTTCATGGAAAACAGAGGTTATGTGGTTTCCTTGTATAAAAAGCCATGGAAACCTAAAGATGTGTCTAAATCCTGCCTCCTAATAACCTCTAGGACTTCTTCACCCTCTCTTCTAGCTTTGGTGTCATCCCCAGCACTCCTCTGGCCATCCATACACCACTGATGCCAAACCAGAGCATCGATGTCTCCCTGCCCCTCAACACCTTGGGCCCTGTCATGAAGATGGAGCCTCTGAACAACCTACAGGTTAGACTCTTACTTCAGTCTGGGTGTACAGGTTGATATCTTGCCAATTTTATTTTATTTATATGTAAAGCAACTCCTCTCATATTAGATTTAGTCATGGAATAGGGTTTGAAATAACTCTGTGGAGAAGACTTATTTTTCATTAAAACACACACACACGCAAAAATCATAACATTGACACAGAAAGTTACTAATTTTTTTTAACTCTACAAACAAAAACTTTTCAAGGTGTTATTTATAAACTTTTTTCTTAAGACTTTCATAAAAGGGAATTTGAACGTTGTAAGAGTAGATTTCCCAGAGAAGGCAATGGCACCCCACTCCAGTACTCTTGCCTGGAAAATCCTATGGACGGCGGAGCCTGGTAGGCTGCAGTCCATGGGGTCGCGAAGAGTCGGACGCGACTGAGCAACTTCGCTTTCACTTTTCACTCTCATGCATTGGAGAAGGAATGGCAGCCCACTCCAGTGTTCTTGCCTGGAGAGTCCCAGGGACGGGGGAGCCTGGTGGGCTGCCATCTGTGGTGTCGCACAGAGTTGGACATGACTAAAGCGACTTAGCAGCTCCAGCAGCAAGAGTAGATTTCAGGAAAGCTATGTGGAGGTCATCTTTGAATACACTGCCATAAATAATTGGGTTATCTGTATGATATGCATGTGGTAAGTGTAACATCAACTTAGAGGAGGTCAGAACTTTATCATGTCTAAAAGAGCCTCTCCATCTTGAAAATACTGAATTTTTAGAATGCTTAAGTTCTAGCTTAGAGTTTCATTTCATTTGCATCACTTTGAATTTCTCTTTGAAATAAGCCTTCTGGGGTTTAAGCAACATGAAGGTAGAGTAGTAAGCATGTAAATTGAAGCCCCAGCAACCTGAAGGGATAACATACAGATAGAAGCCTGGAAGTTGAGGGTTTTAATGTTCACAGGGACGGAAGAGACCACCTTGGGTCGACCTGAGATGGGGAACTGTAACTGAGCTTTGCATAAAGCTGACCCCCTGGAAGGGCAAGTCCCTCAGTGAAAAGGGAACTAGAAACACATTTCCACAGAGGCAAGTGATTGGAGAAAGTTCCCTCTGACCAGGGTTCTAATGGCCTCTTGTGAAAAATCCGGAGCCTGAATTTATACTGGGTAGGTACAGAATTCTCCAAACCAGTGTAAAGTTGGACCAGAACTGATAGAGCCTAGGATACCTGGAAGAAGCAAATAGAGAATTGGCCCTTTTACAACAATTTTGAACTTAAAGGCCATCAGGACTCCCATCTGAAAAGAAAATCTCTACTGAAAGTGAGCTCACATTTTAACAAGAAAAGAAAAAGGGAGTGATGTACTGTGACTGACACAAGACTCAACTAAGAGGATTGGGCATCCCCTTCTACCAAGAACTTGAGAGAATAGTCTGAATGAGACTATAAAATATGCTGTAAATGATGAACAAAAAATAGCAAGCTTCCACTTTGTGGTCAAGACAGGTAGGATCCCATTGCTCGGTGTCTTGGAAATACCAGTGTGGGATCCTAGTACTCATGGTGAGACATCCACAGTAAAATTACTAAGAGTTGAAACTAATGTTCTCCAAAATAGTTAAAATACCAGCACACCAGGCCTGCTTGCCAGTTGACTAATTACCTTGCTGCCTCAGTAGTTGACTGCTTCTTTTTCAGCAAAGAGTTTGATGATATAGAGGGACAATGAATGAGTCACAATGTAACTTGGCTCAGTCTAGGAGAGAGAACAAGGATTACAGTGTAGAAGGAATTGGCTGTGCTGCTATGATGAGACTAACGTGTTGAGGGGCCTTTCCAGCATAGAATCCTAAAGTAACTAACCCAAATTTACATCTGCTCTCTTTTCATGGAAATCTAATCTCCTGTTGGCTCACAGAGCCTCAAGCCAGATATTTGAGGTCGGTCAGCATGGGCGCAAGAATGCTTTACTTTAGAAGTAGGAAAGGAATTTGGGTCACAGAAATCAGGGCAAATTTCCTCCTCTTAAAACCAAAAGGGAACTGTGAATAAATGTCAGTTTACTTCCCTGTTTGCATTTCCACTTCACATTAGGTAGAATGAACATCCCAGATGGGAACCCTCACATGAGTTGTTCTTTTTGTTTGTTTGGCTGCGTGGCACATGGGATCTTAGTTCCCCACCCGAGGATTGAACTGGTGTCTCTTGCATTGGAAGCCCAGAGTCTTAACTACTAGACCACCAGGGAAGTCCCAGGAACCCTCATAAAAGAGGTTGAATCTTAGTCCAAATCCTTCTTTCGCATTAGAACTAGCAAGTTTTCATTTTCACAATGAAAATGAAACCTGACATTAACAGAAAACTTATAATTTTTCTATCTAAGCAGAATGTACTAAAGCAGTTCAACTTCTCTAGAGAAAACACAAATTTTCCATCTGTAGTCAACTACTGATTCTCCATGCTTTCCCATGGATTCTTTCCTTTCAAGGATGTCATAATTATAGCTATTTTCTGATTTAATTGGCATTGCCCGATGGAGAAGATAAGCAAAAACTTGAAAACAGATGAAGTTTCCCCCCCCCCCCGCCCCGAGCAGCTTTATTTAATGTCTGCAGGTGGAAGTTGAAACTAATGATTAACTGAAGATGGTGGCTTACCTTAGTTTTCAGCTTCTATTCTGCTTTTGTCCCAGTATGAATAGAGTCAGAGCTTAACTTCAGTAGGCTTTGACCATAAAGATCCAGATAAAGCCAGGTAAAGATTGATTGACATTAACATTATAAACATACGTTTAAATTCAAGAGCTCATGCAGGAAAAATTAGTGCTTTTCTAGTACTGCAGACCATAAAATTAGAAAAGAAAAAAAGAGTTTTAGGAAATGAAATTTGGGAAGCAATGTGAGTTTTAGCTGTTTTGGCTAATTTGATATCTATATATAGGACAGACAAATCAAACTAGCCTCTGTAATGTAGCATTTAGTACAAAAACTTTTCATTAAAAATATCATCAAACTGCTTACTGACCTATGGTCTTTTTGAACCATTATTGAAAAAAAGACACTATTCTCTCTTAAAATGTAAAATGGATTATACCTTAGAAAGAGCATTAAATACCTAGAAGAAATTTGAACCTAGAAAATCTACTGTACTAATAATGTTGGTTATCAAAAGCCTTTGAGAATCCAACTTATAAATACTACACAAAGCAAAGTTTAACTTGCCCGTCCCGCCCCCCCCCCCCGAGCGTCTCTTGAGTTTAACATATTATATTCCTTAAAAAAAAGAGAATTGATCTCCTGTATTTAAATAAAACAAAAAACCTTAACAAATGTCTAAATGAATTTTGTCTAAAAGAGCTTTCTCTGACTTTGATATCCTTTCACTGCATCTATTTCATCTGTGTTAGTTGCTTAGAAACATTTTCCCAGTATACTCCTTCAAATTTGACACCTGGCAAGTGACTGCTTCTTCAAGTCAGTGTCTTCAAAAGTACAATAGAATCGTGACATAACATGTTCATCCCAGTCTTTGTATGGATGCTGTGGAGTTCTCACATTTGCTTGGCCTCCTTTTTCACCAAGCTGTGAACTTTCGGGAGACAGTTGATACCCCTTTCTTTCAAGTTTTAATTTTATCAGGTCTGTGAATATACAGGTTAGAGTTAACTAGTTCTAGAGTTAGCTAAGAAAAACCAAGTTCCCAGCCTTCTCTTCCCACTTACTGCCATCATCTATGTACATATTCCCAATCCTCATATTTTCCTGATAGAACTGTCTTAGGATTTGCTTTAATTAGTATTCATTGTTCCTGTTACTATGATTATATATACTCCTCAGA
Source organism: Ovis canadensis (assembly GCF_042477335.2). Lineage (NCBI taxonomy): Eukaryota > Metazoa > Chordata > Mammalia > Artiodactyla > Bovidae > Ovis > Ovis canadensis. Next base: position 23,076,459 of record NC_091255.1, on the reverse strand, counting down.
GCTGAACTATATAGTGTGATTATTTTTCTCCATAAAACTTTTTATAAGTAATTAGATATTTACCCAGTAAGACTTGTCTCTATTTGTTTGCTTAATTTTTTTGTGTTAACTGTCATTCATTCCCAAATTCCAGTGAGATCAAACTCTTCAGAATAGTCTACCGACTTCACTCTTAAAGTCTCCTTTGGGAGCCGTTTGACTGCTTTAATCTAGAGTGATTTTCTTCCACACCTGGAACTGTCATCCTGTGAACTCCCTTCATCATAGCCCTGAGGATTCATTCTCTTCATCTGTCTTACACGTTGGGTCTCCTCTTGTATCTTCCTTTCCTTGATTTACTGCTTTGTTTTGATGAAGAACATACTCCAGTAGCTGCCTAAAAACAGGTGTCCAGTTCAGTTCAGCTGTGCAGTCGTGTCCGACTCTTTGCGACCCCATGGACTGCAGCACGCCAGGCCTCCCTGTCCATCACCCGTGCGCCGTTGATGCCATCCAACCATCTCATCCTCTGATACTCTGTGGTCCCCTTGTCCTCCCACCTTCAGTCTTTCCCAGCATCGGGGTCTTTTCAATGAGTCAGTTCTTCACATCAGGTGGCGAAAGTATTGGATAGGTGTGTAAAGTTTTAAACAGGTAGCGACTTTACATGTTTTAGAACGTTTTTTCTTCACACTTATATGATGGTTTCTATATATCTTTCTAGACGAGAAATAGTTTTCCTCCTAGTCTGAAGTCATTCTGATTCTTGATCCTTTTCTGTGCCGTGTTGTCTCTGAATGAAAGCTTGTAGAATCCTTTGGTTTTCCCTCTTCTGAAATTTCACAGTGATAATGCCTTGGTTTGTGTCTTTTTTCACCCACTGCTCTAGGTCCTTATTGTGCTTTTTCAGTGTGGAAACTGGTATCCTTCAATTCTGGGAACTTTTCTTTTTTATAGATCTCCTTTCATTTTCTTTGTCTCTCTTATTGGAAGTCTTGCTCTTTGAATGTTGACCTTCCTGGACCAATCTTCTGCTTTTTGTCCTATTTTCCATCTCCTTCTGCTCTTTTTTTTTTTTTTTTTGCCATAACCATGTGACATGCAGGCTCTTAGTTCCCTGAGCAAGGATTGAACCTGCACCCCCTGCAGTGGATGTGTAGAGTGTTAACCACTGGACCACCAGGGAAGTCCTTCTTTTTGCTCTATTTTCTAAAAAACTTTTTATGAAAAAATTTTAACTCTACGAAAGTAAGCAATCATGTAATGAATCCCTGTGTGCTCATCCCTCAGCTTCAATAATTAATCACTCCAGTGTTAGTAGCATTTCATCTTTGCTCCCTGTGCATATTCCTGCCCCATATTATTTTGAAGCAAATCTTAGGCATATCATTTCCTCTGTAAATATTTCAGTGTATATTTTTAAAACAGATTCTTTTTAAAAACATAACCACAACAACTATTGTGCACATTAAAAATTAACAAGAATTCCTTAACATCAGATATCCAGTCAGTGCTCAAGTTTCTGATTATCTCCGTGTCTTAAACTTTTGTTTTTATTTATTTATTATTGTTTATTTGAATCACTAAAGTGCACATATTAATGATGGGTTGATATCTCATAAGGCTCCTTAACTACCCTGTTCAATAAAATAAACCCTTAGCCACATGCAGCTATCAAAATGGAAATTAAGTAAAATAAAAAGTTTTATTTCCTCAGCTGCATTAGCCACATTCAGATGTTCACATGGCTGGTGGTTACTGAATTGGTCAGTGCAGAAGTGGAACCTCTCTGTCATTATGGGAAGTTCTGTTGGACAGTGCCAATCTATGGGCTTCTTCATTTTTATGTTTGGTTTTCAGTGGCTTGACTGTTATGTACCTTAGTGTTTTCATTACATTTATCTGGCTACAGGTTCACTGAACTTGGATCTGTAAATTGACAGCTTCTCCCAAATTTAGGACAGTTGTTTTTTGTTTTTTGGTTTTTTTTTAAATTATTTCTTCAGTTTTTTTTTTCAGTCCCAGTATCTCACTTCCCTTCCTTTAGAATTCCACTTCTAAGGTGGCACAAGTGGTAAAGAATCCACCTGTCTGTGCAGGAGCAGTAGAGATGTGGGTTTGATCCCTGAGTCAGAGGATCCCCTGGAGAAGGAAGATGGCAACCCACTCCAGTATTTCTTGCCTGAAAAATTCCATGGACCAAGGAGTTTGACAGGCTGCCGTCCATGGGTTTGCAAAGAGTCAGACACGACTGAGTATACATACGCCACTGTCACGTGTGACTGTTTGATTGTCCATTGAGATTGTCGCCTCAACCCCTAAGGCTGGTTTTAGTTGTTTTTGTTTTCTTTCTTTGTTCTTCAGAATGGGTAATTCCTATTGATCTCTCTTCAAGTATACAGACTCTTCTTTTATAGGCTGCAACATTCTGGTATATCTGTCCAGTATAACTTTCATTTCAGATACTGTACTTTTCAATTCTAGGATTTCCACTTGGTTCTTTGCTAAAATTCCACCTCTGTTCACTCAGGAGTACAACTGGAGAACCGTGTTTCACAGCTTTCTCTTCTTCTATTCCACTTCCACCCTTTGGCCATCCCTTAGGCCTGAGGATATGTTTACTGACCCTCAGAAAAAGTGACCAGTAGAAGTATCTCAGACAGGACCTGGAAACAGTGTTAAGGCTTTTTAGCTAGGAAATTCTGTGTTTTCTACCTGGGCATGTCTCTTTGGCCATATGGATTCTTGTGTAGAAGGGTTCTGCGGAGGCCAGAGGAAGATCAGAGTATGGCCCTCTAAACCGTAAGACCCAAGATAGGACCTCCACCCCCCCATCACTGAATGCATCTGGAATCCTCTGTGTCAGTACTTTCATGTCTTTCTTTTGGGAGCTGGCTTAATTCTTCCAAAAATTATTCTTGACTCTCCTGATTAGAATTTAAAGGCTTTCCACCAGCCTTCTGGGAGCTAAACTGGGAAAGAGGACTGGAGAGTCTCAGCACTCAGTATGCATAAATTCGCTTATTCCACCACCCCTCAGCCATGTCTAGCATTCCCTTCAAAGTACTATCTATCTTATCTCCTCTGAAAGAATCAGTCTTTTAGTTTTATTGAGGGGCTGAGGTAGCTCAGGGTGGTGTGAGGATCTCGGACTCAGCTTTTTCATCCTCTTTCTTTTAACGTCCCCTCCATCATTTCCCCTCCATACAATTCCAGAGGTGCTACCAGTCCTAAGACTTAGAGAATTGTGCAGTGTTATTGCTAACAGCATTTGTTTTACAGTTAACAAGATTTTGTTGCTACTGTGTTTTTTTCTTTCCCATTGTTGTGAACTTATACCCTTAGTTCTTTTTTCCTTTTAATTATGGCTGAATTCTTCCAGGAGAAAGAAAATTTAAATGTGATTTGAAGTCTGCTATCTTTACCTGAAAGTCTCATGACAAATCCTTCATAAAAATCCTTCTTTCCTTCCTTCTGTATTTCTTTGTGGTTAGAGGTTAACCTGTAGATAAATAATTGATCCTTTAGTGTATATGGTTTTTTATTATTTATCTTTGTATCCTCTTTAAACCCTACTTAAGTGTTGTTTAATAAGAGGATGGATATTGATTACAGAAAGGAAATAATGTCTCAGTTTTTTATTTGAATGTCCCTTCTAAAACAAGGCAGTATTCATCAACCCTATACATTTAACGTTTGAATGATTAGGGCAGAAATGCTAAGGATGGTAGCTGCAAAGGACAGAATCTTATAACCCCATTTATTCATGTCTTTAAGATCTTTGTTAACCAAAAAGGGTTTTTTTTTTTTGGAGGGGTAGGGGGGTTGTTTTGTTTCTTTGGCAGTGTATGGCCCTGAGAAAATTCTGTCCCTTGCTACTCCCACATTGCAGTCCCAGCCTATGAGACCATCAGTTGCAGATGGTGCCTGTCCCTGATATTTCATGTCTTACATATGCCCGTTCACACTCAGAAGGCCCACAGCTGTAGCTATTGTACCAGAAAAACCGGTAAATGCTTCCAAACGGAAGACCTTTTAAGCAGCTTCCATCAAAGGAAGCAAACCAGCTTGGCATTTACTGACTTTTCTTGACTGTTGTGCAAGCCAAACAAGTTCAGTATTAAAGCCTCTTTTGGTCTTCCAGGATCCACAGCTGAGGACTGCACACTCTGGTTGCTTTTATGGGACCACATGCTGCTTGAACAGACATTGAGTCCTTGAAGTGGTGGATCTTAGGAAAACTATAAGAGATTCCCAGGTCACAGACAGATCCAGTGCTGAAAATAACCCCTATAGACAGGACAGAATCTGAAATATTCCATTAACAACCTGTAGGAAATGGTTATGAAAGATGAAAATATTTTACCACCAAAGAAAAGAAAGGATAAAATTGCTTTTCATGATTGCTATTTCAATTTTGATGTATTTTTCATGTCACATCAGTACTATAAATGTGTCCTTTAATCTCATCTGAGAAGTATTCTATCTTATATACTAAATGTTCCTTTTTCACTCAGTTGGCCCTATAGAGAACCTCCTTATCCTTTATGTCAAGATAATCAAGATTCTGGTAAACAACATCTTTTGTCTTTTATAACCAGAACTCAACTACTGGCTTCTGGTACCCTCTTCTACAAATATGTTTGTCAGTAGCAGCTGCCCTGCTTGAATAACCACACATAAGCAATAGATAAAAATCCTGTATCCTGATAGGCTGACATGGTCTAGCAAATAATAAATCTGGCTTCAGTGGTAGGAAACAGTTGTTCCTAAAACCCAGAATTCAGTTCTTAAATTCAGTTCGTAAAGCTTGAGAACTAGTCATCATTAAAAAGAGCCTGTGAGATGATTACCCAAGTAATAGAAGCCCATGCTTGGCCACATGATACTAAATTTCACATAGTTCTGCAGGGTAATAGAAGTGATTTGTGGGTTTCATCTATTAAAATTTCAACCATCTTTATATCATGTTAGTAAGTCAAGAGTTGATAAAAATTGAATTAGTTTTGAATTTCTAGTTAGATGATTGGAAAATAGTTCTTTATGCATTAGAGGACTTCAGATTATGAATAAAAAGTAGGTACCTCTTTCTAGTCCTTATGTTCTCATTGTGGCACGTAATTTTTACACAAAGCCTTGGGGTACATTATAGGTTGGAATTAAAGGAAACACCCTGGGATTTTCCTAAACTGGATTGAAGCCCACTTGAGAGCCATATCTTGCCCTCATTCGTGTTTAGCTCTCTTAATACTTTGTGGCATCACGTTCAGTGAGATTGGAAAAGTTTCTTTTATTCACAATTTTGTAGGGTGAGGTTATACATAGGTTTCATGGTATTGAGATCAGGTTTTATACAGTAAGTTTCTTTCTGAATCAAGGCTCACAAGGCCTGAAAATCAGTCAGGTGGACCTATAATGAAAATATACCCAGTCTGAATTCATTTTCCCTTTTATTCTACTTCAGGAGAGCCTAAGTTTGTGGAAGGACTTATGTTTGTGTTCTGCAAATAAATGTCAGTTTTATTCTAATTTTAATGGAAAACAACTGTGGAGATACTAGTAAATGTGGTTAGACTCAGTTACATTGGAGACAAAGGAAAATATCATTTAATCATTTTTGGAAGGTAGGTGAATTTGGTCTTGGGCTTAGTGGCAACATTCCACTGAAAGAGTGGGAAGGCAGATACTCCAAATATGAAAGCACAAAACTTCTCAAATCCATAGCTCATTCCATAGCTCATGTTGTGTTTCTGACAATAGTTTCTGCCCCTTCTTTATATGACCTGATTCCCTGGTAAAACTACCCAGAGATAGCGTGTCTGCACAGTGGCCTGCCCATGTGCCCAGTCATCTGACAGCCACCTGTGTCTGCTTTTTGTCTACACTGAGATTAAATAATACAGCAGACAGCGCATAGGCACACCTGTGAACCCTCTTGATTTTTAACTTGCTAGAACCTAGATTAGATTCTAAATCAGTTTCACCTCAGGATTTTAAAATAATCTTCATCACTCTCATTACTGACGTTTATTCTTCTATTGAGTTTTCTTTGTGTCTTCAGTCCCATGACATACCAGACTGGGATGTGGACTATCTAATAACTGGAACTGATGGTTTATTAGTCCTTTCTTCACTATTCTGTGGTTCAGTACAGTATGTACAAAATGAATTTTAAAGTTTTAACAGTAAGCCCTACATAGCAAACAGACCATGATGCCTTTTAATGGTAAATAGTATTCAGTAGTGCAGCAGCTGCAATCATGGGCACGTCAGCCCATGATAGCAAGGTACACAGAGCTGTTAATAAAGGCTAAAAGAGATCATGCTTTTAGGGTTAGAGTCTGTGTAGGTTGGGCAGAACCTGTTTAAGGTAAGACCTTGGGTTTGGGGAACTTACCTGTTGGGAAGACTGAAAGGCCTCTGAAAATAACTGTTGGCTGTTTCTGGCAGCTGAAAGTGTAGAGAGTAATTCTGTTGAAGACTGCTAGAGGAGGAGGGCATCTGGGGCTTGTGATAAAGATTTCTGGGTGGTAACCACATTGATCAGTATAGCATGGCAGGTTGGTTCTGTATTGACAGAAAAGAGATCAAATTACCTTTGCTGTGAGTTTTCTGATTTATTTTGCCCAACATGTAAAAGTAATAATGAGGAAGCTATCTAGAGCAGGAACAGATGCAGTGTATCTTAGCATCCTTTTCCCTTGACCCAGTGGTCCCTGTGAGGCACACAGCTGCCAGTGACCCTCTCCACAGGTCCTAGCAGAGTTGTAAGGTTGCTTAATTCTTGCTGTACCAGTGCCCTGTTAGACACGTGTTTGCATCACTAGTGTAGAAGAACTTGCATTGGTGTTCTTTCCAAGCAGAAAAGGCCAAGTCCTGACAGTGGCCCCAAGTCCCTGTATGCCCCAGCCATGTCTTCCACCTGCCCCCGCCTCGCTGGCTTCACCCGCTACTGCTCCCTCACTCCGCTTGGCCATGCTGGCTTCCCGTGGGCCCTCAGACTGACCGGATGCTGCCACTTCAGGGCCTTGGAATTGGCTCTTTCCCACGTGTGGGATGCTCCTTCTCCCAGTGGCCATTATCTGCTTGACTCGTTGCCTCCTGCAGGCCTTTGGTAAAACAGGACCTTTGTGATGAGGCCACCTCACTCTGCTCCCAGGGTTCTTGATCCCCTTTATCCTTATTCTCCCCCCACCCCCAGAGCACTTATTCATTTTAAATACTGTTTATTGTACTTAATTCATTTTCTCCTCTCCCCCTCCCACCCCTCACCCCCCAGCTCAACGCTTCCTGACAGGATTGCAGACTTCAAAAGGGCAACAGTTTCTGTCTTAGTTTTTTTTTCCCTCCCCTTCATTGACTTATCCCCCAGTGCCTGGAACACAGTGGGTGTTTAATAAATATTTGTTGTTGAATGAATCTTTTTGCTTTCATCTAAGAAAGTGTTTACAAGTATTTGGTGCCTCCAGTTCTTGAACCAGACTTAGCAAGGCCATCTCCTCATCATAGCAAATGGTGTCCCTAAACACACTCTCTGCCTCTTGTTTCTTAGTGGCCTTGCAGTCTTCCCACTGCCCCTTTAATACCTTTTTACCTGGATGGGTCATGCCTTGGTTTAATCTAAGGGCTACAATCACAAATTCATTTTTCTCTCGAGTGGGCAGACAAACACTAGAAGCTACTGCTTTTTTTCCTCTGTTCACTGATATTTTGAAAGGCAAGATCACAGCACATTAATGGACCTTATTTCCAAGACTGGTGATAACTAGGATAATAGAACATATGACTCTTCTAATGTTTAGGGAACTTTTTCTATTACTAACCTATGTTTTTGTGCCACTTCAAAATAAAAACAAACTGTCACCCTACAACTATTAAACCATTATCCTAATACCATCAAATTATTTGTGTAATATTCTCAGAATAACTTTGGAAACTCGAGGATGCTCTGTAAGTGTCTCAGAGCCCCAGGGAAAAGCAGAATCATTCAGATATCTGACAGAAAATGGAGCTGAGCAAACCTCTTCCTGGGAAACCAGAAAAAAGCCTATCTGTTTCCTAATTCTGATGGCAGTAAAGTGATAGGAGGCACACTTTGAAAGGAAGGGCAGAGAGGGATGTCTTTGGCCCATGGATGAATCTCATCATTCATTCTTTGCTTTCAGAAAATAGTTCTTCTCAAATAATACTCAAAACAGTCTAACTCTTGCCTTTAAAAGGGAAAAAAATTTTAAATTTAAAATTTTTAAATGGTCTAGCACTTCCCAATTCCAGATTTCTGCATGTGCTATCAGAAGAGTTTGCCCTTTGGGGAATGGGTGTGGTTGTTTATCAGTTCAGAGGTAAGCAGTAAAAAGATTGGAAATCCTAAACTGAAATTCACTTGGGGTGGATGAGGTGTCACATGCTGGCACTGGAGGCTGTCTTGAGAGTTGAAGGGTTTGAGTTCAACCTGACTCTGTAGTTCAGCTGGCTTTAGTGGTGGCTTGAGGTGGACTTCGAAAAGAAGCTTCTTGAAAGAGTCCCTCCACAGAGGCAGTCTTTCATGAAAATTGTGACCTTTCTACTTTTTTCCAAATGGCTTTGAAGGAGACAGGAATGCCTTTTTCTTTTTAAAGCAGTACTTGAGAGTCTAACTTAAGTTGCAGAGAATTACCGAATTTGATTCCAGTAGTTCTAACCCTATTGTGCTTTGGAGTTCTTCTAGTGTGTACAGCTTTTGGAGACCGTCATTCTCATTTACTCCTGCCTAAATCAGTGGTTTTTAACAGCTTTTTGTTGGCTTGTTTTAATATATATTATTTCCTTATTTTCGGCTGTACTGGGTCTTCATTGCTTTGCACGGGCCTGTGGCAAGCAGGGGCTACTCTTTGTTGCCATGCACGGACTTTTCATTGCAGTGTCTTGTTTTGGAGTACGGACTCTAGGGCACAGAGGCTTCAGTGGCTGCAGCATGTGGGCTTAGGAGTTGCAGTTCCCAGGCTCTAGAGCTTGGATTCAATAGATGTGGCTTAGTTGCTCCATGGCATGTGGGATCTTTCTGAACCAGGAATGCAGGAGAACCCGTCTCCTGCATTGGCAGGTGGATTCTTTACCACTGAGCCACCACGGAAGCCCGGTTTTTACCAGTTTAATCTGAGAGTCTTCTAAACTACCTCTTTACATCTTAATCTTCTCTTTGGTGTTATGGCGATTTAATCTGCCTACACCCCAGTTCATGGTGTAAACTATGTGGGAGGTTTCTGAGACTGAGATGAAGCAGATCGCGTGACAGAATGGGGACTCCGGGAGGAGGCAGAGCTGCATCAGCTTTAGTAGCTTTTGGTTTCTTCTCACCTTTCAAAAGGAGAAGGAAATGGCAACGCACTCCAGTATTCTTGCCTGAGAGTCCCGTGGACAGAGGAGCCTGGTGGGCTGCCGTCTGTGGGGTCACACAGAATCGGACACGACCGAAGCAACTTAGCAGCAGCAGCAGTAGCACCTTTCAAAAACAAAACTCGCTAAAAGAGGTTGTTTCTTAGATTTCAATACCATTCTAAAACCCGGTACTTATGAGTACCACTAGAAGATTTATAGTTTAAGAGATCATCCAGGGATCTCTTCAGAGCTTTCCTTTCTATTCTGAAAGCCTCTATTCTGTAAAGAGGTACAGATAGACATTAGTTAGCCTTGGAAATATCAAATGCTGAAGTGCAAGTTGTTGCCCAAGAAATTAGGGTTTTGAAGCTACTGCTTTTATTGGGACGAGTGAACCTGTCAAATTTTCCCTATCAAGGACTCTACTGGCCACATACTCTCAACAGTGAAAGTAAACAAGTATGGCTTTCATCTATCATAAACAGCAGACAGGCACTCTTTGAGGGCTGTTCAACTGCCAAATAATCCATCTGATCTATTGGGTGCACTAGGGAAAAAAAATAGAGGGTTCTTGGTTGAATCTTAGCCTTGGAAGTAAACTAAAGATGCTTCTTCAAGTTAAAATGTAATTAGCATTCGAGGAAAGTAAATTGATATTTTCTGTGGTGGATGGTGGCACTAGTGGTAAAGAAGCCACCTGCAATTCAGGAGATGGCAGGTCCAGTCCCTGAGTCAGGAAGATCCCCTGGAGAAGGGCATGGCAATGCACTCCAGTGTTATTGCCTGGAGAATCCCCATGGGCAGAGGAGCCAGGAGGGCCACAGTCCATAGGGTCGCAAAGAGTTGATCACAAGTGAAGTGACTTAGTGCACACACATGGTGAGTTGCATACCTATTCCTGCTATATTTTTAACCCTGTTCAGACACTGTCAAATATTATAAATAGACCTATTTTGTCAGGATGTCTCTGAGAGGTCTCAGGTAGTTTATTGGTCAATAGGGTTTGAAGTGGAAGACCATATTTAAACTAAAAATGGTAGGTATTTTTTCACATTGACTGGGAATGCAGCAGTGCAAGTGGATTTAACTCCAGCAGCCAACAGAGAGCCTCTTCTGCTTGAGTCTCAGATGACATATCACACAGTTGGAGGCAGTGTCATTAAAAACCTGTCACTCAGAGCCGTTCCTCTAGGCTCTGTTGACTGTATAGTGTGGTGCTTAAAACACATCTGAATCATCATCCCTCAGACAACTGGTGAAGGTTGGCGTCACTGCCTGGTCCTCGGTTGGACCAGCCTGCAGATAATCTTTCTCAAAGCTAAATAGAGAGGAAGAGAAAAGGGGGAAAAATCCCTCAGAGACTGGGAAAGGTCACAAGTGACGTCACGGAAGAGTAGATGATATACTCTCAAAGGTGAGCTGTGTACCACTTGGCTTGAATTTTCTTGTGGCAATGCCTCCTGTGGTGATCTGTGGGGAGAGGTGTAGATAGAGGCCCCATTTGCCAGAGTTCAGACTGAGTTCATCTCGTACCTTTTTATAGTACTTTTGAGCACACTGGAACAAGGTTAGAATGTGGATTCAGCCTGCTCGCCTCCAGCTGTGCCGCCAGAAAGGGGCCGCAGCCCCTGCAGCAGGCTTTTTATACTATGAGGAACTAATTGTTGGTTACAGGCTGAAGCTGACAGGCTGCTCTTTCCCCAGCAGCCACTGAAAGTAACTTGTAAAACTCATTATTATTATTAAGCATTTCTAGCCCGCTTTTGTGTTTTCCAAGTGCCTTATAATCATTTCTTTTTGCTCTTCCTATTGATGTCCCCGAGAAGCAAGTAAATATTGTTGTGTCCCCATGTTGCTCGTGGCAGACCAGAGGAACACAGGATTTAAGTAATTTGGTTCTTGGTACCATCTGGGATCTGCTTTAGGCATCCTCAGAGCAGAAACTGAGGTGTGCACCCTGTTCCTAAGCTCACTGAGCCCAGTTCCTCATTGCTTGCTTTATAATTTGGTGAGTGAGTGTTTAGGGCTTTTATAGTTTTTTGCTGCAGCTTATTACATAAAAGGTACATTTTGCATAGTGTATTTACACATATAGTACATAAAACTGAAACAGTTTCAGGAGCCATTACTTACTCTTAGTGTGAAATACACTAGGACATTTTCTATTCTATTACTTATTTGGCCACACTGTGCAGAATTTCTTCGACCAGGAATCGAACTCATGTCCCCTGAAGTGGAAACATGAGTCTTAACCACTGGCCCTCTAGGGAAGTCCCTTCTATTATATTTTTTTATGCCAATTACATCCCACTAAACAAATTTTAAGAACCACCAATTGGTTGTGACCCACAATGTTTAAAACCACCTTGTTAAGAAGTACTTGAGGCTGAAGAATACGCATGGTGTATTCTCCTGGAGCATCAGTTTTGTTTAAAGATAAGTGAAGAAGCACATTTCATATTAAAACACTTGGATTCATTATGGGATAGCACAGAAGTTCAAAGAAATTTTGTTCTTATGGGCTACTTCATACTGTGCCCCTAATCCTGATCCTTACCCCTACCTCTACCCCAGTATATATGTCCATTCTTTCTTCCTCTGTTAAAGGAAGTACACTGGGAAAAACTTGAGAAGTATTGTCCTTTAGTCCAAGTTCATGTTTTGTCGAAGCCTAGTGGCTGTCAGGAACTTAGAGCCATGTATTTTACAGTCATTGTTCTTACTGAGCCTTTACTCTATGCCAGTCACTGTTTCAGAAATGAAAATAGAGTAGTAAACAAGAGACAAAAATCCCCTACCTTGTGGAACTTGCACTTTCCTGGAGGTGCGTTTTGTGGCACAGGGACAGGCAGTGCACCAACAAATCAGCAAAAATGTGTGTCAGGTAAGAGCAACGGGAGAAAAAGCAGAGCCTGAGCTAGGGAGTCCTGGAGATGGAGACTGGGTGGTATGATTTCACAAATACATTGGTCATGGAAGACCTACATAAGAAGATAATGCTTGATTAAAGCAAAGACCTAAAGGAGGCCAGAATAAACCTTGCAGATTTCTGGTGGGAGAGAATTTCAGACAGAAGAAACAACAAAAGGTTATGAGATAGGAGCGTGCCTGGTGTGTGCAAGGCACAGCAGCTGGCTCCCATGGCTGACGTGAGAGTCCCAGCATGTGACAGCAGAGAGGTAACAGGCATCTGACCATAGGCATTTATAACTTTGGGAAATCATTGGAGGCTCAGACCCGGAGATATCTATGAACTGACCTGCATTTTAAGATCACTCTGATGCTATGTTGAGACGAGGCTGGGAAGTTAGATGTTGAAGGTGGAGAAGACGAGTGCAGAAGCAGAGACACCATAGAAAGCTTGGCAGTATTTTTCGTTTACTGGGTTTGAAAAGTCAGCAGGAGGTTCCATGTAGGGATGAGGAGAGGAGATCAAGAATTTGGTTTTGGACAGGTTCATTTTGAGGTATCTGTTAGTTATCCAGGTGAAGATACTAAGTAGGCAGTTGGATATGTATGTGATAATTGATTTGCCATAGGCAGGCTAGACATCACTGTGAAAGCTCTAAGAAGGTACTTCTTCAGCTTGTCTGGATTATGTCTTTCTGCTCTGTACCTGTTGGGATAGTGAATTTCAAAGTAAGAAAACCAAGAACTCCCTTTTCTCCCTCTGAAGCAATCAATATCATACTATAAGGTTTACTCAGTTCTATTTCAGAGTAGCTGCCATCTGGGTTAAAATTGAACTGGCTTCATACTGTGTTTTCCTTGATTCTTTTTTTGGCCTGGACTCCCGAAGAGTTACTGGCATATTCTTAGAGACTCTCGTATTCTTTGGGTTGTGATCTACCACCTGTGTTACTCTTCCCCCACATCTAGATGCTGTTTCAGTTCAGTGACTTGAAACCAGGTGAGCCCATGTGTTGTCCTGTTGCCCCACCCTTGCCCTGTCGTATATCCCTATGCCTAATGAGCCGTGTGAGTGGTGAAAGTATGTTTGCCTATGAGTGATAGGGAGGTTTAAAAAAAAAAAAGGTTGAGAAACCAGTGTTTCATTCCATTTGCTCACCTTCTTCCCTTTAATGAAAGGGAACAAATGTTTATTGAGTCACTGGGATGTGAGTGAAGATGAGAGCCCCTGCATGAGTGAGAGACCGTTGTGTTTTGGGTGAGGCATAGATAAATGCTTGCTTATGCTACAGTGGAAGTGCATGGTGTGGGTGCAATGGAGAGGAGTTAGAACCTTCCTGAGAAATCCTTGTCAAGCTTGAACTAAATCTTCAGGTTAAATAGATATTTTCCAGACAGATGAAGCTTTAGGAAAAGAACATATTAAGCAGAAAGAACATTAGTGTTTGGAGAGCAGGAAGTTATTTTGATATGCTTGACGTTAAGGAAATGGACTAGAGAGATAGGCAGGGGCCACATCCAAGAGAACCATATACATTTGAAATAAATGCAGTTCTAGCCTGCATTTTACAGGCTACGTTTTACTCTACAAAAGAGTAAAAGTTAGAGCAGCAAAATGCAGATTTTGAAGAGCTAATGTAATAGAGATGAACCACTTCTTCCAAGGAGTGCTCTGTGCAGTTGATCCTATAAGGAGATGACGTTTGACCAGGAGCACAGTCGCAAGAAGAATCATTAAACTAACAGTTTCCCAGCAAGCCTTTCTTTAAAAATCTCCCCTGATATCTCTCATTAGGCTAGTTGTAAATACTGCATTTGAGCATTTGTAAGATTTCAGGTAAGTCTAATGTGGTTATCCTTAATTATGAAAAACTGAGTAAAGTGTACAGCAGAAAATGGTGAAAGAAAACGGAACTTTTCTTTAGGAAACATTTGTTCACAGTACTTAACTCTAATTCAGGCACCGTTCTAAGTGCTCTGCAAATATTAACTTGCCTCCTAACGACCCCATGCGTTCAGTGCTGTGGTTACCTCTGTTCTTCAGGCAAGAGACTGAGCTGAGTGCTCCTGCCTCAGGTCACACAGCTAATAAGGAGCAGTCAGCAAGGTCAGGTGGTCTGGTCTGGTCCCTGCGTCCATGTTCAGAACCACTGTGTCTGCTGCCACCAATTTGGGTGTGCCAGCTTCTCAGAGAATTTATCTAGAGCAGAAACCCAGCGATAGGCTTTAGGGTCTCCTGAAACCCCTAAAGTTTGGGTGGAAACATTGCATGTACAACTTATAAAAAGAAGGTCCTTGACTTTCATGTGTTTGTCAAAAGGGTCCTCAGGGCAGAATGGTTTAGCACTGCTGACCTAGAAGAGCTTTTCACATCTTTTCCATGGTTAAAGGGCTCCAGTTGGTTTAAGGATTCCCTGAAAAGCACAGGCTATTTATAAGCCCAAGCGGACTTCTAGGTAACATTGTTCTAAGTTAATTACTTGTCTGGTTGATCTTCTTAGAAACTTTTTCAAAAAATAGGTGTGCCAGATCCCAGATTTAGGAATTAGTTTGTTTTTTAAATACAGGATGGAGTCAAAGATTCTGTTTTGAAAAATCTCTCCAGATGATTCTAATATAAGTCTCTGGTTAAGAATCATTGATATTATCTCCTGGAGGACATATAACCCACATGAGCCCACTTGTACCTCCTCCAGTTTTCACTTCTGAATGCCCTTTTCAGAGCTTGGCACTCCCTCAAGGTGTTCTTGGTTCCCTTATTTGCAATACAGAGTTCCCCTTCTCTTAACTGCTGAGTACCAGATGAATTAGAAAATATCTGTTTCCCGGAGACCTGCAGCTGGTATAATCTTTTGAAGTGATGCTCTAGTACATCTTAAAGAATGTCTAAGATCCCTCTTTCCTGCGGTTAGTTACTCTGCTTGCATTCACCAGACTCAAGTTTTGGGGGACTCCTGCTGTCTCAGCATTTTGGGCATCAGATTACGTGATAGAGATTAGAAACTCCTAGGGGTTTTTAACTGAAAGTTTCAATGCCCAAGTTTCAAGGAAAGTAACTTGATGAATTCTTCTGGGAAGGAGTAGAAACCCGAACCAAATTATGAAGGATGAAATAAAGTTACTGTTTAAGGTGGAGAAGATGAGCTGAAAAGTGTAGACATTTGTCCCCAAGAAGGTGGGAGGAGAATGGTGGTGCTAAATAAGCACTTTTTACCTTCTTTTTTTTTTTAAGAGAAATAGTCATGGTTTCTGCAGACTGGTTCCAAATAGGAAAAGGAGTACGGCAAGGCTATATTGCCGTATATATTGTCACCCTGCTTATTTAACTTATATGCAGAGTACATCATGAGAAACGGTGGGCTGGAAGAAGCACAAGCTGGAATCAAGATTGCCAGGAGAAATATCAATAACGTCAGATATGCAGATGACACCACCCCTATGGCAGAAAGCGAAGAGGAAGTAAAAAGCCTCTTGATGAAAGTGAAAGAGGAGAGTGAAAAACTTGGCTTAAAGCTCAACATTCAGGAAACTAAGATCATGGCATCTGGTCCCATCACTTCATGGGAAATAGATGGGGAAACAGTGGCAGACTTTATTTTGGGGGGCTCGAAAATCACTGCAGATGGTGATTGCAGCCATGAAATTAAAAGACGCTTACTCCTTGGAAGGAAAGTTATGACCAACCTAGATAGCATATTGAAAAGCAAAGACATTACTTTGCCAACAAAGGTCTGTCTAGTCAAGGCTATGGTTTTTCCAGTGGTCATGTATGGATGTGAGAGTTGGACTATGAAGAAGGCTGAATGCCAAAGAATTGATGCTTTTGAACTGTGGTGTTGGAGAAGACTCTTGAGAGTCCCTTGGACTGCAAGGAGATCCAACCAGTCCATTCTGAAGGAGATCAGCCCTGGGATTTCTCTGGAAGGAATGATGCTAAAGCTGAAGCTCCAGTACTTTGGCCACCTCATGCGAAGAGTTGACTCATTGGAAAAGACTCTGATGCTGGGAGGGACTGGGGGCAGGAGGAGAAGGGGACGACAGAGGATGAGATGGCTGGATGGCATCACCAACTCGATGGACGTGAGTTTGAGTGAACTCCAGGAGTTGGTGATGGACAGGGAGGCCCGGCGTGCTGCAATTCACGGGGTCGCAAAGAGTCAGACACGACTGAGTGACTGAACTGAACTGAACTGATTGTAAAACTCACCCAGAGAAATATTTTTTCTGTGGCACCAAGAGCATAGATAGGAAAGTCACAAGTGACAGAAACCAGTGGGAAGCATGGTTTCAAGCAGTTTTTCTCCTGTGTCTCCCCTCATACATATTTGCTTCTTATAATCTGCCCCAGCATAGTCTGTTTCTGAATGGAGACACCAACAATATAGCCCCTAAACACAAGTATTATACATATTGTAGCTTTTTAAAATATATATATAAACAGCTTCCTCTGGACTGAGCAGGCCACAGTAGAGTCACAGCCTGTGCACATCCAGAAGTTTGTGTTGGGAGAAGAAAACTCATTTCTTCATTCACTCAAAGGCTTTTCCTTAGAGTCATCAAATTTACTAGTGTTTGACCCAAACTTTTCTAGCCATATGACTTAGGAAGTAAGAAAGCACTTTAAAACTCATGTCAGAAAAAAAGGTAAGGGCATTATGACACCAGTTATTGTGGAGAGAGAAAAATCAAAAGTGTAGAGTCACATTTGCATTTGAATCCTGGTTTTTCTGTGTGCTTACAATGTGGCCCTGAATGTTACTTAATCTTTGAGTTCCTCATCAGGAATATGAGAGAGGAGTACCAGTTACTACTTTGTTTGAGATAGTTATAATGAGGATATAATGAGTTATAATGAGGATTAGAAATACCTGTTAATACAGGTACTTAGTGATAGCAAGAGCAACTACTAAAATAACTGAGTAGATTATTACAGGCATAGAATTTATGCCTTGAATTCATCCCTCCTGGAGTGAGGCACAGTTGCAGGTTGTCGATGGTGCTCTGACAGTGGAGTAGGTAGGGACATGCTTTCCAGTATATGGGCTGGTGTGTCTTGATTTGGGGTTTTCTGCACTGCCTAAAAGAGGAAGGAAATTGGATGATATATTTCTAGGCAGTAACTGTTCTTTCGCTCCTACCTGCCTTCTTATGATGTCCTAATTTTCCCTTCCTACTTTCCGGGCAGGTGGCTGTGAAAAACAATATTGATGTCTTCTACTTCAGCTGCCTCATCCCACTCAACGTGCTTTTTGTAGAAGATGGCAAAATGGGTAAGTATGTCCTCCTGTCCTGCCAAATATACCTTTGCCCTTCCTCTGAACGTCAGGTAGAGCATATCCCCAGAAGTTCAGTTTATCTTGAGGTTTAAAAAAACGGGGGATGGCTATTCTAAAGCTCTGATAACTGCTAATTCTGTATTCGCCTGAGTCACAGTCGATCTTGCTGTGCTGCTAGTCTTTAAATCACAATGCCCACTGTCTGCATAAGCCAGTCAGCACAGCAGACAGTAAATGGCTTGGTGACAAGTAGACGTGGATTGAAATCTCAGCTTGGCTGTTTGTTAGCTTTGTGACTATAGCGAGATGCTTAATTTTTTTGAGTTTCAGTTTTCACGTTTACAAAGCAGAAATAATTTTTTGTAATGACTTGAGATAATACGTGCAGGTTTTAGCACTTAGCCCTGTCCTAAGTTCTTACTGTCTCAAGATAACGAATTCAGTAATTTATAATAAATCGTTAGTACTCCCCATGTGGTGGTTGATATTTCTCTCTTCCCTTACTTAGGAAACCACCACCAGCTTACATTGATACATATTAAGTTGTATTGGCATTTTATTGGTTTGATTCTTACAATAACTCTTTGGGTAGTATAGCAGGTATAATGTATGATGAGATTAAGGATTGGAAAGGTCACAAGACCTACCTAAAGTCACCTAAATAGGAAAACTGTGGAGCCAAAACAACCCTAGATGTAAAGTCTCTCCCAGTGTGTCTTAGTGCGACTCATGAGGGATTAATTGACCTGGAGTGCAGCACTTCCACATAGCTAAGCCTTGGCTCGTCTCAGACTGCCACTGGCCGTACTGCTGGAGCCAGCACTCCAAAGGAGAAATGGTACAAGGGGTTAGATGCCAGACTGTTGCCAGACTGTGCCCATCCAGCCTTTAACTCTGCTTCCCCCAAACAGAGCGCCAGGTCTTCCTTGCAACATGGAAGGATATTCCCAATGAAAATGAACTTCAGTTTCAGATTAAGGAATGTCATTTAAATGCTGGTGAGTGATAACTCTAAATTCCATTTTCATCTTAGTATATTCAGTTAAATAGTTGAAAATTCTGTCTTCTCTTTACCTCTTTTCTTCACAGCTACCTATTTCTAGTGAGTAAAGAGTATATTTGCAGGCTTCTCATTAAAAGCTTGGGATGTTTTGATGGTAGGCTCTAGATTAGCTACAAGCTGACAGATTTAAGAACTAGAATGGATCCACATGCCCAATTGTCTAGTAGTTGAACATGGGTCAGTCATGTTACTTGAACATTCTAAGCATCAGGTAATTGAGTGGCACTTGAAGATATGTGCTCTCCCAAGAGTTGAAAGGACTGTTTGTCCTCTTACATCAGCCTTCAGTAGTGACTCTGAGATCCTTGTTTGGAATCCTGTGTTTATTATTAAATAAGACTATGTCATAGTTGTTTAAAGCCTAATTGGTGGCCTTTTTCTTTCTTTCCTTGTGTCAGCTGTCATATGACGATATGACCGCCTTAATCACCATTAAAAAGTTATAGCCCCCTTAGTAGTTCGTTTTATTATTACACTCGAACTTCAGTCTGGGAACCGGAGAGGAGAAACAATACCCGCTGGCAGTGCCTCAGGCTTTGTTTCACTGAAACATCCTCAGGCATGGAGGGGAGCCCTAAGCTGTTCAGGGTCTTGCCTTTGTCCCAGTCTCTCCTTGAGGTTAATATAACTTGATGAGTTTGAATGAGAGTGAGCCCTGATGCTGGTCAGTGCCGCCTCCCTTCATTCCCCGTCACTTCCTCCTTCCGGCATGCTGCCCTCCCACTGTGGCTAGAGTGTTGCCCTGGGAGAATGAGGCAGACCGAAGGAAAAACAACTCACTGGCTTCACATTTCAACTTGTTCTTTAAAAATTTTTTGCTAAAAATTTTTTTTGCAGAGAGTGGGTGTGCTCTGTGACACGTCCATCCTCTGTGTTCCAGGCAGATGTTTTTCTTACAGGGCTTCTCCTTAGCCCTTGGAGAGGTGTTTGAGGAAGACAGTCTTCTGTAATGCCCACTGTCATGACAGTTTGTTGATTCTCTCCACGAATACCACATGCCTTCTAGGTTTCTCAGCCTGACTGGTTATGTAGCTATTAAACAAAACCAGATTTTTGCTGAGTTAAAAAAAAATTCATATTTAATTTGAGCTGCTTTTTATGCCATGTTCTAGGTAGGTGACGGTGTTTGCTGTCTCTCCTAGGCTCACTGGTTAGTTACCACAAGCCTCATTTGATGAGTTGGGAAGTTGGACAGTTTTACATTTTTTAACCTCTTTTTCAGGAAACTTCCACTGCAGAACCCACAGTGGCTGATAGCTAGGGTTATAGTCACCCTTGTGTGGTCAGTCCCAAGTCATTTCATATATTACACTCCTGAGAACACTTGTCCCTCAGAAAAGGGTTCTGTGGTCATAAGACTGGGAAGTACAGTCTTAGAAGTTGCCATTGCACATAAGCACACTAGAAGCTGAGGCCTCCTGCACTGAGGAAACCACTGTAACTCAGTATCAACTGAATGTTTTCCCTATGGAATTTAAAATCACAAAATGCTTATTACTAACGTCTTACGGAGAACCAGTGTTCCTTAAACACATATGATCAGGAGAACTCTGGCCTACAGACAGCAGAGAAAGGCCAGAGTCCTGGGAAAACAGATTTGGTCTCAGAGATCTGGTGTGAGGGGACATGATTTTTCAAAAAGAAAATGAAAGTTAGGATGATTGAGGGTTTTAGTCTGGCTTGTCAGGTTAATAAAGAAAATCCCCCTGCTTCCAGATGGGGGCTCCGAACCTTGGTGTACATTTGTGATCTTGCCAAAGAAAAGGTATCTGGCCTTTCTCCCAGTGGAGCTATGTCTTCTGATGTAAACAGAAACAGTTTCCCAGAACAAGTTCAGTTTTGAACAATTCAGCCGTGGCCTCACGCCAGTTCCTCCCTGCCTTGGGTGCTCCAAATACCAGTGAATCAGTTCTCCAGTGGCACCCTGCTCTGTGGTGGTGCAGCACATGGAGCCCAGGGAAAATTCCCAGCCACGTCCTCTTCTCCGGGAGCCTGAGGCCATCCATCATTTGCCACTGAATCACTGCTGATCTCTTACAAGACCATTTCTGCAGCTAATCCTTTCTAGCTTTTCCTCTGCCTCCACCCCGAGGTCTGGAGTACCTACCCCGACCTTTTCTTTTCCTTCCAGTCTGAGGGCTCAATTAACAGGAACGTTTTCAGGTTTAGTGCCTTCTGATTCAACACCCTGGGTTGAGAGCTAAAAATACCTTCTTTCCAGCTGATCTGTCCTAATCACAATAGCACCAACCCTTTAAATAGCTTTTCTGTGCCAGAGTAGACGTTTGACAGATGGCGCTAACACTCTGAAGGCTACAGGAAGTCTCAGGCTTAAAGTACTGACCAGCCTAGCATTGAGCTTTACTTCTGCTCTTGCATTTCTTCTAGAGAAGAAAGAAGAAAAGAAACCCTCTTACTAAGCCTCAATAATTTATCAGTTCTTAATAGAAAGGTGTATATGATAGTGTGCTTATGCTGTGTCACTAGTGGTGTGAATACTGGAAAATACTGGTTCAGAAAAGGCACCAAATTGTATGGGTCTCCTTGCTTCCTGGCACTGGTCATATCTGGGAGCACTATATTAAGTACATAAGAAATAGCTGCATCTCCAGCCATATCCAGAAAAGAATCTTTCGGGCAAGTGGTTTACAAACCTATTTTTCAAATTAAGTGCTTGTTTTGCTTTGAAAAACTCAGAGACATGTTACATCTGTATTTTCTAGTTAGGCTTTCTAATAAGGGACAGATATTTCTTCAGGCACAGGGACTAGGTGAGGGTGAGTTCTGTTTCTTTGTTTGGTCATGGTTCTCCCCATTTCCTAAATACGAGTGCATTGCTAGTCAGCACTTAAATACAGTTTGGTTGTTCAAATGGTTTTTTTTAAAGGTGTTCTTTTTAGCAGGTACAGTGGTTTGCAGCTTGCTAATGACTGTGTCCCACAGCGGGGTCCCATGTGCAGGTTCCCCCTTCCCGCTCTCCAAGTACCTTCTGCACTCTTACGCCTGCTGGAAGAGGTGCGAGCTTAGCTAAAGTAGGAAGATGAAGGAGGGAAGACCACATTCCCATCTTCTAAGATTTTAGGCCTCAGACCCAAAGCCAGATTTGAGGTAGGAGACAAATGAACCCAGAGAAATATCTTAATGCATGTGTAACCGTATTTGACTGTCTTTTAATAAAAACTCTTGTCCTGTAGGACAGATCTCAGTGTCTTAACATTACATTCTCATTCTCCAAGTCTCACAGCTATAAGATTCCATCGTATTTCCCCAGGAGTTCAGATATGTTTAAAAAACAAACATACACAAAGAACTGTGACATTTTGTCAAGAAGTCTGTCCCAGTCTGGCGGGGAAGCTTCTTTACGTTGGCTCCCATTGCCATTGTTTCTGTTTTGTTTTTTTCTGATTTGGCTGTGCAGCATCTTCATTGCTGTGTGTAGGCTTCTCTGGTTGTGGCAAGCAGGAGATACTCCTCATGGCATTGCATGGCCCGTTCTTGCGATGGCTTCTCTTGTGGAGCACAGACTCTGGGGTGTGCATGGGCTTCAGTAGTTGCTGCACATGGGCTCCGTAGTTGTGGCTCACAGGTTCGAGAGCGTGGTCTCGGTAGTTGTGGCGCACAGGCTCAGTTACTTTGCAGCATGTGGAATCCTTCCAGAGCAGGGATCGAACCCGTGTTCCCTGCATTGGCAAGCAGATTCTTATCCACTCTGCCACCAGGGAAGTCCCATTGCCATTCTTAATGAGTTCACTTAACAGAGTCTGGTTATCCTACCACCTTCAAGCTCTCCAGCTCAAACCTACAATCGAAGGTTTATAAAAATTGACTCACAGAGACTTCGCTGGCCATCCAGTGGTCAAGACTGCACACTTCCAGTGCAGGGGTGTGGGTTCAATCCCTGGTCAGGGAACTAAGATCTCACAGGCTATGTGATGCAGCCAGAAAAATTGACTCACACGTAGTTAAGTTATAGAACCCTCTTCCCTCCATGCAGTATTCTGATAGAAATCACGCTAACAGCCATTCAGTAGGAGTAGAGCCAGGTTCCTAACCAGAATGCTTCCAAACACATTAAAGTTACATCCATTCAACTTGCTTACTCCGTCTGGCTGTTGGCCATGTTTTTTAATTCTGGAGTGGGTGAGTGTGTATGTGTGTTTGGGTGCTTCCATTTCTTAGCCTGTCATCTCTTTTTTAGCCTATCACTACTTACTTAGCCTGTCACCTCTTACTTAAAACCATGACATATCTGTAGGCATCTGGGCCTTGCTCTATATATTGTCTAGAACATGTGCCTGTGCAGCACTGTAGAACTTCAACAAAAGATCCTGTCGTGTGTATTTTCTGTTTCCTTGGAAATGGGCAAGAGCCTTGAAACTTGGGAATGGCTTTTACAACTTAAAGCAATCCTCCTCGTGTTAAAGACAGTCCTGTCAAAAGATGTAAGCCAAACTCCAGCTGGTGATGTTGCCTAGCAACTCAGTCTGAGCTGCAAGAGCCTTTCATTGTGGGAACCAAGGTGACAGCCAGAACTGCCTGACCCCCAGAAGGTGATGAAAAAGTATATTGAGGCTCCCTCCTCCTTCAGTCTTGTGCATAACGACGTTGAGATAAACGTTTTGGCTTCTCAAAGAGAACCCATTCTTGAGTTATAACTACTCTGCTTGGTGTTAGTGGAAACTGGAAATAAAAGGAGGGAAACTAAGGCATAACTAAGCATGATGCAGTTGTTTAATGGATGGGCTTTAGTACCTCCTGCCCTGAGTGCTTGCTGGGTTGAATGTGGAAGAGAGACATCAGGGCAAGAATTACCTCCAAAATTAGACCACATCTAAATAGATGTTTTTTACACTCACAAACATAGAAAGCAAAATTATGGTTATCAAAGGGGAAAAGGGAAGGAGGAGAGATAAATTAGGAATATGGGATTAACAGATACATCAGTTCAGTTCAGTTCAGTCACTCAGTCGTGTCCGACTCTTTGCGACCCCATGGACTGCGGCACTCCAGGCTTCCCTGTCCATCACCAACTGCCAGAGCTTGCTCAAACTCATGTCCATTGAGTCAGTGA